>NC_084614.1:11370999-11970999 GCF_033978795.1 Nerophis ophidion | reverse complement strand
AGTATAAAATAAGGCCACAAATGAAGATAAAGCTTCATTCAAGAGACCACCGACACATACATGTTTCCTTAAGTTTGACCACGGCAAAAAGAGGTTAGAATTTAGGCTTTGAGATTTTAGCCTGTTCACATAACATGATAAGACTTTTAAAAGACGTTAACAACTTTTAAACATCCTTTCAAACCTCTGAAAACACTTATATGCTAGCCTGTCCAGTGGTTGGCAAAGACACTTTCTGAAGAAATCCAACGTGACTTCACTGTAGCAATACAGTACATACTAGTGTAAAAGTACGTGTTCACATTTTTCTGTTCAGAGCCTTCATTTTGCTATACCTGCTTACCAATTCCCCACATGATATTGTTTTAAGAACTAGGATAGAAAATGTTTATTTAGCATTGTGATTTACCTCAACATGCCTTTTAAGTGGGTGAAAAGACGTGGAAAAAAGTCTCAGCGGACAAAAAACGCATTTGGCTCGCGTGAGTCATGCCTAGCAATACCGTCAAGGAAAACCCAGACCAATTAAGTCTCCTATTTTCGCAAACAAATACCTACACGTGGTGGATAAGACAAAAGCAGTCTGACACCATTATTCGGTAAAGATTGATGACGGAGTTACAAACTGGAACTGTTATTCTTGCACTTCAGCCAGCAAGCAACTTTCATTTACTAAAAATAAAATGTTAATTAACACCAGAGATGTACCGTACACGATCATGGGATCAATCGAGGCCGATATCTGCCTTTTTTAACTGATCAGTGATTGGCTGATGAGCTGCCGAACCCAGCCGATCTTTACCACAGCTCGACAGCTTGATTGAATAATTCAATTAGAAAAAAAAAAATTAAATATTATTTTGTTGCTTTGATAATTTGTTTAATAAGTACAATAAGCGCAAGGCTGCTCCAATAGAGCACACATGACAGCTGTGAACCTTTTGGTGATATTGCTTGTAGTGCCAATGATGTGGCCTGTGTGTGAATGAGGGGGACGGGACAACAGAGTACGGATAAAGACAGATGATTCATAGACAAACAAGAAAGTGGACGAGAGAGAAGAGAGTAGAAGCTGTCAAAGCCTTTGCGATCATTTCTTGCTCTTGGTCTTATCTTTGCAAAATAATTTTTGGATCGTTTTTGGTATTGTATACAAAGTCAGGGAGGTCGTCTCTGGATACAGAAAGGCTTTGAGGGCAAACCGTATTGATTTATATGGGAGCCAATTGTAGTTTTTGCTTTTGTTCGGTTACTATGTATTAGCCACTTAATTTTGTTTAAAAAAAAATTATGTCGCATTTAATACCACAAATACCACACATTATTTGATTTACAACAATGTTAACAAATTCTAAATGTATTACGATACTTTTATACAAATTAGTTATTATGTTTAGTTACTTGCTTTTAAGCATATACAGTTCAATAATTTATGGTCAGAGCATCGGATGCCCAAAATTCGGATGGAGATCGCTGGCCAAAAATGTTGATTGGGACATCCCTAACACTTTTAAATCTGTTACTGCTGTAGTCCCTAAAAATAAATAATTAAAAATACATTCAGCTCAGTTTAGTTTAGTTTATTTCAAACATGCATACTATACAACGTGTGTTCAAAGCAAAGCCCCCTTGCCATTTTCAGCCCACAGCTTGTTTTTTATTGGCCTGCAGCTTATTAGCTTAATGGCTTTTTGGCGTTTGCTATTTATTAGATAAATTATTACATAGTATACTAATTTGCGTTGTAATGTATAGCACACAGCATACAGTTTATAGCGTTATGATATAATATATTGATACATTTTTTTGTATGCTATATCTATCTATATTTGTTTTTGATGATTGGATATATTGAATCATTTTGGCCAGTAGAGCTTGTTCATGTTTTATTTGAAAAATGATTTAACACAAATGCTAAGCAGATTCATGGTTTGCATTTTGATCCCTTATCATACCCAAATCAACAGAGCTGTGACCTTCACAAAATTTTAATTAAGGTGTACTGTTACACTATTAACAGCAAACACATACTTTTATGAAGTGGTGTTGCAAACACAAGGACTATATTAATTCATTTTGTTGATTGAGATTTTGAACTCTTTTTGGAATTTAGAATATGCTTCAACTAGTTAATAAATTTGTTGATAAAACTACAGGAAGCTTACCGGTAGTTACATCTATGACAAATAGCACACACAAGAATACCATGATCTGCCATTGTTGTCCTGACTGTAATAGACCTCAAACACTTGACGTGCACAAATGTTTGTTGTATTTTTACACTGTACTGGAACAATAACGCAAACTGTTTTCAAGTATTTGCACTTTAAAGTTCCAGTTGTATTGTGACCCAATAGCCAAAACAATGCTTCTTATTGTTTTCCAGCTGAGATGGACACATAACGCATACCTAAAGGGCTATGCAAGCAATTCACATTTGTGTCATCAACAGTATGTAATTGTTTCTAATTTGTCAGTCATTCTCAAAGAGGCCACAGCCTGATGCTCATAATTCAAGAAATCTTGCAATTTTCAGGCGAAAATGTTTATAACTACAATGTTTATGAGGTTATTGGCTGTGATGATTTATCCAACATTTAGTGTAGAGCGCTCCTCAGAAAACAACTCTTCTGAACTTTGTCCCACCAATGGCCTTGCCATGGAAAAAGAGCTATATATAGAAAGTGTAGTCTGATGCCTGTAAGAGCTGCATTTGTATGGGAATGCCATCCGCTTACTCCTAAAAATAACACCTACAGATCTGGTGGGTACCTTAGAAAAATTCTTACATATAAACATTGGTGTCACATCTTAGTTGTGTTGCAGAGGCAACCTCAACAAACCCATCAAGTAAATTTTTTTTGCAATAAAGGGTCTCATACTGCACAATAGTGAGGCTCTCAGTGTCAGGAGGCCTAATTATACCATCCAAGACTCATCATGTTGGATAAATGAAACTTTCTGGTCTCTGCAGCTAGCCCGTACTTTTTTCCTTTTTTGCTGGGGAAAGCACAGTTTTCTTTGACCCTTTCTATGTAGTTACAGGCTAATGGGACTATAAGCTCTCATAGCTACTACACTGGGCACCATCATTCATCACAGACCAGTGGACAGAATCCTGTGCAGCCTCTAACTCAAGTTGATCCTGTGGGATTCATCGCACTTTAAAGCCCCCGTTGCTGAACATTTAATATGATCTCATTGTCTACCTCACAACATTAAGAGGTGTCGTGACCTACCGGGCTAGGGCACTAAGTGAGTCTATTTTGTTGTAGTCCAGGCTGCACTGGCACTTTGGGTTTTATTGTCCTGTTATCATCCTTCTTCCAACTTTGGATACCTGTTTTGGAACTCCTTCTATAAATAACCTGATATAATTGAGGTCTGAAGCAGTGCTTTTGCAATGAAAGAAATAGTTCTATATAAGGGTAGACAAAAGGAAAGAGGGAAAGCCTTGGGGGAGGGAAATGAGCACATGCAGGTGAAGATTAAGTTGTCGCTGCTGTTTCAGCCTCTTCCCTTTAAACTCCATGTATAGTCATTTTAGCTGTCATTTGATCTAATTTAGTCTAAGTGCTGATTGATTGACATTGCCGCCTTGGCTGTTTCAAGGTAACCTTTTTCTTAATAGAGCACCTTCACCTTTGGATTGTTTTTTTTCCCCCCTGAAAGACACATTAAGTGTGTTTTAGGAGTAAACTCATTTTTCTATAACATTCTACAGCCCCTCTGTCTGATGGCAGGGTTGTGTGTGTTTGCCTTGTGGCAAAAAACCTCCACAGAAAAAGGGAACAAAAGAGGTTAGATAAAAGAGACACACTCGTGTGCATTGGTCAGATAAAACGTGACACTGCTCTTTGAGGGTGGAGTGTGAAAGTAAAAATGGGAATTCCAAAGCAATGTTTTGTTAAAACAGTGACACCTTAGATATGTAGTTTTATCTGATGGTTGTTTCATCATCAACAACAAAAAAAAAAGTGACAATCCGAAATAAAATAAAATAAAACAAAGCAAGCCATGTTGATGAGTTCCTTGCATTGATGTAACGCAGACACGGATAATCATTATAACTCAGGGGCCACAGTGGTCGGTAAAAATGCATCTGGGGGCCAGTGTGTATGTGTGTGTATGTATGTGTGTATAAATATATATATGTATACATGTATGTATATATATATATATATATATATATATATATATATATGTATATATATATAAATATATATATGTATATATACATATATATGTGTATATATAAATATATATATGTATATATACATATATATGTGTATATATAAATATATATATGTATATATATATATATATATATTTATATATACTGTAAATATATGTGTATATATATAAATATGTGTATATATATATATATATATATATATACATGTGTATATATATATGTGTATATATACGTGTATATGTATATGTGTGTATATATATTATATATTATACTATACATTAGGGGTGTGCAAAAACATCGATACTACAATATATCGCGATATTTCCTCTTGCTGCACGTTATCGATACACGGGCGTCAAATATCGATATTTATAAACATAAACATACAGCCGTTTTAAACAGATCCGCCCTCAAAAACCTGTTTGATTTTTGGAGTCACTACTTCGAGCCTCCACATTATGGCGCTCTAGCGCAGTACTCGAGAGAACTCTAGTAGAGTACTCTTTGAAAGGAAAGAAGAAGAAGAAGAAGAAGCAGCAGCAGCAAATGGAGGGAATGGCGCAAAGCGGAGGAGCGAATAGCAGAGAAAAACACGTGAAAGATGCACCGGCAAATTTTAAATCTAAAGTCTATGCCCACTTCGGCTTTTACTATACAGACAATGGAACAACACTTGATAAAGAGTTCACAATCTGCAAGAACTGTCTCGCGGAGGTCAAGTACACGGGCAACACAACGAACATGCACAGCCATCTTGTCCGCCATCATCCTGAGCTTGCCATGGAGGAAAGGGCGAGTAGCGAAGCTAATGCTAACGTTTCTGTTAGCCAGCCTACAATCAACACCGTATTTAGAGCAAAGCTCCCTTCTGCATCCCCCAGGGCTGCGAGCATTACAAAGTCCATTGCTTGCTTTATTTGTAAAGATCTTAGACCATATAGTGTCTTAAAATGTGTTCTCAGGTTTTCAGAAGACCACCCAGTTGTTGATAATGTAATGCACTGACTGAAATGTTTATTTTTTATAAACAGTGAAGTGCCAGTTTTCATAAAACAATTTGATTTTAATTGTTAAGCACTGATGTGTCCATGATTACATAGAAGTTCAGTAGCACTGAAATGTATATTTTCTGCATTCATTTTGTTTTTTTAATAATTTTAATTTGCACGGACAGAAAATATTTTGGTGAAATGGATTCAGTGCAGTCAATAAATTTTGAATTTCTTCGGTGACACTGAAATCATGATGTATCGTGGATGAAATTTCTTTCAATACATCAATTATCGCATGATCGTAGTATCGTGATCTTATCGTTATCGTGGGCAAAATATCGTGATATTATCGTTTCGCGAGGTACCTGTAGATACCCAGCCCTACTATACATATATATATATATATATACATATATATATATATATATATATACATATATATATATATATATATATATATATATATATATATATGTGTATATGTATACATGAAGGCAATGGACAAAAATCCCCCACAGAACTGAAATCTGCTTTCATGTCCCTCCCTGACACTCACGTCTAAGGCTGGCTGCTGTAAACAAACCCAACCCACTCTGCTTCTTGCCTGGTCTGCTAAGAATTGCTCTGACATAGATTATTGTAATAATACTGTATATCATTCAAAAATGCAGATTCAAACCATTGGACAACTCTGTATAGTTCATGATAATTTGCAAAATGCACTCCAATGTCGATGGTAAAGGTTTAAAAAGTATATTTTTAAACGTGCCCATGTCTGATCCAACATATGAAGTAAAAACTTGCTTATTGGTAGTGTTTGTTTAAACTGGGCATTTTGGAGGACTCCCAATTATTTTAAACTAACAAACCACCACAGCCATGTCCGTGAGCCTGTTTTTAGTAGAATAGTGTGCAAAACTAATTAGTAAACCTAATTAGTAGAGAACTGACACTTCAGTAACTTAGGGTTTCTTTAAATAACTTTGAAAGCTTCACAGTGTACTAACCCAACATTCCCACTGATTACATGTTATTAGTATGTGCACATTCAAAATGAGCTCAAAGACACTTACAATTAATGTTGCTTGAAAATTCACATTGTATATTGCGGTCAAACCGTTGTGTTATGTAAAAACATTTGTTCTGTGTCTCACGGTACTCCTTATGATACTGTAGTGCTAGTTGGTTTGACTATAATTTTAGCTTGAACATGCTAGCGCAAATCAGCCTTGTTCTTTGGTTGATAAGATTTTTCCAGTTCCGATTCCACTTTTGATTCATCTTAACGATTCGGTTCCTTAACAATTCTCTTACAGAGTCTTATTTGGGAACAAAAGGGAACAAAGTGTGGATTAACATCAATGTTTTTTAGTTTAGAGTTAACATGACCTCACAAAGCCTACGGTGAGGTCTCAAGACTTACATACATAGTATAGGAGAACAGCAAGAACACATTTTTTGTAAATAAACATAAGAAGTTATTATTTTTCTGTAGAATTGAGTCATGTGCCAATTACACAATAATGTAACATGTAGTTACATGTCATATTAACTTAATACATGAAAAGTAAGATATGTCAAGCCATTATTGGTTATCATTTTGATGATTATGGCTTACAGTTTATGAAAACCTTGAATTGAAAATCTCAGAAAATGTATTTATAAAAAATAAAAGCGTGACATTCCTCACATTGCGTGTAATGAGTTAATAACACTGATTAGTTTAACATTTGAAGTTAATTGATGACATGAATGAACTCTTACACCGTATTTTAATTTTATGAGTTTCACCTGTATAATATAATCAAAGTTTCTACAGGTATCAGTAAATCTAATTTAATGATTTTAATTCCCTTTTTAATGCCATTTAAAACAAATGCAATGTCTATGTGCAACTGCATATGGTTATTATATATAGCCAAAACCTTACAATTTTCTGTATACACACAGTTGTTAGCATGATAATGATGAATAGTTAAAATATTTACATTAACTGTTACCAAATAGGGAATCAGAATTGGTTCGCAATACTGTTTCATCTGACACTTGATTTGTATTTTTTCATATTTCTGTAGTACAGTAGCATCCGGTGTTTTAAATTCGTGCACGGCCGTAGACAATAGCCAATTAAAAGGTTCTGTCCGTCAATCATCACACTGTACCTTCAGTCATGATTATTAGAGGGGAATTGTAATTAAGGAATTAAGCCCTCTAAATAAAGAGCCACTTCTCAATTAGTTCAGCAGGAAAGATAAAATGCAGAGAACCAGAAGTAATTTTTGAAGTTGCATTCCTTTAAAACATTCTGGAAAAATGCATATTCTCTGATGATGGCCACAAACTGAATGATGTGTTTTTTAATCAGGATACAAGGTTTAATGGAATAACAAATGAACATCATATGAGGAATACAAACGATGCATGTGTTCGAAAATAAATGATTGATTTAAACATTTTTGAAAAAGACGTGATATATTTATGAAAATGCCTGTAAGCCATTTTGAAGCATTATGAATTAACTGAGTCAATTCAACATCTTGAATTGATTTTATTTTACACCCCATTAGTTTTTAAAATGAATGACTTGAAATACTATTAAAGTTAAAGTACCAATGATTGTCACACACACACTAGGTGTGGTGAAATTGGTCCTCTGCATTGGACCCATCACCTTGATCACCCCCTGGGAAGTGAGGGGACCAGTGGGCAGCAGCGGTGCTACGCCCGGGAATCATTTATGGTGATTTAACCCCCAATTCCAACCCTTGATGCTGAGTGCCAAGCAGGAAGGCAATGGGTCAAGACAACACATTTTTTACGAAAAGTAGTAACAGAAGCACTACAACGACAGTAGGTTTTTTAGGTAACAGGCGTAGATGCAGTTTACGAATGCAGGGTATGCTACACAAGATTCCACACAAATCAAGTATCTGCACAATATACAATATGGGCAAAATGGAGCTACTCACCGCTTCAAATCAATTTGTCCACAACTGTTGCTTAAATGATTGTCACCGAAAGCTGGCTGTATCCACTAATACCCAACACAGCTATCCATTCGGCAGGCTGAAGCCGAGAAGCTGACAAGCGTTCTTCTCAGCACTGTTCTTCATACTTACTTCCTTTGGACTGTGGCTAAAACAACTAAATATTCTCATTTAGTTATCCTTCTTCTCCTAACTAATGCTATCAAGTAAGACACTGGATGTTTTGGTGGATTTGCTGTAACATTCGCTGTGCCAACTACTTATTTCTTGCAACTAAAAGCATAACAATTATCTGAATCCCAAAATATGTGTAAGCCAAGGCACTCGTAAGCTATGGTACCACTGTACACCAATATAGACAACGTTATTGTTTTCAGTGTAGCTATTAGCATGAAGCGTTGTTTTTCTCTGCACGCAAAATGAGCTTGAATAACCAAAATCTCCCCATATCGGAATCACACAGCATTTGGCCGTTGATTGAATCAGAGAGAGTTCATATATAAACTGTGGCTTCACACCGAAGTTTGAAAAAGGGAGAGACCAAACTATTTCTGGAATCTGACAATTTGTAAACGTAGTCATTGTAACGGCAAGCAAAGGCAGCTAAACCAGAGGGAAGCACTCTTATTTAACATTAATAATCAAATTGACTGCACAATCTCATTTCACTCAAAGCTCATGAGCATTGGTGAGTGATGGAATGTAAATTGAACGTTAAGGAAGTCAGCATTTCTATCCATCATTGAAAATGGGTGGACGACGACTCTTGTGATCAGAAATATGAAATACAAGCACAGGGAAAATCACACCTGGTTTGCTTGTATTAACAATGACAATTAGGCACCATTGAGTGCATTTATTACAATTAATGTCATAATGGAACTGAGGGAGTAGTGTTGATTAAAAGGAATACGAGTGTCCGCTGCATTCATATCTGCAATAAGCAAATAGAATTATGTGACAATTAAATTTCCTGCAAGCCTTCATTTCAATATAGACATGTGGACCGGGGCTGTCACGGAACAGGGTTTGTATTGTTCTTGCGTTAATCCTTCCGTCCAGTGATTGACTGTGCCTTGCACAAGGTGTTGTCATCCAAAAATAGAGCACTCTAATCAGGTTGCTAAAACCTCACTGTAGGGCAAAGATGGTCCGTCAGAGTGGTTTTATATTTACTCCGGCCCGCCATTTTCTCTGAAGAGATGAGTGTGCCTAAACCATCATAGAAAATTGCATCTTGCACCCTAGAAGCATCGCCAGACCACAACTTTCAAAACATTTTGTATTCCCTAATGCTCAGTGAAGCGAACATGCTAAACAAGTGCGGATAAAAGTGCAGAAATGGAGAAGAAAAAACATAGGTGGCAGCTGCAGGGGAGGCTGTGCAGCTGAGAGCTCTCTGACATGATGATGCTATTTATTAAGCGTTATTTATGCAAGACTGAAGAGGTGATGGATAACAAGCGCACTGCCAAGGCTCTTTTGTTTGCACGGTAAGTGCGTGTTCCATCGGAGCCATATTGGTTGGTCTGCCCCATCTGCAGGGAGAACGGGAAATGAAAGTGTGAGCGTAAATGCACAAACATGCTCATGTAAAGCAGGATCACGCGCCGTTGTGTGATGTACCGCATGTGTTTGTTTTTCTTTGAGTGTGCAGTATCTGCAACACGCCAATGCGTGCCCTTTGGAACGTGTTTGTTTGCATCTTTGCACAGAGCAAGAGCGAAGACTGTCAAGAACTCGAGGGAAGGCCTAAAATCTTTGACCTCAATACATATTTTCACATATTATCTGGGAGCAAAGGAGCCCCGGTGAAACGTGACAATGCCTGTTTGTCTGCTTGTTTAGACAATAGATACGCCCCACAGGCACATTAGTGCATACATAATACAACCTGGTCAAGGTAAGAACGTTGGAATATTTATGAATGTTAACTTGGATATTTCTTAGAAACAACTCTCAGGCCACCAGTTAGCCCCTGAAGTTGAAATATTCCACAAAGAATCTGAACTTGATTTTGTTGAGTAAATAATATGCAAATATAATGTTTTTCTGCTAAAATAAAGAAAATGTTCTAATTACTTTTGAAGAACCACTTTAAATTAACTTGATTATATACATTAATGCAGGGGTACCAAACATATCAATCAATCAATGTTTATTTATATAGCCCTAAATCACAAATGTCTCAAAGGACTGTACAAACCACTACGACTATGACATCCTCGGAAGAACCCACATAAGGGCAAGGAGAACTCACACCCAGTGGGCAAGGAGAACTCACACCCAGTGGGACGCCAGTGACAATGATGACTATGAGAACCTTTCATATGTGGGCAACCCCCCCCCCCTAGGGGACCAAAAGCAATGGATGTCGAGCGGGTCTAACATGATACTGTGAAAGTTCAATCCATAGTGGCTCCAAGACAGCAGCGAGAGTCCCGTCCACAGGAAACCATCTCAAGCGGATCAGCAGCGTAGAGATGTCCCCAACCGATACAGGCGAGCGGTCCATCCTGGGTCCCGACGAGCGGTCCATCCTGGGTATCGACTCTGGACAGCCAGTACTTCATCCATGGTCATCGGACCGGGGACATAGGAGAAAGAAAAGAAGCGGCAGATCAACTGGTCTAAAAAGAAGGTCTATTTAAAGGCTAGAGTATACAGATGAGTTTTAAGGTGAGACTTAAATGCTTCTACTGAGGTAGCATCTCGAACTGTTACCGGGAGGGCATTCCAGAGTACTGGAGCCCGAACGGGAAACACTCTATAGCCCGCGGACTCTTTTTGGGCTTTACGAATCACTAATAAGCCGGAGTCCTTTGAACACAGATTTCCTGCCTGGACATATGGTATAATACAATCGGCAAGATAGGATGAAGCCAGACCGTGTAGTGTGTTATACGTAAGTAGTAAAACCTTATGCCCCGAGGGCTAGATCAGGCCAGCAAACAGGTTTTATGAAACCCGCGGGATGATTTTGCTAAATATGAAAATTAACCTGAAATTCCTTAATTAAAAAAACATCTGTTCTAAATGTGTCCACTAGATGTCGCAATAGCAATTACTTGTATCTTTGTAGATGATGCCACCTATGTACAAAATGATCAAACTACATAAAAAACATACTGTAATTAGATTTTTTTTTATCTTGATGGATTGAAAATGAACACCAATGATAATTCAGATAATATATTTATTCAGAAAATATAAAAAAATAAAACAACAAATTATATATACTATTAACCGCAACATGTAAGTGTAAAAAAAACCCAAACACATTATGATTTGTGCATTTTCAGACAGTGCTTTATTTTAAACAAAGAAACAATCTGAAGTTGTCTTTATTTTCAAGTTATCGTGCTGTGATTTTACCAATTCGGCCCACTTGGGAGTAGATTTTTCTCCATGTGGCCCCCGATCAAAAATTAATTTGACACCCTTGGATTAATGTTTTCTCCTTTATTTGTTGATGCCCGAACATTACAGCCCGACACTGATGATACAGAAAGTAACATCACAGAAATATTAACTCAGTTAACTTCACCAAGTGTCGGTAAAAGAAACAAAAAAAAAAATACAAACGATCAACAAGATATTTTGATTATAATGAAATCAATATAAAAATAATACAAAAAGTTCATCAAATAAATATCAGAACCACATATTCAAAGAGGTAACTTATTTTTAAACTGAAACAGTTCCAGAAAAAAGGACAATAGCCAAATAATAATAATTTACAAGAACGGAGACATACATTACTTCACAAAATATAAACCCGTTTCATTACTTCACCAGGTCTCCAAAATCGTTTGAAAAATTATTTTGCAGAAGGATAGATACACTTTTGGAAAAAGAACAAACTACTGTCAACAGCCAATATCCAGCCGATATCCGTACAAATAATAGATCTCAACATTGATGGCAATAATTGAAATAACCAACTAAGTACACAATAGATACGCTCGATTCCCATCCCTACGGACAACCCTAATCTAAAGCTAATACTATTAGCAGATGACGAGGGGGAAATACACAGGAAGTAGTTAGAAGTTTCATAGAAGAATTTCACAAACAAAAAATCTTTGAATTTAAGTAAAACTAAGATAATGTTAATTGAAAAAACAGAATACTTAAACACAAATTCCGGATCTAAATCACTCCATACCTTACCATACCTGTTATTGTGTAGAGACATGGATAAATAATTATAAAAGTACACTTGTCCAGGGTGTACTTCACCTTCCTCCCGAATGCAGCTAAGATGGGCTCCAGCATCCCACGCCACCTCGAAAGGGACAAGCGGTAGAAATGGATGGATGGATGACACTTGACTCCCTAACAGCACTGCAGAAATTTACAAAACTTGTAAACTTTTAAACCACAAAAATCATGTACAAAACAAGCAGTAATAGGGTCCACAAAATGTGCAACAATTATTGTCAACAAAAAAGGAGAAATGGAGAAAGCAAGATGCTCATGTTTCATTCCTATCATTTTACCTCAAATATTTTGCTCTGCTAAAATAACCTTAATTAACTGGGTCAAACAAAACAAAACAAAGCAGAAACATTTTTTTTGTTTAGAAAAAATGACAGATGGCGCCACACGGTAGCAGTAGTTACCAATAATGGCATACAATTTGTAATTAATAATGTAGAGTTCATTATCTGTAAACAAGAAAGAAAACTTGTATTTGAGGGCTCTCTCTTTAATTTTTTTTTAAACAGTGCTATTGTTTTTTGTAATTCTGTTGCATCCCCAATTAACAGACACAGTTATAGTTAGTGATTAGACAAACAAGGCTTCATTTTTTTCCACAATTATTGTTCATAACCAATTAAAGAGGATTTTTGTTAACACCCTCATAAATATGGTCTTTGAGTGTTGTACTATGTGCACCCTTAGAGAACAATTAGTTTTTCCTCCAAAATAAATAACAGTTGTACTTTCAGATTGCCTAGCTCCACCCATTTAATAATTTGTGCAAACAAATGTGTCCCTCTCTCTAATAAATAACTGATCCCCTCTTTGCAGTTCCGTTAATAAACACCCTACGAACACTATTTCAGGAAATAATCTAACAATACAACTCGGCACAATGTACTATCAGTTTAATTTTATTATTAACTGTAGTGTTGTTTAAGGGTAGTCGACATCGAATAGACATTGAGGTTTCAATTAGTGGGATTAACACACCGCAAGTGGCATTGTGTGACCGTCATGTTCGCAACATTGTTGAACTTTGCGTTCTTTGCCTTCTTGGGAATTACAAGTGTTTAAGGAAACAGCATGTTTGTGTGTCCCGTCAGTACACTAATGACTAAAAATAGTTGTGTCATGGTAAAAGTTTTGATTATGACTAGGCCACCTTCCGCCCGATTGTAGCTGAGATAGGCACCAGCGCCCCCCGCAACTCCAAAGAGAATAAGCGGGAGAAAATGGATGGATGGATGGAGGGATGGATAGGCCTTGGCTGATTGGCAATAAGTCAAGCAATCGAACGATTAAAGAAAATAAAGTTGGAATACTTTGCTGGCATCAATAAATTGCCGTGTCCATGTGTTTTTTCTTCTTCATCTCTCACTATAAACAGGTGCGTGTGAATTCACAATTCTGAAGGTCCTGGGTTCGATCCTGGGTTTGGGATCATTCTGTGTGGAGTTTGCATGTACTCCCCGTAGACTGCGTGGGTTCCCTCCGGGTACTCCAGCTTCCTCCCACTTCCAAAGACGTGGACCTGGGGATAGATTGATTTGCAACACTAAATTGGCTTTAGGCCCCGTTTACACTAAGCCGGATAGGGTTATCCAGGGTAAATCACACCTAACCTTATCCGTGTCCACACTCAACAATGCCATCGGCGCAACGCGACCTAGTACGTCCATCCATCCATTTCCTACAGCTTATTCCCTTCGGGGTCGCAGGAGGCGCTGGAAATTATCTCAACTACAATTGGGCGGAAGGTGGCGTACACCCTGGACAAGTTGCCACCTCATCGCAGGGCCAACACAGATAGACAGACAACATTCACACTCACATTCACACATTAGGGCCAATTTAGTTTTGCCAATCAACTTATCCCCAGGTGCATGTCTTTGGAAGTGGGAGGAAGCCCGATTACCCGTAGGGAACCCACGCAGTCCCGGGGAGGACATGCAAACTCCACACAGAAAGATCCCGGGCCCAGTATTGAACCCAGGACTACTTTGGGCCTTCCACAAGGCGCCCCGTAACAGATGGGAAAAAGGTAAACACTAGGGAAGGATGAGTAAAAAAAATACAATCTAGACTGGGCTCCTAAGGGGGCCCAGTCTGGAGTGGGGAAAAAGACCTCCATAGTAAAGCACATATACATATTACAACGTACATCTCCAGATATCTAGCAACAGAGCGGAGGAAGTGGGGAGCCATAGGGGCAGGCTACAGCTCTTCAGGCGCTGCCCAGCCGTTCATCACCCCTATGGGATTTGCGTCAAGGGCGTTGGTTTGGGGGTGGGGTATGTGTGTGTGGCGTATATTTTTTATGGATGGATGTGTGTGTGTAAGCCTGCCGCATGTCTCTGTTCTAATTACAGTACATTGGTAAACAATTCCACAGTAATGAGAAATAAAAGTATATATTCTTGTAAATGGTTTCTTGCATTATTATATATTATGATTATTCTATAGCTTTTAGCGATTAATTCTTCATTTCAGCAGCATTATGTAGACAAAAGCTCTGGGTCTGTGTGCAAAGCCAAATATTTCTGAAAATAGATTATTGCATATTGTTCTAAAGTGTGGCACCTTGAGACAATGATATGTTGACGGACAGTCTAAATAGCATTTCTTCTTTAACTAGGTTTTTTTTAGCAGTTTTATGCATTTTTATGTATAAAATATAAAAATCACATTTCAAATTGCTTTTGCAATTTTGGATAGAAAAATTGCAATTTTTGCTTCATTCTCAAAATTGTGCAGCCTTTGGGATGCTGTACATACCACACATTTCCCATAGCTTCACCCCTAAGTTATTGGCATTCGAAAAAAAGGAAACCATTAATTAACACGAGTTGTGTTTAGGTTTACAGGAAACTTGTGGAAAATACTCTATTGTATCATAAGGGATGTAGCATTGTATAAATAGCCCATACATCTATCTTTCCCTTTGTCTGGGGACTGGGATAGTCTGGCTGTGTGAGGTGCAGGTGTGTTCAGTTGTGATCGTCAGAAATTGGATATGAAGGGGAGTGCCAGCTCCAAGTATGACCTCATTAATTACATCTGTCAGTGATTCCCTGCAGATCTGTCTCTTGCTCTTCACATGCTGCCACTCAGCCAGCCAACCAGTCAGTCAGGAAATTCTCTGCCCGGGGTTAGACAACCTGCCGGGCATCTGCCCATAACACTGGCTGGCAGGTGGAAGAGGAGGGGAAAAAGCGTGCGGGAAGGAGGCGGGAAACAGTTAGGTGGGTGTGGGTGGCGAGCTGGCTATAGGGATGGATAGCAAACGGAACAGATGAGGCAAACTCACTTGAGCCTGCACATGCTCACAGTCAGACACCTCAGCGGCGTGCTGCCGGAAGAACTTGATCTTTATTTAAATACCTGAATTATATCTGATTAAAAATTCATAGAAAGGCGTTTATATGAAAGCTGGATGCTGCACAGGCTGCCCTGTGATGTCTAATTGGTCTGAAGGTTGCCAACCCTTTGAACAAGGCAGGGCGGAGAATTGTGACTGCTTGTGTGCTTAGAATGTAGATAAATGATAAATAAATGATGAATAGGTTGTACTTGTATAGCGCTTTTCCACCTTCAAGGTACTCAAAGCGCTTTGACACTACTTCCACCTTTACACATTCACACACTGATGAGGGAGCTGCCATGCAAAGCGCTAACCAGCACCCATCAGGAGCAAGGGTGAAGTGTTTTGCTCAGGACACTACAAACGTGACAAGGTTGGTACTAGGTGGGGATTGAACCAGGGACCCTCGGGTTGCGCACGGCCACTCTTCCACTGCGCCACACCGATGTGTATGTTTACCACCAGACTACCCTCCATTCTGCTCTTTTTCCTGCCTTAATGTACAACGACAAACAAACTGACACACGCTGGAAGCTCTATATATATGGATATTTCAGAGTGCACTCACTCTACAATGGGTCCACTTTAGATGTTCAGAGTGCATTCTTTGGTTTCAGGGTTCATGTTTGAAGCAGTGCTGAACCTCAAAGCCATATTCTTATTTTCTTATTTTGTAGTATACAGAACATGTTTTTTCGGTTGAATTTTGAGGTTCCACCCCTGGAGGCCGGTTGTATGTGAAGCCTTATTTTACTCCCAGGCTTTCGCTCCCGTTATACATGCGTACACAGACACACAAATGAGCACACATGAACACATGCAGTTATAGCGCTCAACGGCAGGGCCCTCTTGCTACCCCAAAGCATGGAATACGACATTTGTTTGTTTATGCCTCGTTTTCCTACCCTGAACTCTATTAACATTTATATTGCAGCTGAAGGTGTTGGAAGTCCCTCCCGCAGTGGAGGGAAACTCAGCTTAGATGGGAATGAGCTTCGGTCAAGCTTTCCTAGGCACACTTGTGTGTTTATACCAGCATTATCCAGCTATTTCCCTACTGCCTCCTTTTCTGTCTTAGTAGTTTCTTTCCTTTTTTTTCACCACCCTATATCACATTTTTCTGAGCGTGCCTCTTATGTGACTCTTTAAACATTTATCTCTCTCCAAGGTAAATTGATTGCTTAGGAAAAAAAAGAGAATGTGGTGGGAAATAGTTTGGGATTGGACAGCCTGATTGAGCATTAGCATATGAATAGCGAGCGACTGCTCATCATGTTGGAAGAAGAGGAAGCATTATGAGAAACATCCGCTAGACATCTGTGTTTCAGATGTTTCTTACAGTTCTTTGCATTTCTTTCTGGTGGAGTATTCCATTCCAACATTTCACTTGTGCACTGCTGAGTTGTTACTATCTTGCAAAATTCAGGCACATTCTAAACCATCACTTTATAAATTAGAATAACACAAAACACAAAAAACACCCAAATAAGAAAATGACACCCGTGGCACACTTTCATGCTATCACCCTTGATCAGGGACATCAAACTAGCAACTTGGGGGCCAAAATCCAGCTCGGGAATGACAACATGCCAGCCCCTGAGCTTAGTTCAAAACTTGGAGACGAACATGTTTGCAGCAAATTCATAAAAACACTAGCGTTCTTGTTGTATAGAGGAACTTGAACCGCTGTAAACACATTGGCAGATCCTTGCATTGACATTTTACCTCGCTAGTAAACATATAACACTGGAATGCAAACTGGTGACTTATGCAACTAAGGTGTTTTTCAAGGCACCATTAAATTTTATGTAACCAAGGTGTTGCTGTAGCTTGTTTACTTCAGATGCAGTCAGTAATATTTTTTTCAAATTCTTTAGTTATACTAGTAGTTTTCCTCAAGTTTCCATTTTAGGTCCTATTTTTGTCATTAATTGGGCTATTCAGCTGGTCGCCTGGAAGTTCAGTTCAAAAAAACTTTTGCAGTAGATTCCTAAAAACACTTGAGTATTGTTATAGACCTTTTTCGCAGAATGTCCTTAAAACAGCAGAGCACTTCTATAACTCTGAAATAATATCCATCCATCCATCCATCCATCCATTTTCTACCGCTTGTCCCGTTCTGGGCCGCGGGGGTGCTGTAGCCTACAAATAAACCAACATCAAATGTCTAATGTTGAAGACTTTAGTTCTCTGAAATATACAAAAAAGACTGAATGGAAAAGTCCGGTCTGGGATTGTCCATCCATCCATTTTTTACCGCTTGTCCTGTTTGGGGTAGTGGAGGGTGCAGGAGCCTATCTCAGCTGCATTCGGGCGGAAGGGTGGTTATACCATGGACAGGTGCCCCCCAAAAATATGTAGTTGAATATCTCTGCACTAAATCCTGGAGGTTATACGTAGGTTTATTTCTTTACATGACCTAAAAGCCAAACATTCAGGGCATGCATCGTTGTTTGATAGTTTTATCAGTAAATCTTTCCACAACAATGTTACCTATTTATTTGTATAAAACCCAAAGCAATTTTCCCATAAGAAATCAATTTAATGCACTCCAGGCATCAAGCATAATAACACTTACTCCATCCATTTTCTACCGCTTATTCCATTTGGATTCGGGGGGGTGTTGGTGCCTATCTCAGCTACAATCGGGCGGAAGGCAGGGTACACCCTGGACAAGTCGCCACCTCATCGCAGGGCCAACACAGATAGACCGACAACATTCACACTCACATTCACACACCAGGGCCAATTTTAGTGTTGCCAATCAACCTATCCCCAGGTGCATGTCTTTGGAAGTGGGAGGAAGCCGGAGTACCCGGCGGGAACCCACGCATTCATGGGGAGGACATGCAAACTCCACACAGAAAGATCCTGAGCCCGGGATTGAACCCTGACTACTCAGGACCTTCGTATTGTGAGGCAGACGCACTAACCCCTCTGCCACCGTGAAGCCCATAACACTTACTCATTTTATAGAAAATAATTATAGTTGTGTACAGAGGTATCCAGATGTACAATGTTCTTCACTTCCGATAAAATGCCGATATTAGAGCCTTGAGTATTGGGCGATACCAATAGTAATTATTTTGTATTGTGGAATTTTAGAAAAGGTTTGGTCAACTGAAATTACTCAAAGAACAATTGTAGGTAATCAAAAGTAACCTTTTGATTACCTACAATTACCTACAAAAGTAACCTTTTGATTTCTGCTTTTGTAAGTGGGGTGGTAATTTGTTTTTGTCGACACCTATTGGTCACAATACTTAATTGAATTACGATTTTGGGTCGCAGTAAATTGAATTATACGGTCACGTTTGTTAATGAATACTTTCTATTGCGCTTCTGAAGACTCTTATGTAAGTAATATGCAACTAAATATATTTGATACTTGATTGAATCGACAAATGAGGTATTTTAGACTGCAATGTTGTTCAATTAAGGACACTTTTTATGTATGTATAGCTAGTGTAGATGCTACACAGCCTGCAGACTACCAGTTTACCTTTTATAAATTCCATCCATCCATCCATTTTAAATTACTTAACTAAAATACAGGAAAACCTCAATTGTGTGTGCCTATTGGATGATATTCAGCTGTTAACTGGCTCTCTAGCTTTAAACACACTTCAGGACTGATTTACGAACGCGGGCACCACTGCTGCTCACTGCTCCCTTCACCTCCCAGGAGGTGGAACAAGGGAATGGGTCAAATGCAGAAATTAATTTCACCACACCTAGTGTATGTGAAACTATCAGTGATACTTTAACTTTTTTTATATCGGTCCTAATATCCGAGATTTTATATCCATGCCGATACCATCGGATTCTTATTTTGTTGCTAATATCGGACTAATATTGCGACACTACACATTTGTACAACATAAAGCAATACACAATACATATAAATGATGAATTAAATTGATAAATTAACATTTAACATCACTTTTATTGAATTCTTGGTGGCGTGGACGTCGACAAGCGTACAAGGTGTTGGGGAGGTGAAAGACAAGCCGACATCACTTTTGTACTTTGTTCTGTACTGAGTGTTGTACTCTCTATTGTGTTTCCCACCTTCTTTATGAAAGTGCTGTCACTTGTAACTTTCTTTGGCCCTATGGTGGCTTATAGTTGGATAGGGCTTAACACAAAAAATACAGCGCGTCACCAACGCATGAAAGTCTTTTTTTGGGCACTCGAGTCTGCAGAATTATATGCGGGAAAACAGACGAGGCGTAACATTTTGGTTGATAACCATATCATTGGAAAAGTGGAGCATACCAAGACCAAGGTACAATTGTAAAGTACAATTTAATGTCAAAGCAAGGATGTGCAATAGGGCTGCAGCTATCAATTACTCTAGTAAAAAGAAAGTATACAGATTAGATTGTTCAATGAGTCGAGTAATCAGATAAAACACACTTTACAGCCTCAACAAGTATTACAGGAAGAAATGTGGAAATAAACTATTTTCTGTTATCAGTAACTGTTATTCTTTTTTCTAATAAATATACATCATCAACATTGAAATTGCACTTTTGAGATGTGGGCATTATTAAAAAACAGCAACATAAAAAACATTTTGGGGGCGGCGTGGCTCAGGTGATAGAGTGACCATGCCAGCAACTGGAGGGTTGCAGGTTTGATCCCAGTTTCCGTTATCCGAGTCCCGTCTGTTGTGTCCTTGGGCAAGACACTTCAGCCCTGCCCCTGGTGGGTCATGGTTAGGGCCTTGCATGACATCTCCCACCATCGGTGTGTAAATGTGTGGATGTGGAAATAGTATCAAAACTCTTTGAGTACCTTGAAGGTAGAAAAGCACCATACATGTATACCCCATTTACCATTCTTTTACCATTTCTGCTGTTTCTGCTACAGACATCACAGCAGCCACATACCATCCTGTGTGCTCTTCTGCGAAAGCCATACAGAAACAATGTCTAAATATTTAATGCTCCAGATACTCAGATTTTATAAATGTCAAAATTTGTACACTTTGTATAAACAATAAAATACAAACAACATTTATTGAAGCAACAGATTATAAATTGAAGCTCTTGTTTTTATATAATCAAATTAAATCAATGTATTCAAATAATCGTTGCAGCCCTAATGTACATACAGATGTTTTTGTAGTATTCAGATCAGTGCTATATATATATATATATATATATATATATATATATATATATATATATATATATATA
Source organism: Nerophis ophidion (assembly GCF_033978795.1). Taxonomy (NCBI): domain Eukaryota; kingdom Metazoa; phylum Chordata; class Actinopteri; order Syngnathiformes; family Syngnathidae; genus Nerophis; species Nerophis ophidion. The sequence continues at coordinate 11,950,051 of NC_084614.1, read as the reverse complement.
TATATATATATATATATATATACGCTTTGGTGCTCCTGTCTTTGTCTCGTCAAGAGCCTGTTTTACGCTGTCATAGGCTGAGCTCATTGTCAGCAGACCTGCACAGCAGTTAGCAGCTAATTTACTTGCATAATTAACCTAATTGTGGCATGCTGCGTGCAACCATGGCTGTATGATACCAAGGTATATTCTAGGTGTTTCAATTAAACAGTACAGTATTGGGGATGTGACAGGTGTGTTTGAATGGAGACAGTAGACATTGTATTATCATAACACGGAAAGCGTTGTACTTAGTTTTTGTTATACACTGTCATCAAAAGGACCTATGAAGGTTTTGCTCTTAAAACTAATTACACACAAAAGCCGTGTAGATGTAAGATTTAAAATCACAGTAGCATAAAATCAAACCGTAGCAAAGTTGAAAAGAATTGACTTGGACCCGGAACTTTTGCTGGCAGACTTTCTCTGAGTGAAAGGAAACCGCTAAGGGTGTTGTCACTGTAATGTAGTGTTTTCACCAGTTTACAGCACTCTTTTAAAACTTGTTCTTTTATTGATTTGTTCACAACATTGTTAGTAAACAGCAAATTATGGGCAATCACCCGAGTCATTGAGAAATGATGGAGCTCGAACATTTAAATGGCTGCTTATGGTATTTACCTGGTACTCTTAACATACAGCATACACATTTTAGTTTTTGAGGAGACAGCAATGAACACTTACCCATCAATTCATTAGGTGAATGGAAAAATCTGCAATAATGGTATTCATCCATACATATTCTAAACAGCCCTAATGATGGTGGGCTAGTGCCTATCCTTTTTGACTTTGGATCAGAGGCAGAGTATAACCTGGAAAATAGGGTACAAACCCCGTTTCCATATGAGTTGGGAAATTGTGTTAGATGTAAATATAAACGGAATTCAATGATTTGCAAATAATTTTCATCCCATACTCAGTTGAATATGCTACAAAGACAACATATTTGATGTTCAAACTGATAAACATTATTTTTTGTGCAAATAATCATTAACTTTAGAATTTGATGCCAGTAACACGTGACAAAGAAGTTGGGAAAGGTGGCAATAAATACTGATAAAGTTTAGAAATACTCATCAAACACTTATTTGGAATATCCCACAGGTGTGCAGGCTAATTGGGAACAGGTGGGTGCCATGATTGGGTATAAACACAGCTTCCATGAAATGCTAAGTAATTCACAAACAAGGATGGGGTGAGGGTCACCAATTTGTAAGCAAATTGTCAAACAATTTTAGAACAACATTTCTCAACGAGCTATTGCAAGGAATTTAGGGATTTTACCATCTACGGTCCGTAAAATCATCAAAAGGTTCAGAGGAGAAGTGTAGGATACTTCTCTTGTTGCCTTATTTAAATTTGACTTTATTAAATGTATTTATATTATCATTTGGTGCAGCTGGGAAGGGATATAAAGAGAGAAAAAGGAAGACAGAGGGGGAAATTGTGGGGATCAGAGGGGGATTAGACAGTGCTATTTCATTTTAAATTTCAAAAGAGTTTAGTGGCTCCCATTGTTTTCTTTAATTTGTGAAACGGGTCAAAATGGCTCTTTGAGTGGTGAAGGTTGCTGACTCCTGATATATATGTACAGTGTATATAAAATAAATTCTATATTTCTATTATGTTACTGTCTGCTTGCATCGAGGCCAAGTGAGCAAGTGACGCATCAGATTCAGTGGATATAGCTGAAAAAAAATGTTCTTTGATTGTTGGCATCCACTATGTAATTGTCAGTTACAGAACTAGTCTATGAGAGTTTCCCAACACTATTACGCTGCTGGGAGTTGCAACCACATTTAATATATTTTCGGTTTTCAAAGAGGTTGATAGTGCAGCATATCTTAAAGATTTCGGTCACAATGTTTTATTTTTGAGTCGACAACTTTTTCTAAAAAAATGTTGTATTTTTGTTCATCATGGAGTCGAAGTTAACATTTTAATAGACATAGTTTCAAGTTAACTGTCAAACTAATGTCAGCAGTCTTGTGTGCGCCATAATACATCAACAAAAGAGCGCCAGGAGGAACGTGGTTATGCATTTATTAACACAAAATGTAACATGCTCATATGATATTCCTTGGCCTTCACACTTGGAGTATGCACACTTCAATAAAGTCAGAACAGTGCCTGGAGCCTGATTTTCCTTTTTACAAAACCATGTTTTAACGTTTCAACCCAATTTGTTTTCACGTTTAATGTCTGACCAATTTTAGATTTAGTTATAAAAAGCTATTTCTGTTTTTGAGGACCTTTAGTCTCACAACCTAAACACTATTGATGGACAATCTATCAGTCTGCTTCACTTTTACACACTTGCACACGTATTGTACAATCATGAATGTCACTTGAAATCATTTGCCTTTGAAGAGTTTTGTGGTAATACATTGCAACACCCCAAATATTTATTTCCTATTCTTTTTTTTGTTATCGGCATCCTCAGAGTTCACACTGGGAAAGGTTCTTCTGCCATCAGGCAAGTTGTGGCTGGTTGTGCTCTTCAGTTCCCTAGACACACACACACACACACACACACATCCTAAAGGAAAATACAAATGCAAAGACACACACGCATGCACACACACATGCACACAGGAGAGCATACCAAGAGCCCATTTTTGTGTTTTTCCTGCTTGTGCTGCACTACTGCATCATTTTCCTGATGAATTCCTAGAGCCAGCAGCAAAGTGTCACTTTTCTTCGATTTGCTAATTTGCATTAGTTCCGTTCCCCAGCATGATTCTGGGCATCAGTGCCCACAAGCTGAATGTCAGTGTCTCCTCCCAGAATACAAATATCCCTCTGATATTGTATGTCATGTATACTCCTGGACATCTCTAACATTTGATAATACCCTTGATGTTTCTCTATAAAAAAAACAAAAAAACACCACGTATCCAGGATAGGTCTCTCTGCACTCAAATAATCCTTTTTGCACCTGGAAAGCCTACCATCGCAAATAAAATCATTAGTTATATAATCATGGATTTTAAAATTAAGACAGGTATTAACTTTGTTGCATGTTGAATAGAAACCCAATTAGCTAAATGCATCGACGTGAAGTGTCCCAAAAAGCTCTTGTCTTGAGGATTTGGAGGGAGCTCCAGACTGAGCGGTGTAGGTGATCTGCCATGGCCCCATCTAATCTGATTTGCATGCCAGAGAGAATTATGTAATTGGCATTTATGCAGAACAAAGAAGGATCAGCTCATGGAAAAGAAGGGTTTTCATGTAGAACTGTGTGTCTAAGCCTGTTTTCTACAGATCTTCACTGCCTACGGATGGCTACCCAGCACAGACTTTGTGTGTTTGTATGACGCGGATACAGTACATGGCATGTTGCATTGGGAGCTTTACCAAATCATTTTGAAAATATGCCACATATTCTTATAGCTTTGACTTTTACAAAACTGGGATAAACTTAACGATATACAGATGAGATTTTGACTAGACCACTCAATTAACTGATTCATGTTTACTGCACGCGCATCATTTAATACAGGGATGTCAAATATGCGGCCCAAGGGTTGGATTAGGCCGGGAACAGGCTCAATGCGACCTGTGAGACCAGTTTGCTAAATGTAAAATTGAGCTGCATTTTTACATTGGATAAAATGCTGTTCCAAATGTGTCCACTGGATGTCGCAACATTAATTATGTTAGGCAAACACAAAGTTTATACAGGGGCAAGCAAGTATACCAAGCAAGATGTACACGCTAAAGCAGGGCTGCAACTCCTCCCCTTCGGTCCAACGCAAAACAAACAGGAGTAAAATACACAATTGATAACTCCACTTAAAATGCCGCATGAAACACTGCACATTGATATCGTTCTGTGAAAACTAATGTCTTCTAAGTACAAACCCTGTTTCCATATGAGTTGGGAAATTGTGTTACATGTAAATATAAACAGAATACAATGATTTGCAAATCTTTTTCAACCCATATTCAGTGAATATGCTACATCGACAACATATTTGATGTTCGAACTGATAAACTTTTTTTTTTGCAAATAATCATTAACTTTAGAATTTGATACCAGCAACACGTGACAATGTAGTTGGGAAAGGTGGAAATAAATACTGATAAAGTTGAAACATACTCATCAAACACTTATTTGGAACATCCCACAGATGTGCAGGCTAATTGGAAACTGGTGGGTGCCATGATTGGGTATAAAAGCAGCTTCCATGAAATGCTAAGTAATTCACAAACAAGGATGGGGTGAGGGTCACCACTTTGGAAGCAAATTGTTGAACAGTTTTAGAACAACATTTCTCAACGAGCTGTTGCAAGGAATTCAGGTATTTTACCATCTACGGTCCGTAAAATCATCAAAAGGTTCAGAGAATCAGGAAAAATAACTGCTCGTAAGCGATGATATTACGGACCTTTGATCCCTCAGGCGGTATTGCATCAAAAACCGACATCAGTGTGTAAAGGATATCACCACATGGGCTCAGGAACACTTCATAAAACCACTGTCAGTAACTACAGTTACTGTAAGTGCAAGTTAAAACTCTACTATGCAAAGCCAAACCCATTAATCAACAACACCCTGAAACGCCGTCAGCTTCGCTTGGCCCGATTTCATCTGAGATGAACTGATGCAAAGTGGAAAAGTGTTCTGTGGTCTGACGAGTCCACATTTCAAATTTAATTTGGAAACAGAGGACGTGGTGTCCTCCAGAACAAAGAGGAAAATAACCATTCGGATTGTTATAGGCGCAAAGTTCAAAAGCCAGCATCTGTGATGGTATGGGGGTGTATTAGTGCCCAAGGCATGGGTAACTTCCACATCTGCGAAGGCACCATTAATGCTGAAAGGTCCATACAGGTTTTGGAGCAACATAGGGTGTCATCAAAGCAACGTTATCATGGACACCCCTGCTTATTTCAGCAAGACAGTGCCAAGCCACGTGTTACAACAGCCTGGCTTCGCAGTAAAAGAGTGCGGGCACTTTCCTGGCCCGCCTGCAGTCCAGACCTGTCTCCCATCAAAAAAGTGTGGCGCATTACGAAGCGTAATATACGACAGCGGAGACCCCGGCCTGTTGAACGACTGAAGCTCTACATAAAACAAGAATGGGAAAGAATTCCACTTTCAAAGCTTCAACAATTAGTTTCCTCAGTTCCCAAACATTTATCGAGTGTTGTTAAAAGAAAAGTTGATATAACACAGTGGTGAACATGCCCTTTCCCAACTACTTTGGCACGTGTTGCAGCCATGAAATTCTAAGTTAAATATTATTTGCAAAAAAAAAAATAAAGTTTATGAGTTTAAACATCAAATATCTTGTTTTTTTAGTGCATTCAATTGGATATGGGTTGAAAATGATTTGCAAATCATTGTATTCTGTTTATATTTACATCTAACACAATTTCCCAACTCATTTGGAAACCGCGTTTGTATAAAGAAAGTGAACAGTTGTGATTTACTGCAATATTGTCAGTCTTTTAAGTTTTTTTAAATTGTTCACATATAGCACATGTTTTGAGTGATGCCAAGAAAGCAGGGAGTAATTTAACCTTCTTGAATAGTTTCTATCCCCAGTTTATATGGTTTGTCGAGTTAGCAAATAATTAATATGTGGAAATTACGAATGAGGTAGTTGATACATAGACGAGTTTTTACAAACGTAGTTATACTTTAGTTTTTTGTTCAATCCTAGATGAGCTCTGACTTAAAAGTTACATTTCTTTGTAGGTACACTGTGATTAAGTCTAAGTTCATTGCATTCTCTGTGGTGTTTTTGAAACTGCACACATTTTTTTCCTCAGAATTTTCAAATAACTTGAAGTGTTTGGTCAAGAGAATTATTTGTGATATGGACATTTTCAGAATGTGCTTATTTTTTTAGGGACGAAGTAAAACAAAGAAAACATTGTAAATTGGTTGTAGGTATTATTTGTTGTTGTTTAAGTTATTATGCCATGATTTTACCCGTCCGGCCCACGTGGGGATAGATTTTCCTCCGTGCGGCTCCTGAGCTAAAAAGAGTTCGACACCCCTGATCTAATATATAATCTTTTGGAACGATTTTCATATTAAAAATAAAGTGTGTAATCCTATGACACACCATTTACCTCAAAGCATTCATAAACTTTAATAATTGTGATTTGGTGTAAGCTCTTGTGAGTTGTTAGAATCCTCAAAAAGTTTGTATAGGGAAGCAATTCAGCTCAATAAAATTAATATTCTAATGAATGTGTACACTTAACATGATTGCCTAATACAAAGTTGGTTGCGTGAGCTGTTTATCCACATGCTTGATGAAAAAACTGAGACACGTTTTCATTTATGAATAGTAGATAATACTGATAGGTAAATGATGTCTCCATCAATGTATGGCACATTCGCTACTTGAACAGTAGGTAATACTGTATTTTTGCTTCATCCTTCACTTAAAGCTTGACCAAAGAATGCACTACCGACTTGATGAGGCCTGATAGGTCAGAAAAAGGGAAAGATGATACACTATCGTCTGCTCACAGTAAACAGACAAGGAAGAACGTTTACCTTATTTGGCACAAAATGATCAAAATGATTACACACATTGGACTTGTGTCTCTGACAACGGAGACACAATTCGATTGCAACGTGCCCCTCTGCCGACTTCATTTAATTTGGAGTATGACAGTCAAAAGACACAACAGCTGTAAAAGTCACATGTTTTTTATTTTTAAAGTGAGACCCACATTGAAGGATCGAGGTACTCAGTATCATTCATTGTGTTTTATAAGGCATTGGCGCTTCAGTTTCATTTGACCCATGACTACTAAATAGTATCATCACAATACCGTATATGAAATGCCACACAGACTGGTTTTACTCTCATCCAGTGATTCTTAAACTTTGGTACTGGTACAAAGGCTCCATCTATGTGTACGCCAAATAATCACTTGAAAAAAGTACATTGTTTTATTTTCCTATGTTCAAACACAGTGTTACTGTTCAAACTGTGTGTAATGTTAGCGTGGCCAAAAGTATTAAATATATTTTTAAAATAAAACCTCTGCTTTATTTTTAATGAATATTTAGGCCTACTATCCAACTGTATTTTAATGTTGGCCATTATTGTAGTACTTTGAGAGCCAAGTGTTTTCTGAGGTGGAACTTGGTGAAAAATGATTGAAAACCACTCCTCTGGTCAATTACAAACCTAACCTTAAAGGGGAACATTATCGCAATTTCAAAAGGGTTAAAAACAATAAAAATCAGGTCCCAGTGGCTTGTTGTATTTTTTGAAGTTTTTTTCAAAATTTTACCGGTCCCGGAATATCCCTGCATAAAGCTTTAAAGTGCTTTATATTCGCTATCTTCGAAACCACTATCCATTTCCCTGTGACGTCATAGAGGGCTGCCAATACAAACAACATGGCGGTTACCACAGCAAGATATAGCGACATTAGCTCGGATTCAGAGTCTCCTGTCAGAGAGAGTTTCAATTCACACCTCCGGGAGAACTTTGAACATGTCACGAGGGAGGTGCGGGACATTGAGTCCGAGTGGACCATGTTCCGAATCTCTATTGTCGAGGCGGCTGATTGGAGCTGTGGCCGCAAGGTTGTTGGTGCCTGTCGTGGCGGTAATCCCAGAACCCGTTGGTGGACACCAGCAGTGAGGGATGCCGTCAAGCTGAAGAAGGAGTCCTATCGGGTTCTTTTGGCTCATAGGACTCCGGAGGCAGTGGACGGGTACCGACGGGCCAAGCGGTGTGCAGCTTTGGCGGTCGCGGAGGCAAAAACTCGGACATGGGAAGAGTTCGGGGAAGCCATGGAAAACGACTTCCGGACGGCTTCGAAGCGATTCAGGACCACCATACGGCGCCTCAGGAAGGGGAAGCAGTGCACTATCAACACCGTGTATGGTGCGGATGGTGTTCTGCTGACTTCGACTGCGGATGTTGTGGATCGGTGGAGGGAATACTTCGAAGACCTCCTCAATCCCACCACCGCGTCTTTCTTTGAGGAAGCGGTGCCTGGGGAATCTGTAGTGGACTCTCCTATTTCTGGGGCTGAGGTCGCTGAGGTAGTTAAAAAGCTCCTCGGCGGCAAGGCCCCGGGGGTGGATGAGATCCGCCCGGAGTTCCTTAAGGCCCTGGATGCTGTGGGGCTGTCTTGGTTGACAAGACTCTGCAGCATCCCGTGGACATCGGGGGCGGTACCTCCGGATTGGCAGACCGGGGTGGTGGTCCCTCTCTTTAAGAAGGGGGACCGGAGGGTGTGTTCCAACTATCGTGGGATCACACTCCTCAGCCTTCCCGGTAAGGTTTATTCAGGTGTACTGGAGAGGAGGCTTCGCCGGATAGTCGAACCTCGGATTCAGGAGGAACAGTGTGGTTTTCGTCCTGGTCGTGGAACTGTGGACCAGCTCTATACTCTCGGCAGGGTTGTTGAGGGTGCATGGGAGTTTGCCCAACCAGTCTACATGTGCTTTGTGGACTTGGAGAAGGCATTCGACCGTGTCCCTCGGGAAGTCCTGTGGGGAGTGCTCAGAGAGTATGGGGTATCGGACTGTCTTATTGTGGCAGTCCGCTCCCTGTATGATCAGTGTCAGAGCTTGGTCCGCATTGCTGGCAGTAAGTCGGACACGTTTCCAGTGAGGCTGTCCTTTATCACCGATTCTGTTCATAACTTTTATGGACAGAATTTCTAGGCGCAGCCAAGGCGTTGCGGGGTTCCGGTTTGGTGGCCACGGGATTAGGTCTCTGCTTTTTGCAGATGATGTAGTCCTGATGGCTTCATCTGGCCGGGATCTTCAGCTCTCACTGGATCGGTTCGCAGCCGAGTGTGAAGCGACCGGAATGAGAATCAGCACCTCCAAGTCCGAGTCCATGGTTCTCGCCCGGAAAAGGGTGGAGTGCCATCTCCGGGTTGGGGAGGAGACCCTGACCCAAGTGGAGGAGTTCAAGTACCTAGGAGTCTTGTTCACGAGTGGGGGAAGAGTGGATCGTGAGATCGACAGGCGGATCGGTGCGGCGTCTTCAGTAATGCGGACGTTGTATCGATCCGTTGTGGTGAAGAAGGAGCTGAGCCGGAAGGCAAAGCTCTCAATTTACCGGTCGATCTACGTTCCCATCCTAACCTATGGTCATGAGCTTTGGGTCATGACCGAAAGGATAAGATCACGGGTACAAGCGGCCGAAATGAGTTTCCTCCGCCGGGTGGCGGGGCTCTCCCTTAGAGATAGGGTGAGAAGCTCTGCCATCCGGGAGGAGCTCAACGTAAAGCCGCTGCTCCTCCACATCGAGAGGAGCCAGATGAAGTGGTTCGGGCATCTGGTCAGGATGCCACCCGAACGTCTCCCTAGGGATGTGTTTAGGGCACGTCCAGCTGGTAGGAGGCCACGGGGAAGACCCAGGACACGTTGGGAAGACTATGTCTCCCGGCTGGCCTGGGAATGCCTCGGGATCCCCCGGGAAGAGCTAGACGAAGTGACTGGAGATAGGGAAGTCTGGGCTTCCCTGCTTAGGCTGCTGCCCCCGCGACCCGACCTCGGATAAGCGGAAGATGATGGATGGATGGATGGATGGATAGCTCGGATTCAGACTCGGATTTCAGCGGCTTAAGCGATTCAACAGATTACGTATGTATTGAAACAGATGGTCGGAGTATGGAGGCAGATAGCGAAAACGAAATTGAAGAAGAAATTGAAGCTATTGAGCGAATAGCTATTGACGCTATTCGGCCATAGCGTGGGTGTACCTAATGAAGTGGCCCATAGCATGGCTGCGTTATTAGCATCGCCGGTAAAATGTGCAGACCAAACGATCAGGGCTTTCGCATTTTGTGACACTGGATCAACTTAAATCCGTCGATTGCTAAGTGTTTGTTTCGCATTAAATGTGGGTATCTAGTTTCAAATGTACATACAGCTCGCGTAAATAGCATGTTAGCATCGATTAGCGTAGCATGTTAGCATCGATTAGCTGGCAGTCATGCCGTGACCAAATATGTCTGATTAGCACATAAGTCAACAACATCAACAAAACTCACCTTTTTGATTTCGTTGACTTAATCGTTGCAAATGCATCTGCAGGTTATCCATACATCTCTGTGCCATGTCCGTCTTAGCATCGCCGGTCAAATGGGAAGACACTTTGGTACATTCAATGGGGGTCTGGTGGCAGATTTCTTGCTAGTGGTGCAACTTGAATCCCTCCCTGTTAGTGTTGTTACACCCTCCGACAACACACCGACGAGGCATGATGTCTCCAAGGTTCCAAAAAATAGTCGAAAAAACGGAAAATAACAGAGCTGAGACCCAGTGTTTTTAATGTGAAAATGAATATGGCGGGTGTGTTACCTCGGTGACGTCACGTTCTGACGTCATCGCTAGAAGACCGATAAACAGAAAGGCGTTTAATTTGCCAAAATTCACCCATTTAGAGTTCGGAAATCGGTTAAAAAAATACATGGTCTTTTTTCTGCAACATCAAGGTATATATTGACGCTTGCATAGGTTTGGTGATAATGTTCCCCTTTAAAGAGTGGACTGTTCAAACTGTAAACTGGCTCACGTATCTCTATTGTAAACTTCAGCAGCAGGTACAATTATTACACACACTGGACTGGCTCACTTCCTTGACTGTGTCCCTTAAACCAGTGGTTCCCACTGGTACCGGGCCGCGGAATAATGTTTTATTATTATTATTATTATTAATTTTTTTTTTTGTAGTAATTTGTATTTTTATTTTTATTTTTTTTTTTATTAAATCAACATAAAAAACACAAGATACACTTACAATTAGTGCACCAACCCAAAATACCTCCCTTTTTCATGAAAAAAACCTCCCTTTTCATGCCAAAGAAAAAAAAAAAAAAGAAAGAACCACATAATATTACTATTTTCTTTTTTTTACCAATACAGCTAAACATTTGATAGTCGTAGGCAATGAGCATGACTATGAAATCAACTTTTGCTCCAGAAAAAAAGCCAAAGTGTATCTTGTTAGAACCTTTTGTCCTGAATGCCAGAGTAATATAATTATCTTGATGAATTTCATAGTAATTATCACATATCATATGCACAAGGAAATTAAATTCATTAAGAGGACATTTTTGCAAATTAAATATCGCAAATGACCCTGCGGGAATATGTAAAAGGAACGAGACATGGATTCTTTTCTTGAACATGACAACCAATTCTTTTTACATGATTTATTTATTTATTTTATTTTTTCCCAACAAAAACGTCTACTGTGTTTGTAGCTTTTTTCAAATGAGTTTTGCTCCATCTCAGGGAAGTACAGAGGCTGGCTGGTGAAGCAGGATTGATAAGCTTTATAACAGTGCTGACTAACACCTGGAACTCCCCCAAATCTGGAACATGGCCCGGGGCCAAATCTCCCACAGTGAGTGTAAGATTTGTGCAATGGACTCTGATCTGTCATACTCTCCCTGCTCCTCCTATTTCTAATGCTCGGAACTGTCAATGTTTTTGTTGGCGCTTTTGTGTTCACGAGTCGATTCAGACACTAAACTCCCAACTAGAAATTTCACCCCACATAAAGCGGGTTGTCAGAAGCAGGCTGGACTGTTATTGGTTGGCCTGTCTTCTGTGTGTTCACCTGCCATGTGCATTTATGCAAATGATGTTGCTCTGCCCAGCCGAGGGAGTTTAGCTACAGAGAAGGTGACAAAGACGCTGTGAATTCATAAATAAGGATAGTTGATACTTTGCAATAACCGTGCAGCCTCTCAGGCTCCATTTGGTAAAGGTCAAAATATTTGCTGGACAAAAGGGATACTTTTTCTAACAGAATTGAAGAAGTAAAGGATGTTGAAAAAAGAAAAGATCAGACGAATACTGTTCCAAAGCTCTGATAAAAAATGGCCCTGTAAAATGAAGGCTTCATTTTCATTTGTTTCAATATTTCTAGATGTTAAGTCTGTGGAGAAAAAAAAGTCCACTGTTGCAGCCTTTGCTTTAATGACTGAAATACTCAGAAGAGACCGTCTGGCTAGTCCTTCCAAATATAAATTGCTCACTTTGTGACTAATGGTAATATTCTTGGTAATTTTCTGACCATTCTAATGATTGAGTGAAACCGACCACAATGATAAATGCATTTTCAATGTCCTTGTTTGACAACAAAGAGGAGGAAACATAAAATAATATTTAGGATATATTTTATTCTTATAAACTACATTTGATGAAATAAGTGTTTATTGTATTTATTATTTGTATCTTTTTTTTTTTAACTATTCCTTGATATAATTAATCACATATTCTGTAATCATATAATTAGTATATACAATAATACATTTTAAATTAATATTGTTGGTCATCTTGTATTCTGTTGTTGATAAATAATCAGATTATTATATATGAATAATGGGGCAACTCCTTTTGGATACTTACCATATTGTTACAGTTTTTATATATACATTGTTAAAACTGTATAGATGGAGGGTATTTTTGGTTTTTATGATCAAAATAAATCAAAGTCAAAATTTACTACAGTGGCACGGTGATGTCTGAAGACTCTTACTTATGATGACAAATAAGTAACATGCACTACTACTTCACTTATTTATTGAAGAAATGTAAATGTTTACAATTGACAATGAAATATGGTTCTGCATCTTTTGTAGTTTTGAGTTCCTTTTTGTAGATGCTGAGACAGGATACATCATTGTATGGAGGTTCAAGCTTTTTGCGCATGGGGTTCCCACAAGTGACCGACAAACATCCAATTTCAAACCAAATTGAGTATATTCCTGAAAAATTCTCATGAGAATGTATAGAATTACAGCTCGCAGTATACTGAGCAGATTGTCAAATGATGCAACATTATGACCGATTGTATTCCAGTATTCCAACTACCATCAGCTACCATGTCCCTGGTTAGGCCAGAGGCAAACACGGAACAAGGCCATCCAGTGACTCTATGACCCCGTGTTGATTCCTTATTGCTCTTCAAAATGCTGAGCTGTCAGCAAGAGCCAGGTGAGGCACTTTGCTATGCTCACTACTCATGGACATGTTTCATTGGCACATTTCTGGAGGTCAGAAGTGAATGACAGCTCGAGTTGTTGGGTCAAGCCGACCATCCAGCTTGAGCTGGAGAGTGAATTACACTGTAGGTGGGGCAGCTAGCCTTAGTCTTGGCTGGGTGCTGAGATTGCGTCCCAGCGACATGTTAAAGCCATGTGTGGATTTTGTGTAGAAATCCATATTGTCAGTAGGTCTCACACTGCTCCTGTGATACACCTGATGTGTAAGAGCTGCTTGAAAACCCAGCAATTGCGTTTTACTCTCCAACCATGTATTGTGTAGTCTTCATTTTCTTTTTGATGGCACAACCTTGAAGGATTAGGACTGAAGCTCATCAAAGAAAACGCCTGGATTGTGTAACATGTTACTTTAAAAATGACTGAATAGTCCTTTCTTGGAGGAAATGAAACATGCACAACAAGTAGAGTAAGAGAGGATTTTGTTGGTCCCTGCCACTGCCCAGGGGGCACAGATAGAAGATTTAGAGATGGGGTTGAGATTGTTTTTGGAGCGGGTTTCGGGTTTGTTCATGCCACAGCTGTGGCCTCCACTAGCCACAAGGTGTGTATTTATTTCCAAAGAAGAGAACTCAAAATATCTTCAACCCCCTCAAAGTCAGGATTGTGTGCGCTATACACTCGACTGCTTTACTCCAAACACCTGCTGACAGTGCTAGCTCGGTACGTCAAGGACAGTACACGCACTGAAGCATTACCACACACGGACAGCCTCGGTGTAAACAGGCACTTTTACATGACATCTAGTCTGGATGATTGTGCCTGCTCTTTCATGCGTCACCTGCTGCTAAATGATTTTGTATTATATAGTCATTGTGGTGGGAAGGGTGTCCTTGTGACTGGACACTGGTCATGGGGTATTGTTTGAACATTGGCAACGAAGCCACAGCACGGTGAAAAGCGTCAAAGAAGTTGAGTCCTGCTGTTAAGTTATTCTACACGTTCTGTAGAGCAGCAAATTATTCCTCTCGTTTTTGGATTCCTGTGAAGTTTTCCTCAAAAAAACTCAAGAGTTTCATGCTCTACCAGTTCAGCTCCTCAGTGGAGCCAAGAGACTTTGGTTTAAAGCTGTTCAGCAAACACTTAACTTAATGAGCATTAATTGTATCAATTAGGTCGACCCCAGCTTCTGTTTAAGGTGACGAAAACCCCCTTGCCAAAAAGGCACTGGCATTAGACACCGATGTAAAAGAACAGAAACCACAACACTGAACATTACCACGTTAAGAAGAATGATACAAAATTACTTTTAGAAGCTTTAATATTATATGACAATACACAGTGTAGTCCAATTATGTCAATTAATGGACACTTTAAGTGCATTTTATTTTAATTTTAGTGTTCATTTAGTAAACTTTTATAGGGCTCGTGTTTGCATTTTATCAAACTGAACCAAACCATACTATCCGAAATTGTTTTCATCTTCTTGACCGTTTTGATTTACACCTTTTTCATGACTGTGTTGCTAAATGATGAAGTCAAAGAGCCACAGCATAGCGTTAAAATTACACAATATTACGATTAGCACTGTTGCCTCATTAGAACAGGCTTTAAACCTGCTGGCAAGCTGATTGCTCATTCTCATTTGTTCCCTAGGTGCTTCAACTTCATTACACAATACAAGACTAAAACTCATGCAGGTTAGGTATAAGACACAATTGGGGCCTCTGTTAAACCATTAACCTCTACTAAACTAGAATAACCCTCAAGTAAAGGAATACCTCCAGCTATTGAAATAATTGTATTAGATATAAATACATGAGTATTTGGATTGATGCCTGTAAAATTTTGGAAAAAATATCCGTGATACCATTACATCAATCAATTGGTCACCCACTATTTGAATGTTGCCATAATATAAATCCATTGCAGAACACAAATTACTTGTATGTGTCCAAGTAATTTTACACTGTTTCTACAAACAATTGTAAAAGTATGGGTCACTCTCAGAAGTTCAATGAATTCTATCACATGATAGGTTACTACCTGTTCAACAAGCTAAGTCATATAATATAGACAAATAAAATAATGGAAACAATCAAATCTAAACAGCAGAAATTTGCATGCAAACTACAATAACGTGATGCATTTTTGGGAACAGTTCAACTAGCCCGTCAAAGTTATCGGTATCTCAGAAATATGGATGGATGCTAAAAGAGGAATGGATTTTGACCTGGAAGGATATGACCTAAATTATATTAACATAACCAACACGAATGGAGGGGGCGTAGCTGTGTACGTGATGAAGAACTTAAACTACAAAGTGGTACAAATGTGTCATTCGCTATTGATAAGAGCTTCCAATGTACAACCATTGAAATACGTCACGGAAAAAGAAAAAATATGTAGATATTCCAAGTCAAACATTGATATGTTTTAGAACTGGATTAAAGCAACTTTTACTGAAACCAGTCAAAAAACAACTTTTTTATGTGGAGACTTCAACATTGACCTCTTGAACCCTAACATGGATAATCTTATTGACACAATGTACAGCTTGAGTTTATATCTTAAAATCACAAAGCCAAGCAGAATCTCAGGACGTAGCACCACACTTATTGATAATATTTTACTAATGATTTGAATAATATTACCTGAAGTGGTCTGCTAATATCCGACATCAGTGAACATCTGACTGTTTTAATAATCCATATCGTGCCTCACAATACGAAGGCCCTGGGTTCAATCCTGGGCTCGGTATCATTCTGTGTGGAGTTTGCATGTTCTCACCGTGACTGCGTGGGTTCCCTCCGGGTACGCCGGCTTCCTCCCACTTCCAAAGACATGCACCTGGGGATAGGTTGATTGGCAACACTTAATTGGCCCTTGTGTGTGAATGTGAGTGTGAATGTTGTCTGTCTATCTATGTTGGCTCTGTGATGAGGTGGCGACTTGTCCAGGGTGTACCCCGCCTACCGCCCGAATGCAGCCGAGATAGGCTCCAGCACCCCCTGCGACCTTAAACGGGACAAGCGGTAGAAAAGGGATGGATGGACGGAAACTACAAGGAGAGGAACATTGATGATGGAATTACATTTCAAAGATAATGCACAGAATAAAGTATGACAGCTTTCAAGAATGATCTGAGAGTGAAAGTTGGGACAGAGTGCTTTTTTTTAAATACTTTTGAGATGCTTTATCACAAACCCTGTCCATTAAAACAACTTAGTGAGAAGCAAAAGAAAAACAATCAACCATGAATGAGCAAAGGACTGATGCTTGCAACAAGAATACATTATATAGAACATTTATAACGTAAAGATCTACAGAGGTAGAAAACGTAAAACAACAAGTTAACTGACATACTACAAATGTGGAGGAAATAATATTACAGTCAATTATTGGACCAGAACAAAAACAATATGAGAGCAACATGGGGCATCCTAAATATCATTATTAAAATGGTGCTAAGAAGGATTATCCTTAATACTTCTGAGATGAAAATGTAAAAAATGACAAACTGGAGTAGTTGAAAGCATCAATAAGTACTTTGTGGACATTGGACCTATTCTGGTGGAACAGATTCCAGATCCCGAGTCAGGTGTGGACTTGAATCACGCTATAAACAGAAATCCCAACTCTGTGTTCCTCAAAAATGTGACAAAAGAGAAAAGAATCAATATTGTGAGAAAATGTAAATCCAAGACCTCAACTGTGTGTAAAGGAATTGATATGGAAAGTTGGATACTATAAAAAGGTTTTTGAAGAGATTTCAGAACCTTTAACATATGTCAGCAACCTATCATTTCAAACAGGCACATTCCCAGATGAAATGAAAATAGCAACATTTGTACCAATTTACAGGACTGGTAAATAAACACCAGTTTACAAACTACAGACCTGTTTCTGTATTTCTAAAATTTTCTGAAATTATTAAAAAACTATTTGAGAACAGATTGGACAAATTCATAAATAACAATGAAACACTGATAAACAACCAATACGGATACAGAGCCAACATTTCCACATAGATGGCATTAATCGAAATAACGGAAGGGATATCAATGCAATAGATAGCAAAAAATGTGCTGCTTCTGTGCTTATGGATTTAACAAAAACATTTGACATCAATCATATCTTAATAAACAAATTAGAATGGTATGGAATCAGAGGGGCAACTTGTCCAGGGTGTACCTGCCTTCAGCCCATGTGCAGCTGGGATGGGCTCCAGCAGTAGAAAATGGATGGATGGATTGAATCAGAAGGTTGGTCTTGAACTGGGTAAGAAGCTACTTTTTCTTCTTCGTCATGAAAAAGGGACGTTTATATCATGAAAAAGGGAGTTTTTTGTGGTTGGTGCACTATTTGTAAGTGTATATTGTGTTTTTTATGTTGATTTAATTAAAAAAAAATATATTTTTTTTTTTCATTTTTTATTTTTTTTTATAAAAAATTCTTCTGCGGCCCGGTACCAATCTGGCCATGGCCCGGTACCGGGTCGCGGCCCGGTGGTTGGGGACCACTGCTCTACAACAGTGGTTCTCAATCTTTTTTCACTGTGTACTCTGAACATTTTTTTCATTCAAGTACCCCCTAATCCAGGCAAAGCATTTTTGGTTGAAAAAAAGAGATAAAGAAGTAAAATACAGCACTAAGTCATCAGTTTCTGATTCATTAAATTGTATAACAGTGCAAAATATTGCTCATTTGTAGTGGTCTTTTTTGAACTATTTTGAAAAAAAGATATAAAAATAACTAAAAAACTGGTTGAAAAATAAACAAGTGATTCAATTATAAATTAAGATTTTTACACATAGAAGTAATCATCAACTTAAAGTGCCATCTTTGGGGATTGTAATAGAGATCCATCTTGATTCATCAACTTAATTCTAAACATTTCTTCACAAAAAAAGAAATCTTTAACATCAATATTTATGGAACATGTCCATAAAAAGTCTAGCTGTCAACACTGAATGTTGGATTGTTGTATTATTTTTTCACAGTTTATGAACTTACATTCATATTTCATTGAAGTATTATTAAATAAAAAATATTTATAAATGATTTATGAATTGCTGCTATTTTTTAAAATGTTTTTAATAAATGTCACTTGTCCCTTGGAATACTTTTAAGTACCTCCAGGGGTTCGCGCACCCCCTGAAAAAGGAATACTGCTCCACTACATGTCATCACGCACGCTTTAACATTACACAACCAATGTACTGGCTCCATAACTTGTTGTATGAGACTTGTGCAGAACAACGTACGTGGCTGCAAGACATAGTTGGTAAACAGCCATACAGGTCACACTGAGGGTGGCCGTATAAACAACTTTAACACTGTTACAAATATGTGCCACACTGTGAACCCACACCAAACAAGAATGACAAACCCTGTTTGGGAGAATTTCCATACCTTAACACAACTTAAACACGAGAACAAATACCCAGGACACCTTGCAGCACTAAGTCTCCCGGGCTGCAATTTACAACACCTCAACCGACGCAAGTAGGGAGGGTGGGGGGTTGGTGGTAGCGGGGGTGTGTATATTGTAGCCCGGAAGACTCAGGGCTGCATGGGATTCTGGGTAATCGTTCTGTTGTGTTTATGTTGTGTTACAATGCGGATGTTCTCCCGAATTGTGTTTGTCATTCTGGTTTGGTGTTGGTTCACAGTCTGGCACATATTTGTAACAGTGTTAAAGTTTTTTTTACGGCCACCCTTAGTGTGACGTCTGTAGCTGTTGATCAAATATATTTTGCAATACAAAAACCTGCGTCTTGCATGGCCAGATGCAACATACAACCATGGGCCTGCACGCTGTCAGTTCAGGATGTAGGGGGCGCTAAAGGCGGTGCCATTATGCCACTTCCTGAATATTGTTGATCTGGTAAACATCGACAGGGGGTTCGATAGAATTGGTGCCCGAAAATTCAGGGGTCTCCCGTGAAAATTGGGGACATTGGCAAGTATGACGCTGTCAAGAGCCCTTCATATTAAACAGGCGAGCCTCACCAACATTAATTGTCATATCGAAGTGCGGGCCACATAATAACGTCTCGTGGGCCGCAATTGGCCCGCGGACCGCATGTTTGAGACCCCTGGTGTAGGTCTTACTTGGTAGGATATGTACAGCGAGCAGAGAACATAGTGAGTTCAGATAGCATAAGAACAAGTATATACATTAGATATACATTTGATTATTTACATTAGGTTATTTACATCCCGGGGAGATGGGATGTGAATGGAGGAGGGTATTAGTAAAGGGTTGAAGTTGCCTGGAGGTGTTGTTTTAGAGCGGTTTTGAAGGAATATAGAGATGCACTTACTTTTAGACCTGTTGGGAGTGCATTCCACATTGATGTGGCTTAGAAAGAAAATGAGTTAAGACCTTTGTTAGATCGGAATCAGGGTGTAACGTGGTTTGTGGAGCTCCCCCTGGTGTTGTGGTTATGGCGGTCATTTACGTTAAGGAAGTAGTTTGACATGTACTACGATATCAGGGAGGTGTAGCAGATTTGATAAACTAGGCTCAGTGAGAGTTGTTTTACTCTGTCCTCCACCCTGAGCCAGCCCACTTTGGAGAAGTGGGTTGGAGTGAGGTGTGATCTGGGGTGGAGGTCTAAAAGTAACCGGACTAGCTTGTTCTGGGATGTTTGGAGTCTAGATTTGAGGGTTTTAGAGGTGCTGGGGTACCAGGAGGTGCAAGTTTAATCAAAAAAGGGTTGAATGAGAGTTCCCGCTAGAATCTTCAAGGTGCTTTTGTTGACCAGAGAGGAGATTCTGTAGAGGAATCTCATTCTTTGGTTGACCTTTTTGATTACCTTGGTTGCCATTTTATCACAGGAAAGATTAGCCTCTAGAATGGAACCTAGGTAGGTGATCTCATCTTTCCTGGTGATAACAATGTCACCCACTTTTATAGTGAAGTCACTGACTTCCTTAAGGTTGATATGGGACCAAAATAGAATGGATTCTGTTTTATCTAAGTACTGTGAATGTTGTCTGTCTATCTGTGTTAGCACTGCGATGAGTTGGCGACTTGTCAAGGGTGTACTCCGCCTTCCGGCCGATTGTAGCTGAGATAGGCACCAGCTCCCCCCGCGACCCCAAAGGGAATAAGCGGTAGAAAATGGATGGATGGAGTCCGCAGATGGCGGAAATTAAATTTGACAGCCTGCAACAGTTTGAAACACACACTACTGACACGAGGACTTTAGTTGAACAGCATCGACCCAAATGTGCTGTGTGACCAGTCAAGTAGTGACACTTCAATTCTAACCTTTGGCCTCCTGCCATAGGTTATTTTAGCATCGCGACTTGCAATATAGACAGAGATCTATCAAGTTTCACAATCGAGCTTACATTTACCTGGAACAGTGGTTCTCAGCCTTTTTTCAGTGATGTACCCCCTGTGAACATTTTTTTAATTCAAGTACCCCCTAATCAAGGCAAAGCATTTTTGGTTGAAAAAAAGAGATAACGAAGTAAAATACAGCACTATGTCATCAGTTTCTGATTTATTACATTGTATAAAAGTGCAAAATATTGATATTTTGTAGTGGTTTTTCTTGAACTATTTGGAAAAAAAGGTATAAAAATAACAAAAAACTTGTTGAAAAATAAACAAGTGATTTAATTATAAATAAAGATTTCTACACATAGAAGTAATCATCAACTTAAAGTGCCCTCTTTGGGGATTGTAATAGAGATCCATCTGGATTCATCAACTTAATTCTAAACATTTTGTTCACAAAAAAATAAATCTTTAACATCAATATTAATGGAACATGTCCACAAAAAATGTAGCTGTTAACACTGAATATTGCATTGTTGTATTTTTTTCACAGTTTATAAACTCACATTCATATTTTTTTGAAGTATTGTTATATAAATATTTTTAAAGGATTTTTTAATTGTTGCTATTTTTAGAATATTTAAAAAAAAATCTTACGTACCCCTTGGCATACCTTCAAGTACCCCTAGGGGTACGCGTACCCCCATTTGAGAACCACTGGTCTAGCTTAATCCAATCAGGGGATTTTTTAAATCAGCATTTTTAAAACACTGCAAACATTGTTTTTATAACTTTAATTTGCTGTTGTATGTAACAGACCACACCTCAGCAAATAAGACAAAATAGCACAATTTGACCTAACAAAACAATGATGCAATAATTTTCTACCGTGATGTTGGTGTAGATTAGCATTAATAAACTTAAATAAATAAATGTAATTCTTATCAGATTTTTCTCATACACACTTCGTTTTTCCAAGGTAAACTGTAAATACATCAAGAGCGAAATTCTAAGAAAATACTTTTGCTAAATCTCTCAATATGTGTTTTCGTTTGCCATAGAAAAATAGAGCTAACAACGTGGTGCTGTCCTTTATAGTATTTGAAACTTGACTTGCTTGCTCTGGAAGTGTTGGGGGTTAACAGCTGCAGGAAAAGTGTGTAAAAGCCCTCAATGCTGCTGAAAGCAAGTTGAAATCCTGTTTGTGAGGATGCTGAATGATTGATGACCTTGGTTGCCATGCATAATGATGCGCACTTAACCGTTTATTTTTGGAACACAATGATCCGCTTAATTAACTTGGTAGTACAATAAATTGTGCTTCCATCATCGTGACACTTGCCTGAAGTTTGTTGTATGTATAAATGATTAACTAGGTTGGATCAGCAAATCAAATTTAAAAATAATGCTGTTGTTCCCTGTGTAAGTGCATTGTTAGCATTTCAAAAATATGAACATTTTAAAAATACATGGATGTAATATTACTAACCTCTAAAATGTCCAACAATATGGTCCAGAGTTAATGTCTAGCTTTTGCTTTGTCTAACTGCAGGCACGTTTTAAAATTGAACCACACTTTTTTTTGGGATATTTCCCTATCGTTTGTAATCTCTATCAAAGACAAGAAGACAAAGGTTATTATTATTATTATTTTTTTTTTTTTTACAATCTATCATGTCAAAATCGACTCCTTCTTGGTGGCTAGCAATGCAGCTGGCAGGAACAATCAATTTTCCCACTAAATCCCTTTAAAAATGCATTCAAAAACCGCCAATAATATTTCCTTTACATTCTGTAACCTATTTAGTAACCAAGCTGTAGTAATATTGTCAGTGTAAGAGCTATCACGGAGGAACTATTTTTCCAGCAGAGTAACACATTGCATTGGTATTAGCTTTAAAAGCTAGCTACAGCTAGAGATAAGCTATGGCTTTTACGTCAGCACCCGAATCGCGTTTGAGTTTGCAATGTACAACACAATGCAATAGGACACCAAACTGTTTTGACTGAAAAACATGAACAATCATAGTACAGTATTTGAAAAGTATCAGCCCACATTTCATGTTTTGTTTGCACACACCCAGCTCAATAGCGTATGTAGTTGTAATAACATGCATGACGTGGTCTGTGTATCATGATCGATAATAGTGACTCACTCGATACACAGTTGCCCAGGGACATTTTTTCAGGTTTATTTTGGGTAAGAACTCAATTGATGTAGAAAATAGCTTGGCTCCAGGATCCACATTTACAGCGTTATGAATGTGTCTGCTACTACATTATATATTTACTTGCAGCGTGTGTATAAAATGTTGATGAATGGTTTTGAAGTTGTTTTAGAGGGGTTTGAAGGCTAAAATGGTGACTCAATGGCGCTTCTTTCAAGGTTTTTTTTTATCATCTTTAAAATCATTAAAAAAAGACATGGATTCTTATCTCTCATAATAATTGTGAACAATAGGCAAATTTGTACAAAAAAGTTCCATTCACACATTCAAAAAACCCTTTAAGGCCAATGTCTTACAAACCCCGTTTCCATATTAGTTGGGAAATTGTGTTAGATGTAAATACAAAACGGAATACAATGATTTGCATATCATTTTCAACCCATATTCAGTTAAATATGCTACAAAGACAACACATTTGATGTTCAAACTTACACTTATTGGGAACATCCCACAGGTGTGCAGGCTAATTGGGAACAGGTGGGTGCCATGATTGGGTATAAAAACAGCTTCCCAAAAAATGCTCAGTCTTTCACAAGAAAGGATGGGGCGAGGTACACCCCTTTGTCCACAACTGCTTGAGCAAATAGTCAAACAGTTTAAGAAAAACATTTCTCAAAGTGCAATTGCAAAAAATTTAGGGATTTCAACATCTACGATCCATAACATCATCAAAAGGTTCAGAGAATCTGGAGAAATCACTCCACGTAAGCGGCATGGCCTGAAACCAACATTGAACGGCCGTGACCTTCGATCACTCATACGGCACTGTATCAAAAACCGACATCAATCTCGAAAGGATATCACCACATGGGTAACTGGAACAACGTGTAATTTCAAATAAGTAAAATTAAACAGGACTGTATACAAACAATTTATGCGGGGGTGGTATGGCGTAGTGGGTAGAGCAGCCAGAAACCTGAGGGTTGCAGGTTCACTCCCTTCCTCTTGACATCCAAATCGCTGCCGTTGTGTCCTTGGGCAAGACACTTCACCCTTGCCCCCAGTGCCGCTCACACTGGTGAATGAATGGCGCAAACTGGCAGCCTCGCTTCCGTCAGTCTACCCCAGGGCAGCTGTGGCTACAAATGTAGCTTACCACCACCAGATGTGAATGAATGATGGGTTCCCACTTCTCTGTGAGTGCTTTGAGTATCTAATAATAGGAAAATGTGATATAAAATCTAATCCATTATTATTATTATTAAAATAAAAAGTAATTAATTTAATACATGGGCTGTTTGCAACATTTACACAGAGGCCAAGATGGTGCCAACTTTACAATGTATTTTACACAGTATGTCCCTCCCTCTCACGGCTTCTGTTACGTATTGACGTAACTACATACATATGTAACACATGCACTTGCATTAGCTTTAGAGGTTGTTAGCTAACAATAGCAATTTGGATTGCTAGCGTTAGCTGTCTTTGAATGTATATTCCATCATAACAATAACATGACTGCAAATTGTTTGTTGCTTCTCTTGGGCTGCTTTTGTCTGAGTGCACGCGTTTTCTGTGTGTACGTGTTAACGAGACCGTGTGACTGACAGCCGTAAACACCAATCATTTTATTCAAGCCGGTAAAAATTCAAAAATTTGTGTTTTTTGGTTTATTGCCACCTGTTCCATAAATTACCCATGGGCCCCACTTTGAATACTACTGGTTTATGTATTTCACCTAGAAGGCAAAGTCTTGCCAAATGACAGAAGAGTGTCTTTAAGCGCTGTCTTCTTAGCATTATTGGAATGGATAAAGGTTGGGTTGATTTTGGATGTTGCTTTCTAAAGGTTGTATGCACACTCTCTAGTCTTGTGGAGACGAATCTCCGCTCACGTGGCAAATACTTAACCTTTTATGACCGCTTGTATTTGGTTACCAAATAAATGCATTACGCAAGACAGACTCCACTTTTTCACTTTAATTGTGTACCTCCACTTATAGCAACAAAGTCGCAAAATTGGCACCGCTGATCATTTCTGCAATTGTTCCCTGGTACAGCAGGTGCATACTGTATATGTAGTGTTGTGAAGCAGTGTTACGATGTACACCAACACACCTGCCTTAAAAAAAATATATGAGCGAGGGCGAACCTGGAAGCACCAAATCGGTATTTGTGACGAAGGAGATATTATCTGTGGCCACAAATAAGTGAATATATGGGAACCACTGTTGTTTATATGTGTAGTGCCATGGGTGTATGGAGATTAATCTCAAAGGAGTACCTTACGTTTGTACACTTGTAGGTGCAAGACATGATGGAGAGGAAAACAGGTTCAACAATTTTAATTTATTCTCAGGATAATAATAAATGATTAAAATGACTATGACAAAGATTGATTATTCATGCAGCACTACTTTAAATACAAGCTTCAACTCTTTGATAAAGTCCTTACAGAAAAATGCTGAATTGCAAAAACTTGAATTAAAAACAAACTTTGCACAAAGCATTAATAAAAAACAAGAACAAAGTACAAACAACAGATACACATACAAAGCGAGTAGCTGGACAAGATGGCCTCCGGTTATGTAAGACATATATAACCTTTTGGAACAAGTGGCTAGCAAAATCTAGACGGCATAACAATTCTAAAAACGTAAAAAAGAAACGGTAATTGCTGACAAGGTAAAAGGACGGCATAACAATTCTAAAAACGTAAAAAAGAAAAGGTAATTGCTGAAAAGGTAAAAGGACCATAAGCTTGTATGGCACTGCGATGTGTATCAATCTTCCCATAATGCCGCCACTCCGATCAGGGAGCGAAACCACGTAGCTTGATTGAGAGGTTAGTTTGATAGCCGCCAGGCTAATAGCCCGAGCTGCAAAGCCGGCGTGAGGTTTACTAACATGCACCTGGCACAGCCACTGTGTAACACTCGCCCACCTCAACCTCACTCACCCTCATCCGGGTCACAGCACCATTGTAGCGGTCTCTGTGTTGTGTATCTGATCTTCCCGTATTTCCAACGCTCCGAGTGAGGCCCGAACCCATTACGCCTGATTGAGAGGTACGTGTGCTAGCCGCTAAGCAAAAAGCCTGAGCTTCTACCCCAGCGACTGGTATACTCTTTGAAGTTGGCAGGGAGTGAGGTTTACGAACATCTACATCTGACGCTGACGCTCTGGCAGGCCCCCTCTTCAGTAGGACATGGAAGTCCGGAAATTGGTACGACGACACCATCTTGTGGCTGCCATGACACACTACCGCTGTTGTTCATCGCTACGCACACCTTAGGAAAGATAGACGTCTGCAAGAAAAAGAACAAACAAAATATCGAAATAAAACCAACAAAATAAGAGACCGTAACAGATCTTATTTTTTCATTGTATTTTTCAACTAAAAATAGAGCAATGGTCAAGATGACCCAATACGTGTTATGTCTTAGTTGGACAGTTCTAACTTTGTTGCTTTTTAAAATTTAAATGCTATTTTAAAAACCTAGAATTGCAGAGGGATCCATTTTTTTACCTCTTGTCCCTTTTGGGGTTGCTGGGGGTGTTGGTGCCAATCCCATCTGCACTCAGGCGAAAGGCAGGGTACAGCCTGGACAAGTCACTACCTTATCGCAGGGCCAACACAGATAGCAAAGAGACAAGTATATTATGTTGTGTACGTATGTTTTAGTTAGATTATAATATTGTATTGTAGCTTTCTGTTAGTACGTTACAGTGAAAATGAGCATAATTCAGACATAAATGATCAATTATTCTCATCTGATGACATTGATGATATTGATATGCTGATTATATTTAACCAGACATAACCTTCTATGAGAGAAATGTAAGACTAGCCCACAGATGGATATGTTTTAAGAGAGCGCACCTTTTAAAGAAGGAAAAAAAGACGGAGGTATTCTCCTATGTGACCTTAGCGTCTCCTGTTTATTTGTGGTCTGTTTATCTCCTCATCCTGCTTTTGTAGTAATGTCACTCACATGACCACAATTGCAGTGATCGAAGATCCAGGATCATTAGCTGCATTGTGTTCCTGAAAATGTGTGTGTGTGTGTGTGTGTGTGTGTGTGCTGGCGTGCGTGCGTTTGTTTATCAGAGAGCGAGAGAGAGAGAGAGACTGCGAGAATGTTCAAGGTGCATTGTTGGAGTGCCTGTCAAAAAGCCATTAATGTAATTGGAACTTAAAATCCCATTCGTTTTTCTGCTCTTGTGCTTACTGTCAGTAAGTCTAGAACTTGAAAATCAACTTTTGCTATCAATATCAGGCGTCATGGAAGAGAGCGTCATCTTATTGAAAATGCTGCCACTCAAGTAGGCAGCCGAGATTTACAGCATTGTGAACTCTTTATGTCACACAAGCACTGCTGTGACATTTCTGTTTTATGATATTGTATTTTCGTCGTTGTAAATATTGTTGCTAATTAATCAATGTTTGATTGGTGTGTTTTTCCATTAAGAACATATCATTTGTTCATGTAACCTCCAGTGTTGGCTGTGCTAGCTCACCTCCACATTAATCGTGCCACACCCTGCAATAGTAAATACAATAGTGTGTAATCATGTTAAAAAGTGTTTTTATAAAATTTTTGTTATCTTGTTTAGCTACAAGCGAGGTGACATGCTTTGTTTCATCATAGTTAGTTTTAACAGCCAGCTATAAAAAGCTCCTTCATTTGAAGTAGCATAATTAAAATCTCAGCAAACCTGACCGCTTTTCTACTCCATCCAAATAGAGAGATCGTGTTTATTTCAACACTTTTGAACGGTTAAACATTTATTTGGCTCTTTCTGGCAGGTCAGGCTCAAGTCAAAAGGAGCTTAATTTCACTATCCACCGTGTTAAATCGATCTCCACAATATCGTGGAGCCTCACTGATTCTCATAATCTCACACTGAATTTTAAATATCCCGGCATGTTCACAATAAATCATCGAGGAAATTTTATTAAATGGCCATGGCGTGCTCGCTCGGATGTCCCAGATTTGGCCACAAGCTTGCATCTAATTAGCATAATATTCATGTTTGTCAAAAGCTCTTAAGAGCACGCCTGGCGTCGTCCGTTTCACATTTGCCATGTATTGCTAAAACATTTGCTTAATGCCTAGCCTCTGCCTGGCGATGGCATGCTGCGCTCATTGTGAATGCAGTGTGAATGTGCAGTTTGGGTATGGGCCCATGCATCTCTAGGGCCATATAATCAGCTCTAAGTTGCTTCTATCAATCTTCATAACAGTAGTAGGCTGCGGAGGGAAGTGCAGCTAATCAGTTCTAACTGGCCCCATGTTCAGTCTGACTGTCAGTGTTACAGCAAGGCCCTATGCAAACAGCGTCCTCACACGTGTGTCCCTGACTCACTCGGAGGGCCGATCCACAGGTGGTCGGTACCGGCAGGAATAGGGTTTTGAAAGGGCCTGCGACTTTCACCGAGTCGCTGTTAGTGTAGGTTAATATAGGATTGGTGGCCCTGCAGCGCTGGCAATCACAGCTCTGATCAGAACGGTGCTTCAAAGACGTCTGTGCTAGTTGAAGCCAGAGTTGTCATTAGCTTCTGCCCTGTGCTTGACAGCCTTTCCCCTCCCCCATATCTCTCCTCTTCTCTCTCTCTCATTGTCTCTCGCTCTTATCGCTCTCATTTTCTGCCCGTGTGCAAACTGCTACTGTAATCCTGTCTGGTTGCTTGGGCCTGTCACTCCAAATTTGCACTAAGCATCTTTCTTTCCCTCATCTCCTTTGGCCTAATTGTATTGTAATAAGCAATTATAGTTCTATTTATGCACACTAGAGCTGAGATTGGACCACTTTTTAAAAGGACATGTAGAAAAGTGGAACCGGACCAGCCAGTGGCCCTCATCTTTACCTTGTTGCTCAATAAAGACGTAGAAAAGTGGAACCGGACCAGCCAGTGGCCCTCATCTTTACCTTGTTGCTCAATAAAGACGCCACTGCTTCTAATCACTCAGCTTTTTCTCTTTCTCTTACTGATGTTCTAATCCTCCTCCCTATCATGTGCTCATGCCCTGTTTTCCCTCCAAAGCAGAAGTGATTGTGCTGCTGTTTGTCATTTATTGGCTGTGTTTTCTGTTTGTGGGTCTGCTCTAGTGATGCAAATGAGCAGTGGCAGTGTTTACCTGGCCATGTTTTGCCTGCATATGTGCGTGAGCGCCTGTTTGTGAGCGTGCACATTGCGCCTGCACGTCTCAGGCTCAGGCTTTGATCATACTACATTGCATTGACAGATGCTCTCTTGTGGTTCCTGGTTGCTTTAGATGCAACGATGCGACAGACGGGATCTGAATGCCAGTAATTATATCCCAGCACTAGAACCATAACAATTGTGGCTGTTACGACAATATATGAGGTCTTTTTGCTATTAGTCCCATTATTTTTTGATATGAGAAACGACACCAAAACCCTCAGCAGCATTTCAGCCTGTCTGGGCTCCTGTGTTTACAACTGTTTATGACCCTGTATGTGGAAGAGGTGATGGCTCTAATAAAGGCTTACACCTTGTAATCATAGTTTGATGTGCAACCTGAACAACACAGGCTCAAGAGGGCAGTGGGTGGTTAAAAGATCTGCTAACAAAAATTATCATAGAAAAACAGTGAGTTAATCATTAACATCTCCAGTTTACCAAAGAAGTTTAAAAAATATTTTTATGAACAGAAAAAGTGAAGTCTTAACTTCTTAGGGCATCAGATCGATCACAACTGGACTGTTGATTTTTCAAAGGCTCTAATGCTTCAGAATTTGTTGAACAAATAATCACATTTGTAGGTTAAAAAAAATGGATCAGGTCCAGACGGGAATGACTCACGAAGTGAAAACAATGTAATACATACAAAGACAGAACTATGGAAGAAAGAGCCCAGGAGGGTACTGGTTACTGCTTCTCACCCAAAATATTGATGTTGTGCTTGGTTTAAAATGATGTGATGCATGTTAATAGCAGTAATTGCACCACACAAGAAGTCCATCATTGTTCTCGCTACTACTGGTTGTTGATTGCAGGGTTATCTCTTGTTTTTCTAGTCACATGATGGTGGCAGTGGCATCAAATTTTTCCATGTCCAGGGCATCCAGAAAGCCCTGGCCATATCGATCATAGGCGAAATGATACAAACCCCGTTTCCATATGAGTTGGTAAATTGTGTTAGATGTAAATAAAATCGGAATACAGTGATTTGCAAATCCTTTTCAACCCATATTCAGTTGAATATGCTACAAAGACAAGATATTTGATGTCCAAACTCATAAACTTATTTTTTTTTTGCAAATAATATTTAACCTAGAATTTCACGGCTGCCACACGTGCCAAAGTAGTTTGGAAAGGGCATGTTCACCACTGTGGTTACATCACCTTTTATTGTAACAACACTCAAAAAAGTTTGGGAACTGAGGAAACTAATTGTTGAAGCTTTGAAAATGGAATTCTTTCCCTTTCTTGTTTTATGTAGAGCTTCAGTCGTTCAACAGTCCGGGGTGTCAGCTTTCGTATTTTATGCTTCATAATGCCCCACACATTTTCGATGGGAGACAGGTCTGGACTGCAGGCGGTCCAGGAAAGTACCTGCACTCTTCTTTACGAATGGATGGATGGATGTATTCCGTTTATATATTTCAACAACTGCTGTTGTGTCCTTGAGCAAGACACTTTACCCACCTGCTCCCAGTGCCACCCACATTGGTTTAAATGTAACTTAGATATTGGGTTTCACTATGTAAAGCGCTTTGAGTCACTAGAGAAAAGCGCTATATAAATATAATTCACTTCACTTCACTTCACGAAGCCACGCTGTTGTAACACGTGCTGAATTGGGCTAGGCATTGTCTTGCTGAAATAAGCAGGAGCGTCCATGAAAAAGAAGGCACTTAGATGGCAGCATATGTTGTTCCAAAACCTGTCTGTACCTTTCAGCATTAATGGTGCCTTCACAGATGTGTAAGTTACCCATGCCTTGGTCACTAATGCACCCCCACACCATCACAAATGCTGACTTTGCATCGATAACAGTCTGGATGGTTCGCTTCCTCTTTGGTCCGGATGACACGATGTCGAATATTTCCAAAAACACTTTAAAATATGGACTCGTCAGACCACAGAACACTTTTCCACTTTGCATCATTGGGACGGCGTGGCGCAGTGGGAGAGTGGCCGTGCGCAACCCGAGCGTCCCTGGTTCAATTCCCACCTAGTACCAACCTCGTCACGTCCGTTGTGTCCTGAGCAAGACACTTAACCCTTGCTCCTGATGGGTGCTGGTTGGCGCCTTGCATGGCAGCTCCCTCCATCAGTGTGTGAATGTGTGTGTGAATGGGTAAATGTGGAAGTAGTGTCAAAGCGCTTTGAGTACCTTGAAGGTAGAAAAGCGCTATACAAGTACAACCCATTTATTTATTTTATTTATCAGTCCATCTTAGATGATCTCGGGTCCAGAGAAGCCGGCGGCGTTTCTGGATGTTGTTGATAAATGGCTTTCGCTTTGCATAGTAGAGCTTTAACTTGCACTTACAGATGTAGCGACGAACTGTAGTTACTGACAGTGAAAAATGTTTTCTGAAATGTTCCTGAGACCATGTGGTTATATCCTTTAGAGATCGATGTCAGTTTTTGATACAGTGCCGTCTGAGGGATCGAAGGTCACGGTCATTCAATGTTGGCATGCCGCTTACGTGGAGTGATTTCTCCAGATTCTCTTAACCTTTTGATGATATTATGGACCGTAGATGTTGAAATCCCTAAATTTCTTGCAATTGCACATTGATAAAAGTTGTTCTTAAACTGTTTGACTATTTGCTCACGCAGTTGTGGACAAAGGGGTGTACTTCGCCCCATCCTTTCTTGTGAACGACTGAGCATTTTTTGGGAAGCTGTTTTTATACCCAATAATGGCACCCACTTGTTCCCAATTAGCCTGCACACCTGTGGGATGTTCCAAATAAGTGTTTGATGAGCATTCCTCAACTTTATCAGTATTTATTGCCACCTTTCCCAACTTCTTTGCCACGTGTTGCTGGCATCAAATTCTAACGTTAATGATTATTTAAAAAAAAAAAAAAGTTTATCAGTTTGAACATAATATGTTGTCTTTGTAGCATGTTCAACTGAATATGGGTTGAAATTTATTTGCAAATCATTGTATTCCGTTTATATTTACATATAACACAATTTCCCAACTCATATGGAAACGGGGTTTGTACAATGCTTCACCTTTCTTACCTAAAAATGTACCCATGTATACAGAGGGCCTTAGATGACCTCAATGATGGCCTAAGAATACAATGATCTGGATCATGAGAATATTCAGAGGCATGAAGTGTTCACTGAACAGATTTCAGCATATTTCTTTGAGCGGTCATCTTATTTTGAAGTGGGAATTCAAAACTGACTTCCACCTGGGACTCATGCAGCAAAAAGCTAAATGCGAGCCGCAGTAAACAAAGAAGAAACAAAATGATCTTCTAACTGCTCTCAGAGAAAGTATCTAATTTGCAGGGTTTAAACGGCAAATTACAAAGATTGTTGGCAGTAATAGTCTGTGTAACTTCGATGTGTTTTTAGTAAGGCTATGTGCTTTAAACTATTTTCATCATTAAATGCAAATTATGAAAGTATTTTGTTATTTGCTGTCATAAGATACTTTAGCTGTTACTTGTGCACTTATACACCCTTCTACCTAACCAATTGGTAAAAAATCAAATATAAAATTCTTCAAATCTCATCTTGCTTAGCTTTAATACTTATACTATAGTATATATGCACAATTGTTGACTTCAGTGTTGCCGCCTGGTGCTGTCACTTAAACGTGTATTTGCTTTCAGCATGACAAAGTGTGCATGAGTGTATTTTAAATCAGGATATATCAGGAAATAATAAAGGCCACTGAACAATACATAAATAAAAGAAAATAAAAGTAAGTCTGAAATCTATTATGGGTGTTGGATTAGAACACTGACTAATGTTATATTGAAGTAAATTAGCAAATGATGCTACTTTGGTTTAAGGACATCATGCTTGACAGTCATGAAAAAAGGTAGGACAATTCCCATATAAACATGTTCAGTCTTTCTTGTTAAATTGTGTCAGCTTACATCTTTGCCAATAAAACTGCTGAATGCCTTTATCACCATCTGCCAGACATTAGCATTTGGTCCTGAATGGAGTTTAAGAGGCAACATACTCCTGGTGCTCGGGTGCAAAAATATCAAAATTTGTAGAAATATGTTGCATGTTCCCTTCCTCTCTGTCTCCGTCTGTCGTACATTTTATTTAGTTTCACACTATAATCATCTCGTCTCATCCTTCTTGGGGAGTTAATAACATTCACAGCTTCCCTTTGCGGTTTCTGTTCTCCATGTTCAAAACATTAATAGCTTTTTGTCGGTGCATCACGAAGGCTCTTTGAATTTTGTTTGCTGCCACAGGTCGAGCTACTGAAATTCCCACAAATAGTAATATTATAGTGAACTGCAATATCAGCTGCAGGCTTATCTTTTTCATCTTCCTCAGCACCTGCAGCAGTTATACCCTAATGTTATTGAACACAGTCAAACCAGCAGCTCAATATTGTAAGAATGTAAATTGTTGTGCAATATATCCAGTATAAATTTTTTTATTAACTAGGGCAAAAGACGATTACCACCAGACATACTACAGTCTTAATGGGCAACTACACTTTTTTTTGGATAGTTGCTATCATTCCCTATCTTTATGTAAGACAAGAACACACATCTTTCTTTTTCTTATGCCTTCTAACTTGTAATATCCCGCATGTACGCTGTGGCAAACAATAAAGCTAATGAGAGTCCTCTATTTTGCCCAAAAAGCTCTCTAAAAACATCCAAAAACCAACAGCAATATTTCATTTACATAACTTGACCTGCATATTAAACAAGTGTTAGAGACATTGTTATTATAAATGTTAACGCTGATGAATCACTTTTACCAGTGCTGTGATCACAGAAAAGTAACAAGCTTACTGAGCCGGTGAGCTGCTGCATCGCCTCTATAGTAGAAGCGGCTGGTCGTGGCCATAGACAGAAGTAGGCCAACTTTGACTCGAAGATCACAAGAAAGACAAGAAGGTGTTTGTTTCCGTCACATTTTTTTTAACCTGCATAAGGGATATAGTTATTGTCTTCATCTCAAAGGGAAGTTAGAAAAAATCCCATAATCCCTGTGAGAGCAGACATTGTACAGTAATGGATTGTTTTATCATGTTCTTAGTTGTGTATTTTTGTTTAGCACTTGGCAATAGTGGTACTTGCTGAATCTGCTCATCACTCAGTTTCTAAAACTTGTGGCAAGTTCTGGATTATTATTTGCCCCAAAGTAGTTGATATTGGCTCTCATGAAGTCTGCCATGATTAGTAAAAGTTATTGTTTAAGCAAATAGTAAACGTTGTGATTTGTTTGGGAAATGAATGTGCCCCTGTATGCCTAAAATGACCAAAATACTGTAAATACTAAATGTTATCCGTAATGTGCCTGTTACTACATTACATACTGCATATGCTTACAGAGTTTATATACAATGTTGATGGAGGTTTTTGAAGGTTTTTTAGAATGTTTAAGTGGCGAAATAGATAGAATCCCATTACCAACATTGTTAGTTGACTCTTGGTAGCGTTTATTCAAGAGTTAAAATTAGGGTTTTAACGGTACTGTAGGTACTGCGGTTTCAAAGTCTTCAAAATAATGCCGAAGTGGGTCTCATGGAATGCCGTAAGCAGGAAGTTAAGCGTTCAAAGTACAAACCCCGTTTCCATAAACGGAATACAATGATTTGCAAATAATTTTCAATCCATATTCAGTTGAATATGCTAGAAAGACAACGTATTTAAAGTTCAAACTGATAAACTTTTTTTTCCCGCAAATAATCATTAACTTTAGAATTTGATGCCAGCAACACGTGACAAAGAAGTTGGGAAAGGTGGAAATAAATACTGATAAAGTTGAGAAATACTCATCAAACACTTATTTGGAACATCCCACAGGTGTGCAGGCTAATTGGGAACAGGTGGGTGTCATGATTGGGTATAAAAGCAGCTTCCATGAAGTGCTAAGTCATTCACAAACAAGGATGGGGCGAGGGTCACTAATTTGTAAGCAAATTGTTTTAACAGTTTTAGAACAACATCTCTCAACGAGCTATTGCAAGGAATTTAGGGATTTTAACATCTACGGTCTGTAAAATCATCAAAAAGTTCACAGAATCTGGAGAAATCACTGCACGTAAGCAATGATATTACGGACCTTTGATTCCTCAGGCGGTACTGCATCAAAAACCGACATCATTGTTTAAAGGATGTCGCCACATGGGCTCAGGAACACTTCATAAAGCCACTGTCAGTAACTACAGTTCGTCGCTACATCCGTAAGTGCAAGTTAAAACTCTACTATGCAAAGCAAAACCCATTTATCAACAACACTAAGGAACGCCGCTGGCTTCGCTGGGCCGAGATCATCTAAGATGGACTGATAAAAAGTGGAAAAGTGTTCTGTGGTCTGACGAGTCAACATTTCAAGTTATATTTGGAAACTGTGGACATGGTGTCCTCCGGAACAAAGAGGAAAATAACCATCCGGATTGTTATAGACGCAAAGTTCAAAAGCCAGCATCTGTGATGGTATGGTGGTGCATTAGTGCCCAAGGCATGGGTAACTTACACATCTGTGAAGGCACCATTAATGCTGAATGGTCCATACAGGTTTTGGAGCAACATATGTTGTCATCCAATCAAAGTTATCATGGACGCCCCTGCTTATTACAGCAAGACAATGCCAAGCCACGTGTTACAACAGCGTGGTTTGGTAATAAAAGAGTGCGGGTACTTTCCTGGCCCGCCTGCAGTCCAGACTTGTCTCCCTTTGAAAAAGTGCGGCGCGTTATGAAGTGTAAAATACGACACCGGAGACCCCGGCCTTTTGAACGACTGAAACTCTACATAAAACAAGAATGGGAAAGAATTCCACTTTCAAAGCTTCAACAATCAGTGTCCTCAGTTCCCAAAAGTTTATTGAGTGTTGTTAAAAGAAAAAGTGATAGACTGTAACACAGTGGTGAACATGCCCTTTCCCAACTACTTTGGCACGTGTTGCACAATTTCCCAACTAGTATGGAAACGGGGTTTGTAGATAAGAGGAATATTTTTTTTTGTGGACATTTACGGAAAAATGTCATCAAAATCCGCCCACAACTGTTTGGGTTATGTTGCCAACAAACATACAAAGATCCCCTGGCAAAAACATACCGTATTTTTCGGACTATAAGGTGCACTTAAACTCCTTTCATTCTCTCAAAAATCGACAGTGCGCCCTGTATACGGAATTATTCTGGTTGTGTTAACCGACCTCCAAACAATTTTTTTTGATACATGGTGTATTGATCAATGTGACCTGTAGATGGTAGTTACACATAAGAGATACGTGTAGACTGAAATATGATGCCAGTAAACAACACCAAAACTTTAAATGCTCCATTGACAACAGAGCACATTACACACAGCACTCAAAAATCCGTCAAACGGTTTTAGTATGACTTTGAAGCCGCAACCGCTTGATGGATTGTCGGCCCATTACAGCTACCGTAGTCAGAGATACAAGTATTATGATGGTGTGTATATAAGGACAGAAAAATGGCACCCATTAGCAGACATATTATCTGGAGTTTTTTTGCCACAATATTATGCAAAACCAACGTTTCTTACCTTTTGGTACCTGCTGATGTGTATTTGAGATCTGCATAAGTCCTGAAAATTTGCGCACGTCCGTCATTGTAGTCTGTGGCGATGTCACAGTTGATAAGCTTCTTCTTTTTCACTATCTTCTTGTTATGGGGCATACATCCTCTGCTGTTGCCATTTCTAATAAAAAGTAATGTAAAGTTCTAACTTATATCTTGCCATGGAAGCGCTAAAAACCACCGGTGTAGTGGGTTTACAAAATTCACCCACGAACCTTATTTATTAGTTATTAGAGTGTTTCGGTCGGTCTTTTTTTCACGGGACACATTTCCGGCGTTGTTGCGCTAGTGAGCCACGGATGAGGAGATGCTGCACTGTTATTGATTTAAGTAAAGTCTGAATGTAATTAAAACAGTTTGTTCCATTGTTTGACACCTCTCCTACTCCCGTCCTTGCACGCTACACCGCTACAACAAAGATGATAGAGAAAAGACGCCGCCAAAGGTGAGCCACGTAAATAAGACCGCCCACAAAACGGCACATCCTGAAGCGACTGTCAGAAAGTGACTTGAAAATGGTCTGAAAAACGTAATCTATGCAACATTTTGACCAAGGAACCAACATTACATGTTATGTAGACCACAAGGAAGTGTTTTCAATTTAGAAAAAAATCATAATCACACTCAAATTCACACACACGCTCTCACCCAGAAAATATATTTAAAGCCAACGATGATAAACATCGATTCGTAATTTATTTACATTACTTTACAGTTAAATTGTTAGTTAACTTTTCTGAGAAACAGCTTTTCCCAAACTTGTATAAACAATGTCAACTATAGAGGTCACTGCTTCTCAGAAAGTAAAAGTTGAAAGACACTAAAGTGAACATTATTGTTTTGCACTGTATGTTTACATTGTCACTTAAAAGACATCAACTGTAAGTTTATATTTTATTTTTTATATTTGCTTGAA
The DNA here is from genome assembly GCF_033978795.1 of Nerophis ophidion. Classification (NCBI taxonomy): domain Eukaryota; kingdom Metazoa; phylum Chordata; class Actinopteri; order Syngnathiformes; family Syngnathidae; genus Nerophis; species Nerophis ophidion. Next base: position 11,912,912 of record NC_084614.1, on the reverse strand, counting down.
AGACACGTTCCTGCACAATTACTTGCATATAAATGTATGGAGTAAAAAATAACATTAGAACATTTGAGCATCATGTTTGTGTTCAATTACAGTAAGTGTGTTTATCTTATACTTTCCTTACAGTTCATTTAATACACTACGGCATTTTTTGGGGGACATAAACCACAATCATTTTGTATTGTAGGATTAATACTTTGATAATACCGTATCGTGACATTTTGATACTGTTACATCTCTAATTAGGATGCATAAGACAATTTATTTAAGTGTGTGCTTGTCTCACGTAAGGATTGTGAATAATAGGCAAAATTCTCTCCCAAAAAGTGCAGGCAATAGTTCACACAAAGCAGTACAGTTCAGTTTTCCTCACATTCAGTCTTGAATTGTCCCTGTAGGTAAATCATGTAACACAACAATTTGCCAGTGAATTGAACAAAACAATTAACAGTTACAGTTATGGATGCACCAGTCATTTGTCAAATTCCCATGAAAAAATACATTATCTGCCATTGTCAATAAATGCCTTTCCATGGCGATCACAAAAACGATCCCCTCTTGCTGACACATTATTCATGTTTAGTCCCCCAGTTGACAGAGGCGGCTAGCAGTTAACTGTGTATGTCCATACACAGTGCAGAGCCGCTTCCCTAAGTCAATAGCCACCTCCATTGCAGCAATTAAACTACATTTTTTACAAGTGGGCGAGGTTCAACAAGAAAAAGCAGACAAGAAGGTATGCAGATCACGAAACTAGACGCTAAGGTAGTTTGAAAAACACAAGACATAAGTGCTTTGTAACTTTTAACAGAAGTCTGGATGGAACCGTGTTACAGCAAAAAAGAAAAAAAATATATATATATATTTTGATATGAATCCAGAGACACGTAGGGTGGTTGCGGGGCTGATTATTATAGATGATTAGTAGACGGTAGTTTTTGCTTTTGTCCAGAAGCAGTCTGAAGTATACTACCACAACTTACACCACAACAAAGCTGGGTGGTTTTGGTCAAATATTGTTGGTACCCTTTTTCAATAGTAATGCAATAAAGTACACTTAGTAGAAACTTTACACACACTAAATTTGGATATAAGGTTGGTAATAGACTGCTAAAACTGTTCACCAGACCACCTGCAAAACATACCAAGGCTGCTCAGTAATTCACTACAAGACACCTAGGATGTGATTGTTTCAGCCCCCGGATCATCAGGGACAAGTGTTGAATATTCAACATGAACACTTGACTTCGACTTGGCACACCTAATACTTAAAGGAGACTGCATCTTATCACGTTCAATGATCACACACAGAGGAAAGCTAATCATTTGGCTCTTTTGTTAGTTCCACTGGTCTGACTAGTCATGAATAGACCATAATGTCATATGTGCTTTCATCTGTATTCACACTTCTGTCAAACATATTTCCTCCAGTCATTTCTTTACAAAAGGTAGATATTCATTATATCTTATATTAACAACCTTTAGTCTACAAAAATCTACAATTTGATTTTATGCCATAGTCTGACAGCAGATATAGATTAGAATACACCATAGTCTTCTCACATAGTATTCTGTTCCGTTCACTGGATGCACAACATTCCTTCTGTTTTGACGCTTGTGTTGCACTAAAGCAGCAAGTGTTGAGGCCTTTCACACTTATAGACCACATGCACTCAAGAAAGTGGAAACACACTGACAGACCACACACTTTCACACATGCACACACACAGACACACACTAAAGACTCTTTACAGCCTCTCTGGGAGGTGTAAAAATAGCTTAATGTTTGAAAAATTGGGTTAAAGAAAATCTGGGTTGAAGACCAGTCCATTTATAAATCTTGTTAAAATTTTACCGGAGTAATCAAATGATGTTTGCTTTTATTTTTACTATAAAGTACAGGTTAATTCCCCTCAGTTTCCAGCAAGTTTGCCAAATGCAACTGTTATGGCCCTGATAGAGCAGGTCATATTGACATAAAACATTTGAACAGCAAGATTTATGTTTACAACCAATTCATCTTAAAAAAAAAAAAAAAAAAAAAAAAATCCATTAAGCTTAACAAAGTGAGCCATGAGCCATAATGTCCTCCGTCACCATGGGACCAAAAAAAAGGGAAAAATAATTGTGTTGTATCGAGAGTCAGCAATACCATCAGCTTCTCGAGAGACAGACAAGGCTGAAAACTTGACAGGTCGAAACGGGTTTGATAGAACAAGATAGAAATATGACCAGGGACTGGGCTTGCCGTGAGGGAAACAGCTGATGTAGAGGAGTGAGCAGAGATGAACATTGGCGTGTTTATTTATCTATTTCTTTATTTTACCTTGATTTGCAAAGATAAAAGTGAGTGATGTTGATAAATACTCACATAGCCAGCTTATCAGCAGCTGTCTGGCCTGGGGTTGCCGGCGGTGGCATCCAAGGCTGATAACCCCCAAGGCCTGAGGGATGATGTTGGCAAGGAGTAGGGGAGGGGAGGGTAATGCAGCTGCTGGGTCTATTCTTGTGTACAACCCAAAACCAGCCAGTTGATCATTTGACATGTTGATACATCACAAAGGAGGATACAGAAGTTGGTAGCCATTAGCTTCGGTATGAGGAAGCTCAACCTTCGGGAACTAGTGATTAAGATTGCTAATGTTAAGCCAGACCTAAGGTCGTTTTCTTATGGTCATTTTCTCTGAAGGCAGTAGTATGTAATCACACCTCTTTGAGCAATCAATAGCGTCACCCTCTGCTAGTCTTTACACATATTTACTTGATTTAATTGGAAACATACAAGGGTTCATTTATAACAGGTCAAGATCCAATTAAGAATCTTGGTTCCTACCTGACAACATGGCCTGTATGGCCATGATATAACATATACTACTCAACTAATCAACTACTCAACAGACAACAAACATGAATTTGAACCTGCATACTTTCAACAACATCTGGATGAACGCTGATGTTATAGACTCAACCATGGTGTTTTAGTTATATGAGAAGCACGGAAGGAAGATGACGACAACATGTAACAAGAGGACTTATGCGTGGGAGCCTGTGTTCCTATCTGCAGGTTGTGCGCCTTTGAGATGTAAGTGCACCTGGAAAGCCCTTGACAGATGGTGACTTCAGCACGAGCTGAATCTTGCTTCTTTTCCTCTCTGTTAACCCTCTTCCATGCATTGAAAGTGTTTCGGTCAGCGTTTTGATCAAGCTAGTTTCCTTTTACCGTTGGGCTCTCTTGGTTTGGTCCTTTTTTAGTTATTTGGATTACCAATTAATTGCCCAATTCATCAATCAGGAACTGTGCCGACTTAAATAAGTCATTTAAAAAGAAAAACAGCTACAAGAAGAACAGTATGCCAAGCTCTTATTTATTTGAGCATTTCACTTACTGTAAATTTTTGCCACCTTTGTACTTCACCACAACATATTTCAAGAATTCAACAGTGTTTCTCAATTTCTTTGTCAAAGTGCTGGTACCTGCAACTTTCTTGGGCCCCATGGTGACTTATTTTGCAGTTGTAGTCAATAAAAAAGCATATAGAGTCAGTCACCTACACTTAGGATGTGTATATATAATATACAGGTAGCCCTGGGCCAATATCACATTTTGCTGGGCAATAAGAAAACCTGCAAATTATTGCCAATAAACATTATTATTGTCAACATTATTTTCAGACCATATCAACTATTAATGTAATGGCAGTATATAATAATGCAAGTATACCCTTTTAAATGCAATACACTTGTATTTGTCATATATTTTATCATTGTAATTGGAATGTAAACTTTTAAGTCTAAAAGTTCAATAAAACAAACCAATTTTTTTTTTTATTTACTCTCTCTGTTAGCAACATTTTCTATTTGAATAAAAATAGCAACCAAAAGCAACACATTAGGTTCTGTCTCTGGTAAAGTGGGGTTGGGGAACCATTAAATATACACAACCAAAACAATACATGAAATGGCTGAATAAAGTGTCGACAAACAACATTGCAGTTTAATATTGATAATGTAGGCATAGGTAGAGTTGTACATTACTTAACTGACAATCAAGTTAGGACCTTCGTAAACAAACGTGCAGAGTAACAATATAAACATGACAATATTAGCAGATGTAGTAACAGGTCATAGGCAAAAAAGAAAATTGCTTGGCTGATTCCGAGGAGGAACACCATATGACATGACAACATGACAAACATCCGTCAAATATTTGCAGCGTTTTTTGAAATGCTAGCTTTTCAGAATATTAAAAGGCAACATTTATTTGACGTTGTTATGTTGTGAACCATTTTGCGCTGTTTATTTTGTACTGACCTTGGGAATACTGAGTCGGGTAGTTGTGTTTAAAGTGGGCATGCAAGTTTGTCATGTTTGCACTTTTTGTTGGCACCACTCTTGAGCATATTCAGCAAACGGGCTCCTCTGTGTTGATGGTCTCACTTTGTTCCAAAGTAGGGCCTGGTGATATGGCCTTTTTTTAATATCTCAATATTTTTAGGCCATATCGCGATACACGATATATATCTCGATATTTTGCCTTAGCCTTGAATTAACACTTGATGCATATAATCACAGCAGTATGATGATTCTATGTGTCTACATTAAAAAATTCTTGTTCATACTGCATTAATATATGCTCATTTTAAACTTTCATTCAGAGAGCGAAATAACAACTAAGTCAATTGACCAAAACTGTATTTATTAAACAGTTATTAAAAAGTGGCACAAACATTCATGTGATTTCCAAAACAGAAAGTGCAAGATTGTCAGAGACATTTTAAAACAAGCTAATAGTGCACTTCTGTGCATAATGTCACTAAGATGACTATCAAAACAACACTAAATTGAGGTGCACTTTTTGTACAGAATGCTACTACAAAAGTTTAAAACAAATAAAGTGCACTTTTGTGCATGATGTCACAAAAGATATTTCAATAACTGTCAAATAAAAATGAGCTGTGAATTAGGAAATCAAATAGTGTTCGTCCTTCGCTATGTGGTAGGTTACTGCGGACATTATCTACTTTTGTTGTTGAGTAGTTTTTTTCATACGGTGTTGTTCTGGAAATGTTTGCCTCGGCATTTTGAGGGTGTGGGCGTGTGGCACCGAATGGAGATGTTGACATGCGTAGTTTCAAGCACCCTTCATTCTCTAGCAGGTTACTTTTCAAATGATGCTACATATTACCAGTAATGGTACTTCTTGTAGCAACACTTTTGCCCGACACTTGACAAATTACGGTTGTCTGTTCGACATATTCCCACTTGAAGCCAAACCACCCCCAGATGATGGACCCCCTGCTGTTTTTCTTGGGAATGAATTCTTCCTTCATTTGTTACCATATTTGCACCTTCTTTCTCTCGTATTACCACTCCGCTAGTATGACAGCTAACATTACCCATGCTGCTACCCCCCTGCTCCGCGAGGGCGTATACGTATGTGACGTATGTAAGAAGGTGTGCTTGCTGTCTGTGAGAAGGAGAGACAAGAAGGAGTGGGAAGAACCTGCAGTGTAATGCTAGTTGCTAAAATGAACTGTGTGAGAACGTATACTCGAATATCACAATATAGAACCCGTGATATATCGAGTATATCGATATATCGCCCAGCCCTATTCCAAAGGTTTAAAACAGGGGTCTCAAACTCAATTTGCCTGGGGGCCACTGGATGCAGAAACTGGGTGAGGCTGGGCCGCAAGAAAAGATTTCTTAAAAAAAATCTAACATGCACTTTTTAATGGATTCACCTTCTATGAATGGCTTTCCCACCCTAGCAACATACTTGCCTACCCTCACGATTTTTCCGGGAGACTCCTGAATTTCAGTGCACATCCCGACAATCTACCTGTGCAACCATTCTCCCGAATTTTTCCCAATTTTCACCCGGCTGACATTATTAAGGGCTGCCATGACTGCACTGCCTTTAACGTCCTCTACAACAGTGGTTCCCAACCTTTTTTCAGTGATGTACCTCCTGTGAAATTTTTTTCAATTCAAGTACCCCCTAATCAGAGCAAAGCATTTTTGACAAAAAAAAAAAAAAAAAGAGATAAAGAAGTAAAATACAGCACTATGTCATCAGTTTCTGATTTATTAAACAGTGCAAAATATTGCTCATTTGTAGTGGTCTTTCTTGAACTATTTGGAAAAAAGATATACAAATAAGTAAAACACTTGTTGAAAAATAAACAAGTGATTCAATTATAAATAAAGATTTCTACACATAGAAGTAATCATCAACTTAAATTGCCCTCTTTGGGGATTGTATTAGAGATCCATCTGGATTCATGAACTTCATTGTAAACATTTCTTCACAAAGAAATACATCTTTAACATCAATATTTATGGAACATGTCCACAAAAAGTCTAGCTGTCAACACTGAATGTTAGATTGTTGTATTATTTTTCCACAGTTTATGAACTTACATTCATACTTCATTGAAGTATTATTCAATAAACATATGTATAAAGGATTTATGAATTGCTGCTGTTTTTCAGAATGTTTTTAATAAATCTCACTTGTCCCTTGGCATACCTTCAAGTACCTCCAGGGGTCCGCGCACCCCCAAAAGACGACTACTGCGCCACTACATGTCATCGTGCACGCTTTTACGTCACACAACCAATGTGCCGGCTCTGTATTGTGTTGTGTGAGACTTGTGCAGAACAATGTCAGTGGCTGCAAGTCGTACTTGGTTAACAGCCATACACGTCACACTCAGGGTGGCCGTAAACATTTTTTTTAATACTGTTACAAATATGTGCCACACTGTGAACCCACACCAAACAATAATGAGAGAGAACAAATACCCCGAACACCTTGCAGGGCTACAATATACAACACCTCAACCGACGCAAGTAGGGAGGGTGGGGGTATGGGGGGTTGGTGGTAGCAGGAGTGTGTATATTGTAGCCCAGAAGACTTAGGTCTGCATAGGATTCTGGGTAATTGTTCTGGTGTGTTTATGTTGTGTTACAATGCGGATGTTCTCCCGAAATGTGTTTGTCATTCTTGTTTGGTGTGGGTTCACTGTGTGGCACATATTTATAACAGTGTTAAAAGTTTTTTTACGGCCACCCTTGGTGTGACGTGTGTAGCTGTTGATCAAATATATCTTGCAATCACACACGTGCGTCTCACGTGGCCAGATCCAACGTACAACTGGGCTTGCACGCTGTCAGTTCAAGATGTAGGGGGCGTTGAAGGCCCTGAATATTGTTGATATGGTAAAAATTGACAGGGGCTTTGAGAGAATTGGTGCCCTGAAATTCAGGGGTCTCCCGGTAAAATTGGAGACGTTGGCAAGTATGACGCTTTCAAGCGCCTTTCATATTAAACTCGCGGGCCGCACCAACATTAAACTGTCATATCAAAGCGATGGCCGCATAATAACGTCTCGCGGGCCGCAATTGGCCCGCGGGTCGCATGTTTGAGACCACTGGTTTAAAACCATAATATTCAAAATATTACCAGTCCGAGCGATGGTATTTCGTTTTGCGATCATTTTGTTCAACACGGGACTGTGTTTGTCACAGGTTAATTTGTTGCACTGTGTGATCCTAATAACTCCGCCTCTCTGCACCAAGACAAAATGCACTTAATGAATGACTAGAAGGTTCACACGCTTCTTTTCATTCTGCTATGGTAAAAACGCTCGCAGCTGATGAAATCGATGGAAAGAGTGAATGTTCTTAAATTCCGCAAACACACATGTGCATGGCGGTTATCAACGTTGGAAAAGTTATCAAGTTTATTTTCCTTTACTGTTTGATAATTGACTTATCGAATATCCACCCAGGCCTATATGCTCGCAAAATTACTATTTTCTTACTATTGTTTGGCCGTACAACAACTAAGACAGTGTAAGAATACCATGGCAATGTTTAAGACAAACACAGAATCATAAAAACTATGGTATACGAAAACCGAGGTACCACTGTATTTTGATATATGACTTGGTTTAGTTGAATGTTTGTTCTGGATAGACATGTCTTTTAACTAAAATGTCATTTGATGGTCCCATTAATGAAACCTGATTGCTTTTTTTAACATCTCTTCTGATGTAATTCTTAATGTTCGTATTTATTTTCATTTAAATATATTTAATAACCTAATGATATATATGTATTTGTGTATATGTGTCAAGCTGGTTGTTGACTAGCACTTGCTCCAAAATAAAGAGCTTATTCTACCAAATAACAGTTTATTGTATATCCCCATTACCAACCACATTTACATTAAACCCAAGGGCTATGTGTTCTTTGTTATATTTCCTGATTATTAATTCGAGCACTGCTGCCACCTTGCTAGAGGTTTGTGTATCATTCAAGCATTCAAAAAGAAAATCCCCCTGGCTCTTACCGCATCGACCCCCCTATTGTTCCCATTAAGTAGGATACAATGTGGTTGTCCATGCCCAGATTTTTTTAGTTATTATTGAATGTGTAAGATGATCTAAATTTAGCATGAACTCATCAGCAGTGATGTTTTTGCCCTTTTTGATGCTGTGGGTAATAATCCTTTATATTGTTGCTGTTTGGAATTAAATGAGGCTTTTATGCACCCTGATTCCACATTGCAGCACTCATTAGTTGTTTTGTTGCAAGCAAATGATTTCTGCCTGAAGTTTGACAAAACTTTGTGAGGATGAGCAAGATGTCTTTTGGGAGAAAAACAACAAAAATCACAGAACTGTGTTTATTCTGTTTTCTCCTGTCAAAATGTTCAGCCTTGTGACCTTGCTTGTTACGAATACAGAATCCCAAATAGCAGTTGGAAACTCTTATTTTGTGTTTGCATTCAAGCCATTCATGCGTCTTCATCAGATGTGTCCTCATTAAAGGTGTCGTGGGATGCATTCAACGTTTTATCACGCTAACCTCAATTTTTTTTCCCCCTTTCAGATGGTCACAAGAACAAAGAAAATATTTGTTGGTGGCCTTTCAGCCAATACAGTAGTGGAAGATGTGAAGCAGTATTTTGAACAGTTTGGGAAGGTAAGGCTGCTTTTGTTTTTGTTTTAATAACCACTAAAGATTGTTGCAAGATATCGTCAATGTCTGTACTTTGTCTTGCATTAAGGTTGTTGTCACATACTGACCATAAAAGCTTGAGAAAGTGGTTAACATAAATCTTTTCATTTTTTATACTGCTTGTCTTCATAAGGTTTTGTGGGTAAGCTGGATACTATCCCAACTAACTTTAGGCAAAAGGCGGGGTACACGCAAAACTGGTCGCCAGCAAATTGCAGCACAAAAATAGACAATGACAATTTGCGCTCACATTTATATTTACACCTATGAACAATATTGTCTCCCATTAATCTGATGTGCATTTGTTTTTGGAATTTGGGAGGAAAACCACTGTACCCGGAGAAACCCCACACATGCATGGGGAGAACATGCAAACCCCACAGAGAGAGATACCCGAACCAGGTGCATTTTTAGTTATTTAGGGGCCCAAGGCAAACCTAGTTGACGGGGTCTTCCACATAACAAAAACAACATGGTGCATTACTATGTTGTTAGAAACTACCATGCAAGCTGCAGATAAATGTGAGGTAAGCGGCACCCAGTTTTTTTAATTTAAATGATAGGAACACAAATCATAATTTAATATACTGTAATCCATTTTTCAAAGATCATTATTTAGTTGGCACAGTTGGACCGGATGTGATGGTTAGCGCTATTATAGTGTATGTTGGAAGTGTGTGTCTGGTGGGGAAAAGTAGAGACATTTTTCGAATATTATTATTTTGTTAGCGCATGCGGACCTGATGTGATGCTTAGGGCTGTTATTGTGAATGCTGGAAGTGTGAGACTGATGGTTGCTGTGTTTGAATGAGAGATTGTTATTCATCTGATATTTTGGGGACCCTTAAAAGTGGTTCCAAGCAACTGCCTGTTTGCCTAATGGTAATTCCACCCCTGACCCTAAAAGAGATTCAAACCGGTACTGTACGACCAAGATGCTAACCACTCGGCCGTTGTTTGGCCTGTTTATCAGGACAAAAATGACTGAAAATTGGTACAATGGTACCTCAGTTTGTTAGTAATTCCTTTCAAAAGGTCAGACGAAGAGCAACTCATACATAATCCGAACACATTTTGCCATAAGAAGTAACTTTTGTGTCACACAAAACAATGGTCTGCTTGTATTTTTTCACATCGACCACAGGGTTTTCCCCAGCTTGAAATGTACATGTGATGGTGGGAGCATGTTAAATTAAAAGTCATCAATAATTTGCATAATTGTTGGCGCTAGGAATTTTCTTGAAGGCGTCCCTGGGACCCCATCAAGTCATACAAATGGGGTCCCACATTAAATTTTTGGGGTGCTACTTTTTTGAAAGCGTTTTGAAAACAGATGATAAAAGTATGCATTATCTTGTTGTATCTCACATTCTATATTGTGTTTTGGAAAAAGGTTGTCATTAACGTTATTTAATTAATAAAAAAAAAATACCAAAGGAAAAACTTTTATGCAAATCTATTCAGTTCTAAACATTCATTCACTTTCTTCTTTCCTTAATGGATCTAAACTTTACCGCTGCAGGTATGTATTTCTATATTTTATTTAATAAGTTGTACGTGTATTTATTTCAGTATAAAAGTGTAAAACGTTTTTAGCTTCGGTCATTAAGTGATGATAATGTATTGCCGGGCATACATGCATATGACAAATGTAAATGATTATTCTCACCTGTAGGTAGATCATCAGTCGTTTGAAAACCGACACATCTACACTTTCATGGCAAATAATACCAACACACTTAGAAATTTGCAAGTTGGCTGCAATGCCATTTAAAAAGGTGGCACTCAATGCGTCTAGCATTTCATCTCTGGCTTCGTGATGGCCATAAGCTGCCGGTATGCTGGCACCATTGGACTTTTGCAGCTCAATCAGGCTTGGGAACTTCTACAAGGGGAGGTTCTCTTTGGCCAAGTAATACACAGTCCGCAACTAGCTATTAACACTATCTTTTCTTGCCTCCCCTGCTCTTTTCAGCACGCCAAAAATGCTGCTCGACTGCTTTCCAGCCGATTCGGCCAACTAGTGAACCGATTGGTGTGAGAGTAACATATATGTGTGTGTGTGCTCCTTTAAGAATGGCGGTATGTTGGGTGAGTGACGTGTGTAAGTGAGTAGGGGGGCGGGGTTTGGTGTTAGTGGGGGTGTATATTGTAGCGTCCCGGAAGAGTTAGTGCTGCAAGGGGTCCTGGGTATTTGTTCTGTTGTGTTTATGTTGTGTTACGGTGCGGATGTTCTCCAGAACTGTTTTTCTCATTCTTGTTTGGTGTGGGTTTACAGTGTGGCGCATATTTGTAACAGTGATAAAGTTGTTTATACGGCCACCCTCTGTGTGACCTGTATGGCTGTTGATCAATTATGCCTTGCACTCACTTATGTGTGACTGTAAAAGATGCATATATTATGCGACTGGGCCGACATGTAGGAAAAACGGACGTGACTACAGGTCATAGAGGACGTTAAAGGCAGTGCCTTTAAGGCACGCCCCTAATATCGATGTCCGGATGGAAATCGGGAGAAATTCGAGAGAATGGTTGTCCCGGGAGATTTTCGGGAGGGGCACTGAAATTTGGGAGTCTCCCGGAAAAATTGGGAAGGTTGACAAGTATGTGTGCAGGACTTTAATCAGCATGGAGGATATCTAGTTGGCTTTGTGGAAAACATAAATAAAGAGCTAATACGAATCAACGGCCTCATCATTATTAGCCAAGAGCAAATCTGTAGGGACCCACTGCTGGGTCAAGTGAAGGGTGTTACAATATATCAACCATGGAGGGAACATCTCCCCCGCGCTCCCCGACCACGATCTGGGAGCCGACAAGCAGGAAAGGTGTAACAAGATGTTTCTTGGTGCCTGGTGAGGCTAGATGTTACATGGTGTGCAAAACATCTCTCCATCTTCATAACTGATCCATTTGCTGAAAAATGGCTCCTGAAGCAAATTTTCATTGAAGCTTCGCTTCTTGGGTTTATTGCTCGCCATACGAAAACAATAATACCGGCAAATGCATTATTTGTGATTGATAAAACCTTCGGCGAATCAAAATTTAGGAAATTGTATCTGAAAGTTCATTACTTTGAAGTCGACCAATAAAAACGCAATAAACGGGGACAGAAATTTGACTCGGCAAATATAACCCCAAAAAAAAAAACACTGGCGGAAAACGATAACCGATGAAACAAATCAAGCAAACCGCAAAAGTTTTGACCAAGAGAAGGCAGGGTCGGTAAAAACAAAAAAAATAAAAATTGGAACGCACGTCCTTTGTGATTTCAATGCGTAAAAAGACACAAAGAGGGTGTGTGTGTGTGTGTGTGTGTGTATATATATATATATATATATATATATATATATATATATATATATATATATATATATATATATATATATATATATATATATATATATATATGTATATATATATATATATATATGTATATATATATATATATATATATATATATATGTATATATGTATATATATTATTGCTAAAATATTGTACATACATTTTAAAACTAGTCTGTTATTAGTATTTAGTATTGACATATTTTTGTTATATCGTTTTGCTTTATTTTCATAATTGTTATTATTGCACAATGTAACACAGGTTATATACCAGTGGCAGCTGTTGCTCTTTCAAGTCGGGGAAGCTATTTTTCAGCTACTCTGTAAACAAGAGTACCGTCTCCAATCCCAGATTAAAAAAAATATAATCATGCTAGTTTTTACAAAGAAAACTTCACTTAAAAATTTGTGAATATACATAAGACTTAGATTGATCAGATCTGGCCTCCCAAGTCCACTTGGAGCCTGCTCCGCTCACAATACACTTGAGTCTGTGAACATCTTCAGTCACTAATTAATTCCATTTAATTGTTTGGGTACACACAACGGACTAGTTATTAATGCGCAATGTTTGTGTTAACCGAGGAAATCTACAAAGACTGTAGGTTTGAAGTATTTTTGTCGAAAAAAGGAGAGTAGGGAAACCAAATGCACTGTTTTGTGACTTGCTGTGTGCTCTTAATTAAAAGCCCACTCAATTCATAAAAATAATTGTGTGGAGATTTTAGTTGCTGTGTGGTGCAGCACTTTATGCACACTATTCTCAGGACCAATACCCCGAGCTGAGTGAGGCATATTTGCACGCCCTTTAATACAAGGACATGCCACACACACACACATTACAGACACACACACAAACAGGCTTTGATACAGTGGCAGCATTTCACAGATAATTTCCTCACACTGAGTGGAGATCCATTTCCCTCATGTCATATTCCACTTCAGTCAAGGTCACCTTCCACTGATACAGTCTCTGTAACATCAGCACTTGACCTTGAGTTTAAACAGTTTCAGTGAGGATGGATTTTTCATGGGCATATAATGCAGCGTGTCCTGAAGGAGACAAAAGAGCTGTTATGAAATAATGGAAACAGTTATTTTTGGTTCAGACCCAGTATGCAACCAGCTCCCCTCCCCTCCAAAGCCAAGTGTTGTTTTCTCGGCTGGAAGAGAGCAAGGTGGATGACTTTGTTTGGCTCCTTTTCTGTTGAGGATGCTTGGAAGGACCTCGCGTGGCCTGGATGGTTTATTTGCACAATAGAACTCTGCAAGCAAATATACAGCACGACTTTGCAATCAATCATTCTGAGAAAGGGCTCAAAATGATTTTCTTGATTGAATGACATAATTGACTTGATTATACAAAGTTTTTTTCCCCTCCTTGAAGAATCCTCAAATGCTTAGGAGGAAACAAACAAATCAGACTGATTGAGGTAGATGTTGTGCATGTTTTCTTGGTGTGTTTTTAGAGCCTACTTGCAAATGCCTCAATATGTCTGCAGTAGTGCCCTCGCCTTGCGTGAGAGTTCCAGCGATTAGGTGTATTTTTACGGTTGTGTGATTACATGTGGGTCTGTGCGGGCAGGTCTGTGAAAGCTCCGCAAGAGACAAAACATCAGAGGATGGGTTGGATGCAATATCTGCAAAGATGTGGAGCGAAAAATACATCTCAAGATTTAACTAACCTGTCTATCAGTGATATCTATTATACAGCATGTGAGGATTTCTCAAAAAGAAAAAAAAGTAATTTGTTTTCTTCTATATAGAATATTAGTGCAGTGTGTCAATCATTATGTCTCCCGAGCCATAGAGGAAAGACTGCTTGTCTCATTGGCCAAAACAACAGCCAATGAGATGCAGTCACAACATGTGTGTCTAAAAATCTGCCTTTACAAAGACAATAATAATGAATTTAATATACCAATATATATTATCATTGTGGTTGTAGCAGTGTAATACTAAACTACGGACTAAAAGGTGGTTCTGATGTTATTTATCCTTTAAGACAGTGGTTATTAACCTTGTTGAACCCCACAAGTGTCATTCACCGAACCCTTCTTTAGTGAAAAATAAAATGTGTTTATTTTTTCAAATTCAAGACAAAGTTATATGTTTTTTTTTACTAGTGCACAAAATAAACCGTGTATGGACATCACCTTGTTCAATGAACAAAACCAACACAGTGCATGAACTCGCAACACATTACACACCTGCAAGTCAGTAATTTCTGCTGTTGCCTTTGTGAGACCAGTTCAGATATGCGTGGCTTCACTTTGGCAAGTGCCACTCATGTCATTTTCAAAACAACATTTTTTCCTTTTCTTCGTTTTCCACCCAGACATACAATATTAGATCACAGCTCATAAAAAAAACAAAATTTTTCATGATTGTCATTTATATTGTAAAATAATCTTTTGCAAGTGACTGCTGTCTTTTGATTATAATAATAAAACATCTATCCATCCATCCATCCATTTTTTACCGCTTGTCCCTTTCGGGTTCGCAGGGGTGGGGTGGTTGGGGTTGCTGGAGCCTATCTCAGGTTGTAATTTAGTCAAGTTTGGGACAGGTGTGCGGATGGTGTGGCCACAGTGCATGTGCACGTCTGATGTCGCTTAAATGTGCTCCACTGAATGCTCAAGAAGTTTTTGCGTTTGCTCACGCATATGGAACATTGTTTTGGATATCTATGATACGCCGATAGGGAGAAGTTTTTATTTACACGATGACCTCCGCGGTGGAGGCTCTGCCGAACCCCTGAGACCGACTCACCAAACCCCAAGGTGCTTAACTCAGGTTAAATGGTAAATGGTTGTACTTGTATAGCGCTTTTCTACCCATTTTTAAGGAGCCCAAAGCGCTTTGACAGTATTTCCACATTCACACATTCACACACTGATGGTGGGAGCTGCCATGCAAGGTGCTAACCAGGACCCATCAGGAGCAAGGGTGAAGTGTCTTGCTCAAGGACACAATGGACGTGACTAGGATGGTTGAAGGTGGGGATTGAACCAGTAACCTTCAGATTGGTGACACGGCCACTCTCTCAACTTTGCCACGGCGTTAAGAACCACTGCTTTCGAAGCAGAAAAAAATAGAAAACCTTATTTGGTAAATTCTTAACCCGCTGCCTTCCTCCGACACACTGGCAATTGTGAAAGCAACATCATGCTTGTTGATGTGTGGACTGTGGTCAGACATGCAAGAAACTCAGGTCTAACGTAGCAAAGGAAAATGTGGACTGCGCATCAACCATGTTGTGTCATTAACATTTTTTTTCTTTATTTGACAAACAATCATGGCAAAGGGGATTTTAAAGAAACAATTGTATCCACAGAGCCATGGAACTATGTTTGCATCAACTTTGTGGCCCCGTTTACACTGCACACCAAATCTGAATTTTTTCCTCTCACGTGACATATTTTTTTGCCAGTCCAAAGGCACCAATATGCTTCAAATCTGATTGTTTTGCATCAGATTTGGGGCCACATCAGGAGGTAGTTCGAATACCATTGGAATCGGATTTTTCTCAAATGTGACTGCAGTATAAACAAAAATGCAACCTGAATGCGACATGATTGCGACTTTTACGTCATCTGTGTGCGAGCTACAACATTTGTGTGGTTTTGGTGGGCAGAGTATTTTTTCAGCGGCCAGATTTTTGGTGTATCACAAGGCAATAGTGCGCAAATAATAATCTCTCGATATATATATATATATATATATATATATATATATATATATATATATATATATATATATATATATATATACATATATATATATATATATATATATATATATATATATATATATATATATACATATATATATATATACATATATATATATATATATATATATATATATATATATATATATACATATATACATATATATATATATACATATATATACATGTTTTTAGGGTATACATATCCTCAAAGCTTAATATAACACAGTTGTTGGGGTCCATAAAATCCCAATTACATTATTTCTGAGCGCATTATATTGAACTTCTTTTTGCACTTTTTTTTCAAAATAATATAATTAAATTATGCTGATTCATATAAGGTAAATGGTTTAAGTTTGTGAGTTCCTGTCTTGACGGTGAACAATAGCGTGACTCTGTCTTTAAAGTGTTTGAATCCTTCTCTGCGTTGTGCTTCGTTCCTGCTTCAGTGTTGAGGCGGCATAATCCTGTATCGTCGCAGTTGCACGGATGCATTTCTTTCAAAGGGGACACACGTCAATGATGCGCTTCAGAAATAACAACAAAAAGGTCTGTTTCATTCTTGATGTAGACAGGTGAAAGAAAATAAAAGCCAACAACGGCATCTTGAAAGTAAACAAACATTTGTCGCATCTGTTCTACGTAACTGCCAACAAACGGCGAGCGCTGATGACAATAACGATCATGTTTGGTGGATAGGCCCCCACGTGACGTGAATGGGGGATTGCACTTCCATGCCACATAATGGAGCGTGCACCAACGTTACCTGTAAGGCAGGGGTTCTTAACCCTAAACAAAACACAGCCAAGTAGTCGGCAAATAGTACTAACTTTAAGTCCTTTGTAACATTTCAAATATCGTTAATATAAAGTTGGAACAATTTTGATTTCCGTAGAGATCTATGGAGTACACTACAATATATCTCCTGTCCTTTTGACATACGATCAACTATTTTCACAAATTGCTTCCTGTTGGTTAAGTAATTTACTATCCAGTTTAAGACCAGCCCTCTGATTTCATATTGTACTAATTTATTAATCAATAAATTATGATTTTGTCAAATGCGTTTGTAAGATCCATAAATACTGCCCGCTGCACACTGTTTACCATTTATTGATTTTTTTTCCCTTTGTTATTTAGATTAATGCTATTAATGTTGAAATGTTAGCTCTGTATCCTTTTTGGTTCTCTGCAAGTGTTCCACTTTTATTAATGAAATTGACCAATCTGTTGATGAATAATTTTTTGACGATTTTAGAAAATTGTGGAAGTAAAGAAGCAGGTTTATTGTTTTTAATTTGGTGTTTGTCTCTAGTCCTATCATTCAAAATAACTTTGGAAGTTTTTGTCTGGATCTATATATTTTCCAAATCCAGACTTCCATTTCCCACGTTGCAAAACGTTTCCAATTCCATTATGGGTTGAGTACTGCCAGTGATGCCCAAGTCCTCATTTTTTTTCACAACCAAAATTCCCTCCTGCCGTCAGAAATTTAATTTAAGTAATATTTTACAGGGGCTTCACGGTGGAAGAGGGGTTAGTGCGTCTGCCTCACAATACGAAGGTCCTGCAGTCCTGGGTATAAATCCAGGCTCGGGATCTTTCTGTGTGGAGTTTGCATGTTCTCCCCGTGAATGCGTGGGTTCCCTCCGGGTACTCCGGCTTCCTCCCAC
Organism: Nerophis ophidion; assembly: GCF_033978795.1. Classification (NCBI taxonomy): domain Eukaryota; kingdom Metazoa; phylum Chordata; class Actinopteri; order Syngnathiformes; family Syngnathidae; genus Nerophis; species Nerophis ophidion. Next base: position 11,895,134 of record NC_084614.1, on the reverse strand, counting down.
CTCCAAAGACATGCACCTGGGGATAAGTTGATTGGCAACACTAAATTGGCCCTAGTGTGTGAATGTGAGTGTGAATGTTGTCTGTCTATCTGTGTTGGCCTTGCGATGAGGTGGCGACTTGTCCAGTGTTTACCCCGCCTTCCGCCCGACTGTAGCTGAGATAGGCGCCAGCGCCCCCCGCGACCCCAAAAGGGAATAACCGGTAGAAAATGGATGGATGGATATTTTACAGTTTGATACCCAGGTGTGTTTTATTTGTCCTTGTTTTCTCAAGTGTCTTTCTTTTTTGACAATGTCAACACTCCTTTTGATTGGATGTTCATTTATGTACACATTTGTCCCTTTCAGTTTATGCACTAGCCTTACTAGTGCAATTTAGTCTTTTCTGCTCACAAACTTCATATCACCACTGTTTTTTTGTTCGTTCTTTTGGGCAACGGGTGACATGCCTCAATGCACTGCTGGCCCACTATTATTGCTTTAGTTTGCAGGAATGTTGTTCTGCTACGTTTAACCATCATCTTGTTCACTGATGTTGCCGTTGTCTGTCCTTGCTGCGCGGCTTCACCTCCAGCCCGCTGATCACCACATCGTTGACGAGAGAAAACTGCTCCAGATCGTTCACTCGTTGCTCCAGATCTTAGATTCACCTGATCGTTCTCCTTATTCTGAAGCCTCAGCCATTTAACCTCCTACAGGAGATCAAGGAGCTGTTTTTGCAGCATTAGGGGTTTTTAAATTCCCTCGACTTCTTTTGATTGTGGGTTCTTCTTGGAGGGCATGCTGGCACTGACCAGTCAAGCCGTGGGTTGCTTGCTAATGACTTAGCTCCGTGAGCTTGCCAGTGGCTTAGCTCTGTCCCTAAAGAGAACAAGCCGATTGGGGATCGAAGAAGCACCAACATCATGAAGGAGTCATATGCCAAAAAAGCAATCAAGAGTTTTTCCCTTATCCGAAATCGAGGTCAATAATCCCAAAAAATATTGTCGTTTCACAAAAATCAGTAGCCTAACAGGAAGTGGGGGACAGCGACAACAGTGATCCATATTACCCATCACTACCTTTAACTCGGTGTTAGTAGGTCTTCAACAGATCTTTGCTGTTGGGAAGAAACATTAAAAGTTATCACTCGAGACAGTCCAAAGTCATTGCTCTACTGATAATGGTTCAAGGAGAGCTCGAAATTATCTTTGGCACACAACTTTATTTCTTTGGTAGTCTGTTCCAAAAGGTCCATTGAAGACTCGATTGTATGGAAATTAAAGCAGCTCCTCACATAAGAAATCCAATCCAATCAAAGTGACAACCAATCGGATGTCACCTTCATACTTTGCTTTTTTTTCTGTCTTATTTTCAAAAGTGTTTCTCACGTTCTTTATTAAAGTGCTGGATTTTGCAACCTTGTTTCTTTCCAACAGTGGCTTTTTTTGGAGTTGTACTACATTTTTTATATATTTTTTAAAAGCACAGACAGTGTGTCACCAACGCATGGTATTAGTTTGTTGTATGGCCATACGATAACCGAGACACAAATAACGGGGTAACATTTTTACCAAAAATATGTAAAAAAAAATTGTCATGAAAACCAGGGCTTATGAAAACCAAAGTATCCCTGTATATATTTATTACACGCCGCATTTGTTTGTCTTCACAGACTATCAGGCCTTTGGGTGTGACGTAGCAAAGGATCTGTGTGTGTGTTAGTCTGTAGCAGCATAAACCAATTAGCAGAATGTGGTCTGCAGCAATGTTGGGATTGGAAACCTGTGGATGGCAAACAGCTTGTGTGGCCAAAACTGGGCCATAGGTTTTGTCGGTGACCTTATCACCTCACCTCACCTCCCTTCGCTGCCATCCTAGTCCCTCTCCTGCTATCTCCACTCTGTCTGGAGGTTGGGGGTTGCTTGACAGTTTTCCTCCAACATCAGTCTCAGTGCATCAGTCTCTCCCACCATAAGGATGCAGCACCTGTCTGCGCCTGCCACAACTTCACAGCCTTTGCTGTTTCTTTGTTGCCTTCATTACACACTGAAGGTGTGTGTTTGAAACGATCACAACGGTCATTCGAGCGAAAGTGTGGTTGTCTTTGAATGATTCTCATGCCTCTCCGACGGATTCCATTACTGGGCTAATGGTGACCAAATCCTCCCACCCGTTTTGCCTCTCAGAACAGTACACTTGGAGCCAGCTGGGAAAATCTTATCAGTGTTTCTGCTTCTGCATTGCAATAAAGTCTAATTAATCAGCACTGTACTTGCTGTGCTGTTATGTGCTTCAGGTGCTTTATTTTTCAAGAGAATAGAATGCAACCATTTACAGTTTTACAATTTTTATCAGACTGGTATATTGTTTGCTAATATGTGTACCCTAAAAACATGTATACATGCTTTTCTAGTTATTTCCAGCCAATGTGGCAGCTATGGGTAAGTGACATGAAACCATGAATGTCAGCTTTAGAGGTCTAACAACCATCAATATGCATTGCGGTGAAAAGGAAATCCTCTTTCTTTACATTATGTTTTGACTTGATTGGTTGAGAAGTTTATTGACATCTTAAAGAATTGAATCCATGCGATGCTTTAAAAAGGCAAATGGATGGCACAAAAAGGCAAAAAACCTATTGTGGTCCACTTGCGACGGAACTGATTTTTAACAAAACCAGATGACATGATAATGACATGATGCCTTCTTATTTACAAAAGAATAAAACACCTGTTAACATTCCTACTTACACACACCCACAAAAATGTTCCACTGAGGCAAGCACTTGATTAAAGTTGGAAGTCTGTGTGAAGACACCTTGTAAATTTGGATGTGACGTACCAGCTGAGCTCTGCTCTGGCATCAAGATAGCTCTCCACACCGCTAAAGGCATAATTAGCTGTGTGACTAATGCTTCCTCATTGGTTTATTTTGATCAGCTTGGAGTGCATCTCACACTGGCCTCGTTTAGCCAAGCAGAAACCAGTCCAGTTCACAAGAGTCAGTACCCCTCCACTTCAGTCACTTGGCTGGACTTTGCAACGCAGGCCTCAAGCAGACTTTTATTTCCATCAGAACTACTTGCTTCCATGTCACCCGGCGTCCACAATCATTCTTTTATGTCCAAGTCGCCCTGGTTCTCATGCTCCACTGGTCTAGAGCCAGCTCCTGGAGGTGTAGCTGAATGGGAGAAAGGAGAGGAGGAGTTTAACCAGTTCATTGCCACTGAGCTCAGGAGGGATAAAGGTAGACATAAAGGTCACCACTGAGTCAGACAAGCAGAGCACAGCCTTCACTCCTTAAAGATGACAGTAATATGATGGCTAAATCAAATGTCAGTGTAGAAACCTTAGTGTTGGAGTGATGGGGAGCACAGCAAAAATATTTATAGGGAGAAGATGAAAAAAGGTCACCAAGCACATATTCTGCTTTCAAATTCTAACCCAAAATGAAGCAGCTGGGACAATGTAAAATTATGGTAGCATCAGAAACAGATTCATTAGTTAGTGCATGACATTTGTTCTGAGGCTTTAGTAATCTAATACCACAGCTGACATTTTGCAAGGTCTTAGACTTGGTAAGTGGCACCAACATAACTCTGGGACCATCTGTGAATGTTGTTGTTCATACCTGCCCAGCATGTTTTTGCATCTAAAACATTGGATGATTTCAGTTATTGTTTTTGTGTAAAATGAAGTTATACATTGATAGCTAAGTTTTCTGTTCCAAAAGGTCAGAATAAGTCCAAATCGTACGAAAACCAAAGCAATTGGTCCTTTAAGAAATTATATAAATCCAATCAAGTAGTTGCAGGCACCAAAAACACATGTAGTAAAGACTAATTTTAGTTTTATGTGCAGAAAACTTTGCTGAATACATATGAGTATAAATGATGTATAAAATCAGACCTGGACAATTATTTTTTGTATTTAGGGTCCACATTGCTCTTTAAAATTTGCCAGCGTTTGTAGAAAATGGATGGACTATTCACAGGTCGTGTTCTTTATTTCTGATTTTTAACATGACACTGTGAGTTTGTCTTTGTGTAATGTTTTTTTGACGGTATTTTAGCTGTGAAAAGTGTCCCACATATTGATGTATGTGTGCTTGATTTTCATTTTTGAGGAACAATTCAAACATGTGAAGGTTTTTCAGCATTGGTGAAAGAAATTCCGAAAATGCCTTAGAAAAGGAAAAAAATAATAACTCAACACAAACACTCACAATATGACAGATATAAAGCTAAAAATATGACAGACCACCTTGAAAAACTGAATGGAATTGCACAGCCTTTTTAGCTGAATAAAAGAATGTACATGAAAATAAAGAATGTGGGAATTGTAATAATAAATATGAACAATAAAACACTGAATATTAAGAACATAGAAACGCCTGTCCTCTTTACTTCCCAGATGACTGTCTCGAGAGTCGAGATTGATCTATTACAACGAAGAGGAATGCAACATGGCGAATCATGACAACAAAGGACAAAAAAACCCACCCACTAATCCATCCATCCATCCATCCATCCATCCATCCATCCATCAATTTTTTACCGCTTGTCCCTTTCAGGGTCGCGGATATAATCTATATTATAACACTTTTTCTGCAGAATAGATGTAGAAATCTGCTTCTGTGTCTCTCCCTGACACTCCCATCTCAGGCTGGCTGCTGTAAACAAACTCAGCCAACTTTGCTTCTTGCTTCATCTGCTTGGAGCGGCTGTGACATAGATTACCGTAATAACCTGTATATCCTTCAAAAGCGCAGATTGCAACCAGTGGAAAACCCTCTATAGTTTAAGATTTACGGTAATTAGAAAAATGCAGTGCACATTGTAGTGGCGGCTCCAGCTTCGATGGTTTAATTTAAAAAAATGATTTGAAGACATCTGGTTGGCCGGAATGAAAATCTTAACAGGCTGCAAACGGCCAACGGGCCGTAATTTCCCCAAGTCTATATTAAATTGATGCATCACTTTTACCTTTATTGATGAATTGTTGGCAAAGACAGTGGTCATTTGTTTTTAATCAAAACACTAGAACCCACAGTTTTCTTTGGTCCCAAGGTGGGATATTTTGCACCTGAACATAATAATAAAAAAAGTAGACATAGTTACAATTGCGTGAGATTTTTTAATTAGGCACTTGAATCTGCGACATGGTAAGCAGGCAAACAAAATAGTTTGTTTTGTGCAATGTTTGGCCATAGGATAACGCATACATTATAGAAAAACACAGGCAGATTTCTGGGTGGAATTTGGGCCGAAAACTGAAACATACAATGGTAAGGCTTGCAAAAAATGTTCCCACTGTAAAGCAGACAAGAGCGGAACATGTGTGCGTGTGCCAATGTCTCCAAATGATCTGTTTCCATTTTTGTTACCCTTCTGTTAGCGTACCATCACAATGCAACGCTACCAAAAAGATGGACGTACTATTATCTACTGTCCTTAGGCTTTACGGAAAGGAATGGGGAGAAAATAGCAATTATATTTTATGAGAGAGAAAGGAATGAAAAACGTTTGAATTAGCACACATTTTGTCAGTAGACAGCACTTCAGTGTGTGAAAATTCATTTGTAAGTTTCACTGTTTGGGCTACTATAAAGTCACTGTGTGCATAGTCACTGTGTGGCGAGCGCAACAGAACTATATCGCTTTATTGGCATTATTCTTTGAAATTGCAACCATCAATTTTATTCCTTCTGTCTGATTGACAAAATAGTTCTTGAATGTGCACTTAAACGGATTAAAGTGACGGGCGCTAGAAGGAGAGCGACAGTCGAGCCTGTGTCATGTTCATGCGCTGAAACAGAGGACACGGATGAATAATGCAGAAAAATGCACTTTAAAAGAGGGAAAGGAAGCTAATCAAAAGGCCACAGTCCTTCATCCCACTTCCTCAGCTGGTGCAGGTGCACATTTGCATGCCATTTACATGGTAGCTCACAGTGACCACAAGCTTGCCAATGATGCTGTGTCCATCATCAGCTGACGTTCTGTGATTGTTTTTTCCTGCTGCCTCAACTGACCTAATCAGTTTGGAGATATTGTCTGTTTCCAGTGATTATAAGGAGTGATCAGAGCAGCCATGATGGAGCTTGTGCCTCTCTTTGCCGATTTGGCCAGAGGCTTCAATCTCATTGCAGTCACTTGTAGTTAGTGACTTAGACTAGCAGAGAGAAGGGCAGAGCAATACAAATGAATTGGCTATGAATGTGGATATGCTAGTGGCGCTGGAGGGACACATGAGGGAAAAGGGCCAGTTAGAAAAAACATTTTATACCCCCCTTGACCTTTATTTGCCCAGTGGTCCAGCAACATTTCCAACAGCTTTTTAAATGGTCGCTGAAGAATTGAGCACTATGCAGCATTCACATCCTTCCTGTCTTGGTGCATGCCTGATTTCAAATGAGCAATGATCTGCTGAGGCTATTTCTGCCCTTATGGTAGGTTACTGTATTTTTACCTTGAGGGTCAGACCTTTAGTTTACCATAAGATAGATTTCTTACTGTCCTTAGAATTACCTAACACATCACCTCCTAGTTGACGTGGTGCACTGTAGGCGACTGACAAAGAGCGCTCAGAATCGGAGATTGGCACCTTTCTGTAGGTCCCCGGTCTCATCTCCCAGCTGTCGGTCCTGAAATGGATCCCCTGGGATAAGCCGGGATTGGCTTGATTGTGTTATCGGCCACTGATCGGGTGATTGAATGACAAAATTTTGAGCCCGCTGTTCTGCTTAAAGAATGAAATGTTTAAAGAAGATTGACTGTGATTGCATCAAATCTGGCACCTGCTCAAAGGGGTCAATCAGGTGGCGGCAGGAGGCTGTGGCGCCATTGTGACATGAAACGGGGGCTGCAAATGCACAGGCTGGGGTTCATTGTTGCAGGTGTTAGACGGACGCTCGCACGGTGCCACGGATGCCTTTCAGCAAGGGAGCGGTTGAAAAGTGTCATCAGAGGAAGTGTCATGAGTAATTTGCAGTTGTCTTAACATCAGATTAGTGCGCAGGCGTCTATATCAGCACCTCCACTTCTGCCTTGGGAGCACCGCGTGGGAGAAGAGTTAGTTGGGAATTGAGACTCCTAGAAGGATTTATTATACTGATGGATGAGAGACATCTACAGTGGTGCCTTCCCGGAATTAACCTAGTAAATGTGTTTAAAAACATCGGAATCCGTTCCAATGCAATCGTGTTTTTTTTTTTACTTTTTTTTTTTCTAGTCCTGCTGCTACCAATATCCTCAAACACAAATATTTTATCCTCGCTCAAATTAATGGGGACATTGTCGTTTTCTCGCTCCGAATAGCATTTTTTGTTGGAGGCTCCCATTAAAAACAATGTGAATATGTGAGGAGCCCCCAAACGGGTGACGTCATCGTCTGCGACTTCCGGTAGAGGCAGGGCATTTCTCTTTGCACCTAAAGTTGCGAACTTTATCCTGGATGTTCTCTACTAAATCCTTTCAGCAAAAATATGGCAATATCGCGAAATGATCAAGTATGACACATAGAATGGACCTGCTATCCCGGTTTAAATAAGAAAATCTCATTTCAGTAGGCCTTTAAAACCCTTATCGGAAAAAAACTACTACAAAGTACTACAAACAACTACAGTAGTTTTATAAAGTAATTTACTGTAATAATATTATACAGCATTGACTTTGGGTAGCACACTTTTTTGGTGTCTCCTGAAAGCTGCTTCTCGTCAAACACCACATCAGCCCAGCTGCCAACTCTTCTGGATTCTCTGGAAGACTTCTGAAAAATTGCAGTCATCTACCGAATCACGACTCAATTAAAATTTTGATTCTGACTATTGTTATGAATATAAAATACTCCAGTTTGTCAATGAAATTGTGATAAGATACATATATCTTGTTTGAATGCGTTGTATTAATCTTTGGATCAAAGCATTACAGAGTACAACTTGCTAGCATACATCACCAATTGCTGGCAACTTAGTAACCACATCAGTTATGACCACAGATATGGGCTCGGACAAGCTTAAATCCAAGTGGCACGAAGGGAATACTATTATTTTTCACACTACTGTAGTTTGAAAATTGTACGTAACAAATATTTGACTGACCTGACTTATCACTACACTGATTGAATTTTTAAGATACTTCAGTTGTTATTTTAAGTAGCACCATTATATAGAAAACGTACCTTTTAAGACTATTCTCAATAAAAAGCAGGCAAGGAAAGCAAATGCATTCATGTTCATTGGAAGTTGTTGGGACATTAAAGGGGAACATTATCACAGTTTCAAAAGGGTTATAAACAATAAAAATCAGTTCCCTGTGGCTTGTTTTATTTTTCGAAGTTTTTTTCAAAATTTTACACCTCCCGCAATATCCCTAAAAAAAGCTTTAAAGTTCTTGATTTTCGCTATTTGCGATGCGACTGTCCATTTCCCTGTGACGTCATACAGGGCTGCCAATAAAAACAACATGGCGGTTACCACAGCAAGATATAGCGACATTAGCTCGGATTCAGACTCGGATTTCAGCGGCTCAAGCGATTTAACAGATTACGCATGAATTGAAACAGATGGTCGGAGTATGGAGGCAGATAGCGAAAATGAAATTGAAGAAGAAATTGAAGCTATTGAGCGAATAGCTATTGACGCTATTCGGCCATGGCATGGGTGTACCTAATGAAGTGGCCCATAGCATGGCTGCCTTATTAGCATTGCCGGTAAAATGTGCAGACCAAACGAACAGGACTTTCGCAACCTGTGACACTGGAGCAACTTAAATCCGTCGATTGGTAAGTGATTGTTTCGCATTAAATGTGGGTATCTAGTATTCAAATGTACATACAGGTAGTGTAAATAGCATGTGAGCATCGATTAGCGTAGCATGTTAGCACCGATTATTTGGCAGTCATGCCGTGACCAAATATGTCTGATTAGCACATAAGTCAACAACATCAACAAAACTCACCTTTGTGATTTCGTTGACTTAATCGTTGCAAATGCATCTGCAGGTTATCCATACATCTGTGCCATGTCTGTCTTAGCATCGCCGGTAAAATGTGGAGACACTCGGGAAAATTCAATGGGGTCTGGCGGAAGATTTCTTGCCAGTGGTGCAACTTGAATCTCTCCCAGTTAGTGTTGTTACACCATTCGACAACACATCGACAAGGCATGATGTCTCCAAGGTTCCAAAAAATAGTCGAAAAAACGGAAAATAACAGAGCTGAGATCCGGTGTTTGTAATGTCCAGCTTTTTGGGACCAGCAGTTAATGGATCTCGCAGAATTATTCCAATGCTATCCATGGGAAACCAGTATAAAGATTACAAATGCATAAACATCTAAAAAATAGACATAATTCCTACCAAAAAGAAGCATTCAAATTTTATTGTAGCCGCCGTATGTGCTTAAAGCTGCTTTTGCATGTCTAAAGCTACAATGCAGCAAAAAAAAGCATAGTTCCCTACAAGTGTTTGCGATAAGTGATAACTAAAAGTGTTGAAAAAAATGGTTTGAGTAGCATGCTGACTTTCTTGAGCCACCTAAGTAGTGAGATCAGGGCCAGCGGCAACTCCAGCTCAAGTCTGACTCAATGTGCCTCCTACATGTTGCCTAGTCTTATTCAAATCACTGGCTAAATGCTCTGGCATAGAAATGTGCACTATGTGCTGGAATCTGATCTGAAGGGCTAATGATGTCTCAAAAGTTTCACTTATCTGAATCACTCCAACGATCGCACTCATGTGCGAGAGTGCCTGTCTACATTGCCTAAGGTCTGGCAAAATCATTAGGGCCTTAAAGAAATCCACTATCATAAATCCAGTTGTTAGTAACTTCTTGTTGGGTTTTATTTGCTGTACAGTGGGGACTAACATTGGTAGAGACAGGCTCATTACATTCAAACATATTTAGCTGCGAGGGAGAAGGTAGGTCAAACAAAATGCAGCACTTACAAAAAAAATGACTTTGCAGGGCCTTTAAGTTTTGGTGTCCTTCCTCATCTCTTTTTCAGAAACTTTGTGTTTTGCTTTGCTACATTTAATGTTTACATTCTAAAATCACTATGCTTTGAACTGAAAATACTTTCTTTTGTGTCCGGGTCACATTGTTGCGGTGGCTACGTTCCCAGGATGCAGCAGGACAGTAAGCAGCAGAAGCAGCATGCAATTAAGAGTCTTTTAATCCAATATCAAGGTATAATACAAAAAAAACTTGTGCTGCTCGGAAGCGCACGGGCAGCCCATGGCAAAACTTATTATTGCATAACAAAATGATAGTCAAAAGTACAAAACACAAGGATAGTGAGTGATGTAAACAGTCCCATGTAGCGAACAACGGCCTTGCGCCGAGTGAACGCCGAAACGGGTATATAACAATGCGTGATTAGTTGCGGCAACAGGTAGGGACACTAATCAATAAACAGACACTAGATTGCATGATCAGTGCACCTAGCAACCAGAACGTAAACAAAGGAAGAAGAGCTGAAAGAGAAATAGACTTTAAACACAGGAAAACTTTAACAAACACAAAACAAGATATGACCTGGCGTCAGGCAAACTCGGCAGTTGCATAGGGCCCCCAGCTGAAAGGGCCTGACAACAACTAGTCCATCCATCCATTTTCTACCGCTTGTCCCTTTCGGGTTCGCGGAGGGTTCCGTAGCCTATCTCAGCTGCATTCAGGCGGAAGGCGGGGTACACCCTGGGCAAGTCGCCACCTCATCGCAGGGCCAACACAGATAGACAAACAACATTCACACTCACATTCACACACTAGGGCCAATTAAGTGTTGCCAATCAACCTATCCCCAGGTGCATGTTTTTGGAGGTGGGAGGAAACTGGATTACCTGGAGGGAACCCACGCAGTCACGGGGAGAGCATGGAAACTCCACACAGAAAAATCCAAAGCCTGGGATTAAACTCAGGACTACTTGGCAACTTCGTGTTGTGAGGCACATGCACTAACTTTTGTTCCACCGTGCTGTCACAACAACTAGTCATGTATTAAAATTTAACAGCAACAACAACTTTGTGAGTCTACCAACGGAAAATACAATGACACTATCGAAATGAGGTTAAAGACACTACCGGCAGCCCTTTCCAGTAGCCAAAAGTCTCATATGCGCAATGACACTGAATATTAGTAATGAATTAATGGCAGTGACACTATAGCACAGTGTCAACGACATTGTCAGAATCCCCCTCAGGGGGGCCCTTATCGCGATGCAATCTGAACTTTTGCTGACTGTGTGTCAAAATACGGTTAAAAAATGAGACAAACTTACCCCTTCAGGAAGCCAGAAGTGGAGGAGGAAAAAGAACAAGAAAGAGAAGCAATAGCAAAAGACCGGTAAGACTTCTACTTTGAGGCTTTATGGCCACTTTGACACTGCATGAACGCCCCTCAAGCCTACTGTTAATGTTAATATCAATCATGCACGCCAAAACAGCAAAATGTGTTTTGTTAACCCCATAGTTCCATAGTCAGTGTAATGAACGTAAGGATAAGCTGTGATTTATTTGAAAGCCATTAAAAATAAATGAATAAATATAAACTAGCCAGGTGATTTGCTCAAATTCCTATGCCCCCCCATACTTGTTGTCTCTGACACCAGTTGTGATGAAGGTACAGTGTAATTGCCCTTTTTAACACATTACAGTAAATGTTACATGTATACTGATTGTACAATGTACATACATACATACATACATACATACAGTACATAGATACATACATACAGACATATTTCATCTTTTGTTTTACACATTCACAGTCACTTATGGACATGTTATTTTTTCAAATATAGGGCCTGTGCATATATATATGTAACAAGTGCTCAACTGTTGAACTCAAGAACTCACATGCATGCAACATTGTTGAATTATTTTGTATTTTCCCAACAGTGTCATGAACTTACCCTCCAGTTTCTGAGAAGGACAAAGATGAAGAAACCATAGCCCAGTCTGTATTCACCACATCAACGCCGTTTGAGTACATACCAATTACCAGTGCTAAATTCAACAGAAGTTTTGAAGTATCTTCAAATAGAAAAAGTATGTTCACATTTTACTTTTTAAGAAACTAAAGTTATTTTCAGTGTGAATTGTAAATATTGTATGAGTAATATTTGCACATTTTATATTATATTTTTTTATACATATTTATATTTATTCATATTACTCTGGCTTTTGTATTATTGTTAATTACACATTTGATAGAATGTACACATATTGATATACATATGTAATCATTTTTATGTAAAACAATCCTGTTTTAATAAAAATAATTTAAGACTGAAAAAAATGAGTGTGAGATGTTCTTCAATTTTGGGCTGTGGGGGAAGGCGGGGTTAAGGGCAAAGGGTGCCCCAGGTACCTCCTTTGCTTAGGGCCCCCAACTACCTTGAAACGGGCCTGCCTGTAGGGACAGGTCATGATAAGTTTTATGCCTTGATTGTGCATAGTAAGTGGTACATCAGTGTCCGTTAGTAATTAGACAAAGATCAAATGATACCAATGACCAAAGCAATTTTTTCAATTATAAATAGACACCCGAAACTGTGAACACAAAACACATTTTATAGAGAATGATTATGGTTACATGTAGTCTTGTGTGATAATACAATATGTATTATAGTACAACCTAAAAATGTCTCGTACTATTTGATTTATTTTGTAATTCTAACGTCTAATATAACTGCAACAACAATGCCACTTTGCAGCAGCATTTTTTTCGACACTTGAAAAAACGTAGATGGAACGTGACGGAGACCACAATGGAAGCAAAACCAACGAAACCCAAAGAGGAATTGATGACAAAAAGATGGAAAAAAATGTTTTTTGTTTGGATTTAAAAAGTCAGACTTGGACCAAACAACATAGACTAATCTGCTAAAAAAAACAAATGTATGTTTGCGACTTTAAGACTTCTATTCTTTCCAGTCACTTGAAGACACGACACAAAGAACAGTAAACAAACTGTTAAAATGTGACGAAAAAAACCTCAAAAGCACAAAGAGATGAAAATAAAATACAAAGCCTAACGAGCCTAACTTTGTTGTCTAAAGGCACCATATATGACCAGCAGTTCTGCAGACACTGAGCACATACAGATGCAATCTCTAAATGTATGTATTGACATGACCTAATAGTCACTGTCGAAAAGAAGGGCTGGTACTAAAATTACCTTTTACATTTGTTTTCATTGTTCAGCCATTTTTATATGTGATATATGTATTTTATAAACAGAAGGAGTAAAGATCAGTGAAATTGGCATTAAAATTACGTTATCAAGAAAATTACTTATTTCGGGATACACGGTATAATTTTGTCTATATTGCATAGCACAAGTTAATACGTTGCCAAAAGTTTTTTTTGAAAAGCACAACAACTTGTGGTGGAACTGTGTCAGTTAGCAAATAACTACTGTACAGAGGCAACCGGTGATGATGTCATAGAGGTGCGATGAAGCTGGGGGAGAACGACTTGTGACTGGGTGGGGAGTTGAGAGCAGGTTGAAACTGGTACGTTTTGTAATAGATGAGGAACACACTTAGACAAACTTTATTGATCCACAAGGGAAATTGTTCCACACAGTAGCTAAGTTACAAAGGATGGAAAGGATTGTGCACAAAGGGCACACAAGGAGGACAAAAACCACCAACATGTGAGATTGTTTGTTTTGTTACTCTATTCTGGGTAATGATATATGGGAAAACAGAACAGTTTATTGTTTGACAGTACACCAACTACCATGGTGTATGGAAACCAGGGAAACCAAATCTTACAAAAAAAAAAAATGGGGCGTACCAAATCCTTAAAACAAATGCCACAATACTTCTTAGAAATGTTTTTTTTAGGTCATTGTGTTTTTCATACATGTATCTTGAGTTTTTTCTTGATTGACTTAAGATCATAATTGTCATAAAATGTAAAAAAAAAAAAAAAATTGCGTTGAAATATCCTGTGCTCCTGTTATCAAGTTTAACAGCATTTTAAATATCTCCACTCAGCTTTGTTGGCACAAGGGGTCATTTCTTGTTCAATGTGTGTTATGTGTAAATACTGGCGGTGCAGTGGAACCCGTTCAAGTTGGTCACTTTTATGCTGACACCCAGTATGTTTACCAACATTTCAAGAACTTTTACATCATGATTTTCTTTTCCTAAAAGTTCCTGCGTAAGTCAACTTTGACATACATGGTCAAAAATCAAATTAGAGACAAAAAGGGGTTTATTTTTTTTAATTTATTGTTGAAGTGTTGTAGTATTGTCCACTTTTTCGCTATTGCAGCTGTGTTGGAAATGGGTATAAAATATCACTAATGCAGAAGAACGATTCCCTTAGGTTGACAATCATATCCTATGGTTATCACCCATTTTCTCTATGGCTCCGTGGCTTTTTTATGGCTATTCCCGGTTTTGTGTACCTCATGTCAACGTGAATCATCCGATCTGAGGAAAACCTGACATATAAACGAGTTCTACTTAATTGCATTTAAAGAACTATATGTCTAAATACAGAAATCTGACCCACATTAGCATGCTCACAATTACATACTGTCGCTATTTCGTCAACAAGTACAAGATTCATACCACAATTTAACCTCGAGCAACTATGACTACGGTATTTGTCTTAAACGAACAAATAATCTAAAATATGTTGCATCTTGTAATATTAATTATTAACAAATGTAATTTATGTCTGCGAGTGACAATAATGGTTTGCACCAAATGTCCAAACATGATTAAGTAAACTGTACATTAGATTTACTGCAAGTAAATCTAATGTAATAAGAGTTGGATTCAAACATTTTGTAATGCACCGTTTATGACATTTAAACAGTGTGTGGAACTGTACAAATACCACTTGGAAATATCACAGGCGCTCTAAATTTGTATTGCACAAAAAGGTGATGATATTGAAAGGGAATGGAAAGGTTAACAAAATGTGGTATCAACACTGCATCTTAAAAATGCTGAGGAGATGTGCAATCACTTTACACGGGGTTTGTAGTTTGTTAAAACAGACAACACATTTAATGGGTTTAATGGGGGTCCAGCTTTGGATGCCCGTGATTCATTTTGTTACGCCTCTGTGTTACTTATGTAAATTGTAGCCGTCTTTCGCTAAGAGCACAGTTTTGAGGTACTAAAGTAGTAAAAATAAATATCGAATGTCTCAAAATAAATATGTTCTACTAGGGGTGTAACAGTACACACAAATTTTGGTTCGGTACTTACCTTGGTTCAAAGGTCATGGTTCGGTTCATTTTCAGTACAGTAAGAAAACAAGAAAATATATATTTTTTGATTATTTATTTTACAAAATTGCTAAATATTCCACCAAAAAATATTTTTTTTAGTGGAATATTTGATGTGAAGTAATCGGAAACTTGGATAGGTCAATAATTCATAATAACATTGATTTTGATTCAATATTATGTTTTGAGCAATGACAGTTTGAAAGAAAAAAAAACAGCTTTGTTTTATTAGTCAACGTTGCAACTTTTTCTAAATTACATTTAGCCTTTAAGCTTTTTTATTTCACTTTTGTTCATGTTTTTGTTTATTTTAATAGTATTTTTAGAATGTGCCGTGGGCTGTTAAAACATTAGCTATGGGCCGCAAATGGCCTCCGGGGCACACTTTTGACACCCCTGCTATAGATAATAAAAAATAAAATCTGATAAATCTATGGGTAAAAAACAGAGCCTGGCGACGCATGCGCGTTTATCATAACTCTCTCGCTCTCTCCGTCTATGCCCCTCCCTCACAAATGTTGCTGCGTGCAGCACTTTTTTTTTTTTGTTTTTAACCCCTTTTTAACCCTGAATGTACATTAAAAATACACGCAACCCTAACTTAAAATGCCGGACATTCGAGGCATTTAAGAAACTCCACCTGGGCAGCTCCGTAAAGAGGACATATCCCGTCAAAAGAGGAGGTGTGGTCAGTCTATCATAGCCCAGTCGTTGCTAGCATGCCGTGTGTTGTTGTTTTTTTGATTGATTGAAACTTTTATTAGTAGATTGCACAGTATATATTCCGTACAATTGACCACTAAATGGTAACACCCGAATACATTTTTTACTTGTTTAAGTCGGGATCCACGTTAATCAATTCATGGTGCCTCGGTGTGCATTGTTTACACAACGTGCGGTGCGCTACTTAATATGTCCGTGTCGTTCGCTACACCTCCGAACCGAACCGAAACCCCCGTACCGAAACGGTTTAATACAAATACACGCAGCGTTACACCCCTATGTTCTACTATTTCGCTTCTATATCGGATTTCTAAATCAGAGAAGGAAGAGGCACATGTATAAAAGTTAATCAAATAAAATAAAACATTTCACTACTTAACCTTTAATTCACCTATCTCTGCATTTGATGGGAATGGAGATGACAGCTGCATGTGTAACAGTCAGCAGAATAAAAAAGAAAGAGCATAAAACCATTGAGGCCACTCAAATGAGATATTTTACTCAACAACCATGTGAAAAAAGAACAATCCCATGATGTAACTGGTCGGATTATTTATTAATTTATTTATACAAGTGCGATGTGGTGGCGACTTGTCCAGGTTGTACTCCGCCTTCCGCCCGAATGTAGGTGAGAAAGGCTCCAGCACTCCCCACGACCCCAAAAGGGACAAGTGGTAGAAATGGATGGATGATAACTTGCAATCTATACACAATTGCCTGCTTGGTGCTAAATTTTCAGAGTGTTGTCAGCATATTCCCCGCCTTCGTAAAGCTTTTAACACATATGTTGTTAGCTAATGAGAGCAATTTGCCTAAATTTAGCTTCTAACTTGAGCTATCATTGGATGTTTAGCCAAGGGGTCTTAAATTCAAATTGAGGAAGGTCCGTTAATGAACATGTTATCACAGCAAAGGTATGAACCTCATATTGCCTTAAATTACTGTAATCATACTGTCCAGGGGCAGAGGTGCATAGAGTAGCCAGGAATTGTACTCAAGTAAGAGTACTGTTACTTTAGAGATTTATTACTCAAGTAAAAGTAAGGAGTGGTCACCTAAATATTTACATGAGTAAAAGTAAAAAGTATGTTGTGAAAAAAACTACTCAAGTACTGAGTAACTGATGAGTAACCTGTGCCTTTAATGATGACGGCAACAAATAATGCGCAAAAACATAAGAATAGCAATGAACAAATTCAGAGCCAGGAATATCTCTTAAGCAACTAAAACAATAATATATTAGAATCAGAAATCAGAAATACTTTAATAATCCCCGAGGGGGGAAATATATTATTTTAAAAATGTTAGTATCAGTATAATATTATCTTAAAATATATTAAGTAATAATACATAAAAAAAAACAATTAAGGCAAATTGAGCCACAATAACTTAACAGCACCATAGGCTCAGTAGCCAGAGATCAACAAAGCCAAATAACAAGTTAGCCTTTACGCAAATCATAAACTCTGATAAGTGTGGGCTGCACCTGGGAACACACTGTGGACTTATTAGTATTAGTATTTCCCCAAAAATTATTTCAAAGTGCAATATTTGATGTACAGTGATTGACATCTTCAATAAGTCAATAATTCATAACATTGATGTTATTTTTTGAGCAATGACCACTTTAAAGAAAAAAAAACAACTTCCTTTCTATTTTATATTTGTATAAAAACTGAATTTCAAGTGTGCCCAATAACATAGTTAGGTTTATTTTTTATAAACCTGACGAACCGCTAAAACAAATAGCTGCAGGCCGTACATGTCCATAGGATACATTTTCGACCCCCCTTTTTCCAACATTATTGTTAATAATTTGTCTAAATAGTAATGCTTAATAATATTATTATATTACATTTTCTATTGGCTTTATTTGGTTATGGGTCCAGAAAGGGCCGTCACATGGTCTGGATGTGACCAGGGGTCCCCATCTGGTGATGGCTGGTATAACTTATCATAACAACAACATGATTTTAAATTGTTAGTTGCTTCTTTTTTGTGTATGTGCACACGCTCCCTGCGTCTGTGTTTTTAAGAGACAGCCGTGAGTGACAAGCCTGAATGCTAAACAATATCCTTAGACCAACGAGCGATTGTATTTAGTATAATGAGTTATTGTAAAAATATAGACATTTAAAAAAACAAAACAAAACAAACAAAAAAAAAAATATATATATATATATATATATATATATATATATATATATTTATATATATATATATATATATATATATATATTTATTTTTTATTTTTTATTTTTTTATTTTTTTTATTAAAACACGACTGGTTACATAAGCTAGCTGGTGGAGTGTTTGCTGTATTTCATGTTTAAAAAATGGAACTTTGACTAAGTTGCAAACAGAGCCTTAAACCTAAGAATTGGTTGACAAAACACGGCCTTCATTAAGTAAAACATCCGTGCAGGGGAAAGAGCCCACAAACATTGACCATTTGTTAAATTACTTTAAAATTTGGAGGACATTTGTATTACATACATGCATAACATCCAATGCAGATTGAGGACAGCCCATCGGGGGCGCCGCAAATGCCAGTTACAATCATGTTTTCCCATGACTGTGCATGTCTACTTTGAGCACACAGAAGAGGGACATGACATTAGCACTTCCTTACGTCACTGAATATTACACTCATGTTTGTGTCCCTTTTTGTGCTCGGTGCACTAAAATATGAGCTTAAAATGCACACTTCTCCTATTGCATGATTCCAGTGCCTGCCTTTTAAAATAAATTGAGTTTTTCAGATATGCATTAAATCTTGTCAAATATTCTCTGACTGCGACCCACCAGTTGAGAATTAATGCTCGAAACATTGTGCTGCCCCACAGAGAAGAATAATGCATCATCAGACTTGGTTGCCAGTTTGCAAGAAACTGCCAACTGATTAATTCAAAAAGGTTATCATTTGTGGCTTTGCTTGAATCATCTAAAATCTAAAGTCAGCTTGATTGAAACAGTGGTATGAAGCAACAAGTCTCACAGTATAATCTTTTGGTCACGGACACATTGACCGGGCACATACACACCCACTCAAGCCACTTCCAGTTCTGGTTGCTTTGAACCCAACATGTGGCCCATAAATCCTATCCACAGGTAATTAGGTTTGATGGTGAGTTGAGCAGAAGCATGGATGTTATCCTTTTCCCAGACTTGCCACCTAGAGGGTTTCCTCAAGTTGTTTTTTGAGCCCCACTGCAAGCCCAGCATCCTCTCTACCAGCTCAGCACACATTGTAAATGCCACCAAGGAGCACTTAATTCCCTTTGAAGATAAATTATCCACTAAAGTAACACGATGGAGACTGAAAATGAATTCCAATCCTTATTAAACAAACAACCGCTTGCATCAATCCAGCATACCCAATTCCAAACAATAGCTCTAACCCAGCAGCACCTCTGTAAACCCGAGTCATGCATTAAGTAGCTCTGGCAGGTCCTGCTACCTTGTCAGGGGAAAAACACCAATTACAGTTGAAACATATTTGAATTTGATTTAATTAGAATGTGATTTGACTGTGATGCACTCACATGGACAGGCGGTATCATGCTCGAATGACGGGTTGATTACATTTAATCATCTGCCAGCCAGTCTTCCAGCTGCCAACTCCCTGTGTTCAATGACATGATAATAAACAGAAAAAGTTACCATCACTAAGACAAAGAAAACAGTAAACTGTGTAATTCAACTGAAATTTGTGAACAATATGCAGCTAAAATTGTACAAAACATTGGAGTTTTTACTGACACGGATGATCTTACGCTTGGCATCATCTTACCTCACACAAGCATCAAAGGATCACATTGCTTTGCTTGTTTCCAAACAATGCCTCAACAGGAATAATTAAAAAAAGAAGAACATGAGCAAAGTCAAATATACGTTAGAAGTCGGTTACGAACACATTGACTCACATCGAAGACAGAGCAACTCTAGCAGTTTAACATATAATACAGCAGATCTTACACACACGGCTTTTTAAATTGATGTTTAGTGTAAGTCTGAACTTACACCTACCTTTATCACTCATTGTATAAATAACACATTAAGGACATGTACAATTTAGTCATACAATTATTAAATACAGGATGTTAATGAGAGAAATAAAAAAGAGATAACACTTCCTCACTTCAAATCATGTGGTTGGCTCTCAAACTGGATTGCTTAATTATCACTGTCTATTTCATAGGAGCAAAACCTCTGACATTTTTAAGGATGGAATTCTTGATGATGGTCCCAACAGTCGAACGACATAGACCAGGGGTGTCAAACGTACGGCCCGCGGGTCGGATCAGGTCCGCGAACAGGCTTTATCCGGCCCACGGGATGAGTTTTCTAAGTATAAAACCTAACCTGAGATTTTTGAATGAAGGAAACTGCTGTCCTAAATGTGTCCACTGGATGTCGCAATAGCAATCTTTTGTATCTTTGTAGATGATGCTACAAAAGTACAAAATAAACCACATTTTAGTACATCAGTTGGTGGAAAACGATCAAACTACATAAATAACATCCTGTAATTACATTTTGATACTTGTCCAGTGTTAAAGTTAAAGTACCAGTGATTGTCACACACACACAAGGTCTGGCGAAATTATTCTCTGCATTTGACCCATCACCCTTGATCACCCCCTGGGAGATGAGGGGAGCAGTGAGCAGCAGCCGTGGCCACGCCCGGGAATCGTTTTTGGTGATTTAACCCCCAATTCCAAACGTTGATGCTGAGTGCCAAGCAGGGAGGTAATGGGTCCCATTGTTATGGTCTTTGGTAAGACTCGGGCGGGATTTGAACTCACGACCTACCGATCTTAGGGCGGACACTCTAACCACTAGGGCACTGAGTAGTACCCCACCTTCTGCCCGAATGGAGCTGAGATAAGGGATAAGTGGTATAAAATGGGTGGATATTATTTTTTGATCATGATAGATTGAAAATGAACACTAATGAGTTGACTGATGAACATCATCACATAATTTATTCAGAAAATATAAGTAACGACAAATAGAGTATATGCTATTAACCGCAACAGGTGCATTAAAAAAACAACAAACAAAAATAACGTTATGATGTGTACAATTTCAGAACATGCTTGTTCTGTTTTTAAACAAAGACACAAATTTGAAGTTTTCTTTATTTTCAAGTTATGGTGACGTGATTTTACCAGTCCGGCCCACTTGGGAATATATTTTTGTCCATGTGGACCCTGATCTGAAATGAGTTTGACACCCCTGGCATAGACTAACCATATAATTTAACATATCAAAAAAAAAAAAAAAAAAAAAAAAAATATATATATATATATATATATATATATATATATATATATATATATATATATATATATATATATATATATATATATATATTTATATATATATATATGTAGATATATATATATATATATATATATATATATATATATATATATATAATTTTATAATTCATGGGTCTCAAACCTTTTTTGTGATTTACTTTTCCATCCATTCATCCATTTTCTACTGCTTGTCCCTTTTTGGGATACCTTACGCATTGAAAATCACAGAGATACTTATTTTTGTAATGTTTATTTTCATAGCTTACATCAACCCAAACAACAAGAATAAACTTGATTTGACAGAACATTTGTGTATCTACAACTCAGATGTTGTATTAAAAAATCAAAAACAAAAGATTTTGGTCATTTGAATCTTGCATTTCAGTATATATTTCTTTCTACTTTTACTCATCCGACTATTAGAGGTAATTTAACAAAAATAAACAATTTTGTGTTTTATTCATATGACTGGCAACATTTCAATGCTACTTTTACTTGGAAGCAGATCTCAATTAAAACAATCTCAGTCTCTGTGCTGTCTTGTCTTAAATTGTCATTGAATATAAACATAATGTCTGAATTGAACAGTTAAAAAATGCTGAGTGTCTGTGCAAATAATCTTTGACCTTTTGATGAGCTACTCAAAACCAATTAATGAGCTACCGGTAGCTTACAAACTACTGGTTGGAGACCACAGGTCTAATTTCATTGTCTCTGCTTTGACGCATCAAAAGGAGACAAAACACTACGACCATGCTGTCCTTCCTGAGTGAGGAAGATTCCGTAGTTTTGTGTAATGTGCACATAATTTCTTGTTGAGTGAGTCTTTAATTTACAAACCTCTTTGAAAACTCGAAACTATGTTTTAGTGCAACGGATATGTGTGGTTTCTATCCACAAAATGTCGTAACACGATAAGTTATAGACCTCGTGTACTTACCTTGCACATTTTGCGGTTGTTACTTTGATTAACTTCTTTCAGACATGTTTGGATTTTCTCAGTCATCCATGCCCTTGTATTCTCAAGACATTCAATCGATCGAAATTGGACTGTTCAGTTTGTTTCGCCTCTTATCTGAGCAGGCTTCATCAGTTCATGTTCATAGATTTATATTAGTCAGAGGTTTTCAGACACTTTGTGACAACATTCAACATTCCAAAAATATAAACTGCTCATAGGGCGGAACCTGAAATTGCCACAACATATTGTTGTTTATGAGAACTTGTTTTTTCAAATTAATTTAGATTAATTTAGTTTTTCCCGACAAGTTGGGAAACACTTGGTCTTGATCACTTTCATGCCTTTGCGAGATTATGGAGACTTTTTTTTTTAATGCACCCAACACTTGTTTAAAAAAAAAAAAAAACACTGGATGTTGTATATCCCCGTGCCTTATGTTTTATTACCACTCTTTGAATGCAACGGCAAATTGTCCAGATTTTCTCAATGGATGTTTTTTTATAACTTATTGTGCTGGTTCCCACCTATTTGTGTTTTTGTATGTGTAGAGATTCAAGTCGTTATGGCTTACATTCGCTGGACAGCCTTAGCATGTTTGTTTTTAGAGCCAACATACTTCTTGAAAAACACACCTGCAGATATCCTGCTCTCTGAAGGACTTACAAAAATATCTGAGGTGACCTGACCATATATTTTTAGAGGTATTTCTGTCCGTTTTAAAGGATCAAATATGTAGTTACATTCGCCATTGTATTTGTTTTCAAAAAGTTTTTTACTCAAACATTTGATATATATTTTTTGAAATATCACATGTTTTATGTTAAATATTGTAAGTAATTTCAATCGTTCACTATAGTGTGTGACTGCTCCTGTTTGGGTTACAGTATATATATTTCCGTAACATTGTTTTGCTGCCCTTGTGGCCTGGTCACTCTTGAAAAATAGATTTGAATCTCAATGAGTCCTACCTGGTTAAATGAATAATATTAAATGATTAATTAAAAAGTTGAGGATTAAAATTATTATTAGGGTTTGTACCTGTGTGTACCCAACAATAACTTGTCAAAATAGTCGCAGTTGGAAAAAAAAAGCCCACCAATGACTATACATTGCATTTCTAAAGTGGATGTTGAAGCATAGCCTGGTATTTTTGGAACCATTGACCGTCATTTAATACATTCAAGGACTCTGGGCTCTTAGTACTGTTATGTACTGCAGTACACAACAATTTAACAAAGAACAGTGTATGAGATTCCCGAGAAATCCCATCATCTGGCGGTGGTTCGGTTTCAAGCGGGAATATGTCGAATAGACAACTTTAATATGTCATGTGTGGGGCACAAGCGTTGCTACCAAAAGTAGCATCACTGCTAATATGTAGCATCATTTGAAAAGTCACCTGCTAATAACTTTAATAAATACAGTTTTGGTAAATTGACTTAGTTGTGAATTCTTTCTCTGCATGAAAGTTTAAAAGTAGCATATTTTAGTGCAGTGTGAACAAGAATGTTTTAATGTAGACACATAGAATCATCATACTGCTGTAATTATATGTATCCAGTGTTCCATTCAAGGTTACGGCAAAATACCAAGAAATATATCGTATATCGCGATATGGCCTAAAATTATTGCGGTATTAAAAAAAAGGCAATATCGCCCAACCCTAGTTTAACGTGGTTTGTGGAGCTCCCCCTGGTGTTGTGATGATGCTGTTTCAACCAAAACAGCAAATAAGGCAGCTGCTGTACCCTGAAAGAATGCAATATGTCCACCATTAGGTGATAATTACAAAACAATGATAATACACATAACATTGTGGAAATGCTGTGTCTAATGTCCTGTTTTACCCGGAACATTTCAAGCATTTTCAAAGGGTTTTACTATCCAGCACCCATTCAAGTTGAAAAAACTATTGTGATATATAGTTTGGATAGGACACACGACCTTGCTTGTTCTGGTTCAGCCAGGCGAGCTGCTCAGTGGTTGGGCACACATTTGGCTGTGAGCAACGCTGGCAATGACCACTTCAGTTGCACACACAGAAGAGAGCACTTGCTATTATTACTAGTGTTACGAAAGCTTGTGACAATTTTTAGATGTACAAGCTATGCACGCATGAATCACACTACATTATAGGGAATACTAATAATGATTTTGAAACCTTGGGTATTCATGTTATTCAGGTTCTTACCACAGTGACATATTTGTGATCAGGCTATCAGGGACTCAGATGGAATGTTTTCCAATCTTTGGTTACAGAATACCTAGCAATTAATTTTCTATATTAATTCGTCTAATGCATTCTACATTTTATTCGGCTGTTTTGATTTCATAATGCAAAACAAAATGGGTAAAAGGGGTTTTTGCTTTATTGCTTAAACCCAACCAGTGGTGTTCCTCTTAATTAGGATTAATTTAACTAAATTGCCCAATTACCATCTGGTTTGCACATAAACCACATGCAACAGAGACACAATCTCCCATGTGTAAAATTGACAAATTAGTCAGTTTTATAGAGTTTTGAAAGTGTATTCATGCTATGGAGCAATGTGGATAAAAAGTATGTTTTGTTTTCTCCCAACCAAACAACTCTCTCTCGTCAGGTATGGAAGCTTTTGGCTCCACTAACAGTAACAGGAACCATTGTTTTCTGACATTGATGTCAACACAACACAGCAATCATTTACATTACCAAAATAAAGAGGCTTTTCTCTGCTTTCTGCAGCCTCATGGACATACCCCCCCTCTGCCTTTTTGTCTGCCTGCCTGGCTGGCTGGCTGCTCGTTCATAGGTAGCTTGCACATGTGGCCCAGCTCTAAATCAGATTCAGACTTTCCATTGAAGTGCCCCACTCTGGGGACTGGACTGGACTGGCCTTTTGGTCTGACCTCTTGGACCTTTTTATAAGCTCAGAAAAAAGCAACATGAGGGAGATAACATTGCACCAAATTAAAGGGTGGTGTGTCACTTACATTTGATTACAATCTGACATCCTGGCATTTGAGATAAGTTGACCATCGTTGGCACATGTTTTGATCTTTGTGTTGCACCATAAATCATTCACAGTGTCTTTTTTATGTCAGTGTGGTTGTTGATACACACATTAGCTTTAGTCTAGAGCCAAAGCCTGATCCCATATTTTGGTCTTTGTGCTCCACACAGTGGCAGGCCTTGAAGCCCCCTCACCCTCTCCCTCCTATCCCCTTCCTCTTCCTCTTCCTTGCTCTTGCCTTCACATCACACCTGATTGCATTTGACAAATGCCCCTATTGGCTCTATATCATCAGGTGCAGTGGAGGCAGCCTACAACTATATTACTCAGGCCATATACCACATTTGTTCTCCATTTTACATGGGTGGCACACCTGCTTCTGCAAGGTTTAAATAGGGCCAGGACATTGTCACTGGACCAGCTCCAAGAGTCTTGTTTATGTTGACAAAGAAGAATCTGGTCTTGGAGCACCACTAACAAAAACATTCTGGCTGTGCATTTTATTCTTCTTTAGCAATATTGTATGGAACAGCCAGAACATATCCAGGTTTATGGTCGTCTGTACAGTCGTCACATTTTTGTCGTGGTAATACGCTCCTTTAGATGATCACTGACCTCTGGATTATAGTTTTGGTCAAATTTGGAATTGTATAAACTCAGAGACTTTCAATTACTGAGGTTCCAAATTATTGTGTTAAAAGGGGCTACATAAACGAGTAATACAACTGTTTTGACTGTTTAGTTCTCCAACTACAGTGTGTCTATAATACCTGGTTAATATATTTACTGGTAGATTGAAGGCAGAAACCATTAGCAGAGCAGGGGAAACAAAAAAAACCCGTTGTGCTACCTATCATAGAGATTCCCTGATGGACTGTCATGGCCAGTGTTTCATCAGCAGGAATGCAAGGACGATTGGCGCAGCGGTTGCCGTGTGGTGGCAAGGTTAGGTCAAATTGTCTACGGCTCACCCTGATGAAATGTTAATGGTGGAAAAAGCAACCATGTGTAGTCATTTTACCATGAGATAAACCCAGAGTCATTTTCATTGTTCATTGATTAACCACAAGCAGAAGCTTTAAGAGACTTCTCTACGACTTTTGCTTTCGACATCTTATGTTTGTTTGAGATTTTGTTGGAAAAGCGTTTACAACTGATTAGCACTGTAGCCCATACGGACCACAGCTAAGAAACATATTTTTTGCCGGCCCTCCCGGCCCAGTGGCTAAGAAACACTGGTCTAGACCACTGGTTTGGCTGTAGGACCCACCATTGCCTTTTAATTACAACCGATGACCCAAATTGGTCAATATGTCAGTGTTTTTACTTTAACACCAAAATTAATGTTAAAACATGTTGAGATTAAATTTTAAGATCCTGCCAACTTGTATTATTTGCGTTTTTATTACATTTTTTTTTTTTTTAAATA
The DNA here is from genome assembly GCF_033978795.1 of Nerophis ophidion. Lineage (NCBI taxonomy): Eukaryota > Metazoa > Chordata > Actinopteri > Syngnathiformes > Syngnathidae > Nerophis > Nerophis ophidion. Next base: position 11,868,464 of record NC_084614.1, on the reverse strand, counting down.
ATATATTTATGTTGTTCTGTCTTAAATTCCAGGTTTAGCAACATGAAAAAATTGCATTCAAAACTGCACATACTTTCTTTTTTATTTAGGAATATTTCAGTAATTTTTGATTGTCTATTTTATATACATGCTACAATTTAATTGTGTTCTTTTATTGTGTTGTAAATTGATTGTTTAACTTAAAAGTTATTTTTATTTTGTATTTATTAGAGGCATTCAAAAATAAAAATACAACATTTAAGGTGTAATTATAACACCACAGTGCTATGATATCTTTGTCATATTCTCATACCATCATAACCAAAATGATAAAAATGTATTTGTTAATTATTTTGATCATTATAGTTTACATGCACTATTTCAAACTTCAATATCTATTAATGTTCAAATAAAATGTAAAATTGCAAACCAGCTTGGGTCAGGGCTGACCTAAGTCAATACATATATATATATGTATGTATGTACCAGTGTGTATATATACATATATATATATATATATCTATATATTTATTTGTAAAGTAAATCTGAATCTACATCAACTATATAATTTGCGTGAGATGCTGGACAGGACAAAAAAAAAAGAAAAATTACATATATTTAAATATATATGTACCAGTATATGTATATATATATATATATATATATATATATATATATATATATATATATATATATATATATATATATATATATATATATATATATATATATATATATGTATATATTTGTAAAGTAAATCTGAATCTACATCAACTCTATAATTTGCGTGAGATGCTGGACAGGACAAAAAAAAAGAAAAATTACATATATTTATATATATATATATATATATATATATATATATATATACATATATATATATATATATATATATATATATATATATATATATATACATACATATATATATATATATATATATATATATATATATATATATATATATATATATATATATATATATATATATATATATATATATATATATATATATATATATATATATATACATATTAGGGCTGCGAATCTTTGGGTGTCCCACAATTCGATTCAATATCAATCCAATCCACTTTATTTATATAGCACATTTAAACAACAATAACGTTTCCAAAGTGCTGCACAGCCATGTTAAAAACAATATTAAAAAAACAATATTATGCTCCACCAATGACTGAATTAAAACAAAAAATAAATACATAAAAAAACAATGAAAAAAAAAAAACAATATAAAAACAAATATGATTAAAAACTATTTTAAAGGGTAAAATCTATTAAAACAGTAAAATAGAAATCAAAGTGTATAAAAAACACAGAGAACAACACAGGACAGAGGACCACACAACTCACGTAGTGTTAAAAGCCAAAGAATAAAAGTGGATACATTAATAGATATTGAAGTTTGAAATAGTGCATGTAAACTATAAATGATAAATAAATGATAAATGGGTTGTACTTGTATAGCGCTTTTCTACCTTCAAGGTACTCAAAGCGCTTTGACACTACTTCCACATTTACCCATTCACACACACATTCACACACTGATGGAGGGAGCTGCCATGCAAGGCGCCAACCAGCACCCATCAGGAGCAAGGGTGAAGTGTCTTGCTCAGGACACAACGGACGTGACGAGGTTGGTACTTGGTGGGATTTGAACCAGGGACCCTCGGGTTGCGCACGGCCACTCTCCCACTGGGCCACGCCGTCCCCAAAATAATGATAATGATAATGATCAAAATAATTAACAAATACATTTTTATAATTTTGGTTAGGATGGGATATCGATTCTTGGGGTCACTATTCGATGATATATCAATTCGATTGGATTTTTCGATTCAAAAATAATATTTTTCCGATTCAAAACGATTCTGTATTCATTCAATACATAGGATTTCTACAGGATCTACCCCAGTCTGCTGTCATGCAAGCAAAGTAATAGATTTTTTTTTAAAAACGCTTTCATAATTGTAAAGGACAATGTTTTATCAAGTGATTGCAATAATGTAAATGTGTTTTTACTATTAAACAAACCAAAAATATGACTTATTTTATCTTTGTGAAAATATTGGACACAGTGTGTTGTCAAGCTTATGAGATGCATTGCAAGTGTAAGCCACTGTGACACTATTGTTCTTTTTTATTATTTTTATAAATGTCTAATGATAATGTCAATGAGGGATTTTTAATCACTGCTATGTTAATATTATAACAAATATTGATACTCTTGTTGATAATATTCATTTTTGTTTCACTACTTTTGTTTTGTTCTGTGTCATGTTTGTGTCATCTCAATTGCTCTGTTTATTGCAGTTCTGAGTGTTGCTGGGTCAGGTTTGGTTTTGGAATTGGATTGCATTGTTATGGTATTGCTGTGTATTGGTTTGTTGGATTGAAAAAACAAAATCGATTGAAAAAAAAAAAGAGAATCGATTCCAAATCTCACAACGTGAGGATCACGATTCATATTCGAACTGATTTTTTCCACACCCCTAATGTGTGTGTATATATATATATATATATATATATATATATATATATATATATATATATATATATATATATATATATATATATATATATATATATATATATATATATATATATATATCCATCCATTTTCTAACGCTTATTCACTTTTGGGGTCGCGGGTGGCGCTGGCGCCTATCTCAGCTACAATCGGGCGGAAGGCGGCGTACACCATGGACAAGTCGCCACCTCATCGCAGGGCCAACACAGATAGACAGACAACATTCACACACTAGGGCCAATTTAGTGTTGCCAATCAACCTATCCCCAGTTGCATGTCTTTGGAAGTGGGAGGAAGCCGGAGTACCCAGAGGGAACCCACTTATTCACGGGGAGAACATGCAAACTCCACACAGAAAGATCCCGAGCCTGGGATTGAACCCAGGACTGCAGGACCTTCGTATTGTGAGGCAGACGCACTAACCCCTCTTCCACCATATATATATATATATAAATATATATATATATATATATATATATATATATATATATATATATATATATATATATATATATATATATATATATATTTATATATATATATATATATATTTATATATATATATAAATACCTCTGAACAAGTTTTTACAGTAATCACAAGAGACTCTATGCCAGGAAAAAGGGATTGAGGCCTTGCATCTATAAGGTTTCCTATTTGAGTTTTTTTCTCTCAGGAGTTCACCGGAAACAACACTGCTAGGTGTTAATTGACGGGCTTCTTGGGAGACATGTCCACATCTCTGTTTTGCCTTAGGGTCATCCTCCCCAGTCTGTGCCTGTTCTAATTGGCACAGCACATCACCTAGTTCATTGCACACTCTTTCCTGGGCTGTAGGGATATCCACCATCTATTGGTGATTGTTTAACAATCCTCAGAACTTAAGTCATAGACAATTTCCTAAACACATTGTCCAACGGTGTTTGTTGCCACACATACTGTAAATTGATTTTTTTTTTTCTTTAATGATTTCAATCAATAAAATGTACGTCTCAAATGTCTCAAAGGGCTCCACAAGCCACTACGACATCCTCGACTCAGATCCCACATCAGGGCAAGAAAAAAGTCAACTCAATGGGAACATTGAAAAACCTTGGAAGAGACCGCAGATGTGGTGTTGAGTGGATACGGTTAATCACGTGTGTGTTCCAGTGGTCTGCTTTAGCCACTGCAATCCATGGTCATTCAGGATAACAACAATGGTCATATTATGGGTATATTTGTCATAGCCAATGACACATACAGTATATTCCAAAAGAGGGTTTGGAGTACACTGGTGCCTTATGGTAGGTCTTTGCCCATGACAGACTGACATTTGAGTCATTGATGGCTCCCAGCCACTGGAATGATAAGCAATAGTTGAAAAGCTAATTTACAAAAATGCACACAGAGGCCCACAAACTTTTAATTGTATTTTTTTAACATGTCCTGTCTAGCCACTTAGGCAAATCATATTTTTGATGTAGATGCCCATATCTGCTTCACACAATTGCTTTACAAAATACAAGTGTGGTATACTTCTTTAGTTGGTTTATTCAATTAATGTATTAAATGTTGGCCCATCCATTGTCTACCGCTTATTCCCTTTGGGGTGGCGGGAGGCGCTGGTGCCTATCTCAGCTACAATCGGGCGGAAGGCGAGTACACCCTGGACAAGTCGCCACCTCATCAGTGGGCGTATTAATTGTTTGGCACAGCCAAACCAGAGCAAGTGTGTATGGGGGGGACACCCATTGAATGTACAAGCATTTCTTCATGTCAATGTAGTCAGTCATGTGTTTACATATGGGCAATGGCAAACAAGGAGCATATTCAGGGCTTTCAGTAGTTTGTCTTGACCACTTCAAAAAAGAGTAAATGCGTTCTCCAACATTTTTACTGTAGGGAATACAGCTTTTACCTTTCACTTTCTTGTAGGCTAAATACATCCAGTGCAGTAGAAAGCTAACTGTTGGTTTGTCTCCTTGGGTTTTTAGTGTATGTGATGAGGCCAAAGGTGAGCTGCAGCTCAGGTGGCCTGGAGCAGCATATGGGGTTGCAGCTGGGATGATTTGTTCAGAGGTGGATTTGATTGACATCAGCCTTAGAGAGCTTTAAGCTGTTTCCCTACTTCTAACTCTTCTCAACAGCAAACTGGCTGCTTGCACATCCTGTTTGAAATGTGTCATCAGCTGTCCTGGCAGGTAGGCTGTCACAAAAGCCTCTAAGGTGACAGCACTTCTTGCCATGAAAGGTCACTGTAGGAATGGGTTAAATGTCCCCTGTAGAAAAGTCCCTCTATTTGTGTGTGTGCATGTTTTTTTTGTTTTTTTTTTTACCATGCAGCTGAGAAACTTTAAATGACCTTGAACATTTCCACATTCTTGGTTTAACTTGGAAGTTCCTTTTTAGAAAAGTGTTGCACATTTGGTAAGTGCCAAATGGGCCAGCAGTCATTAGTGTCAGTCTGATTGGGAAAGTGAAGAAATAACGAAATGACCTCATTAGAGGTCAAGTCATCAGAGCAACAACAGCGCACACAACGATGTCGTCTGTTTTGGTTGGATCAAGTTAGTCAGCCACTGAAGCTTTGGCTGCTTTTAGGAAAGCTTGATTAAAGTTTGTTTTCAATCGCTGTGCATGTTCCTCTTATAAATAATAACCCTGTTCCGGTCTTCAACGGTTTTGCTATTTTCACCTGTTTTATGAATTAACAGTTGCAAACACATATTTATAGACAACTCTCAACACAAGGAACATTAACTACAGAAAACACCTTTCATATTTACATATTGATGTTTCAGCCATTATTATTTATCTTGTAGTAAACGCTTGTCAAATATCCAAACTCTAAAGTACACCTACAAGGATTTGGTGACAGTAGTGGAAGAATAGACATACGTGTCAATAGAATAGAGTAAAGGTTCAGCAGTCCGGGGAGGCTGCACTTATGTGCAAGGGGCCGTTGGCTTGAGGCTAACGGCTCTTCCAACTCGCCTCATTTCAGCGTATCAGTGCCTCTCAACGGACCAAAATCAGTACAGAGATGCCAGGTAACTCTCCTTGGCTGTGATCACAAATAAGTGGTCAAAAATCTTCAAACTTATCAATAACCCGGTGGCAAAAGCTGAGGCTTTTTCTTTGCGTCCTCTACCATTGACAAAAAGTGACGTTGTTGGATGGATAGTAAAGAATATGACGTGAACATTTTAACATTTTGTTTGTGTTCAATTACTGTAAGTGTGTTGTTCCTAAACATTCCTGCAACTTCATTTTACACACAATAGCATTTTTACCATTTTTTTTGGACATGTATCGCAACAATATTATAACGTGGCTTTAATACCATGATAATATTGTACCGAGTAATGTGATACCATTACATCCTTATAAATCCCATTGTGTGTGCTGTATGAAGTATTTGCATTTTCTTCTCCCAGTATTGTGGGCGTTTTGATGATAAGCATATATTTTGCATATTATTGAAGACATTGATGCAAAATGGGTTGCACGCCTTATTCTGTTCACTTAAGAGATGTAATCCACTTTGAACATGTTTAACAAATCAGCTCTGTGTGTACTATCAAGTTGGCACGGGTTTTAGTACACGCAAACCTTCAGTAAATCAGGGCTTATATCAATGAATTTGATTTGAAAAAAAAAGCTTAGGTTTATATTTGGTTGCTTTCAATAATAGTTAAACGAGTACAACTAATAAACATTAATTAAATCCAGACTGCATAGAGCAACTGAAACTTTAATTAGGCCGTTTTGGCACTGTACAGGATGTAGTTATTTCCTTTTTTTTAACTAATGCACACAGGTTAAACGTACAATTTCAATATTGATGATTTTTTATTACGAAAAAAAGTATTACATTTATGGCAAACAGAACAATTGTTTATTTTTACTGTTTGCTTTCAAATATAGAATGAGGCTAAATGTGTTTTATCCGAATGCTCAATTAATCGAACCAACTAATTAATAGATTTTTCGATTGCTAAAATAATCGATACCTGCAGCCCTAATCACATGACAAAAATAATAGATTAGAAAGGAAAGGCAAAATCAAACCCACTTTTTCAAAAGTGGATCCACACTAGTAGAGTACATTGTTCAAGATGTTGAGTACATTGTTTTTTTGTTTGTTTTTTGTTTTACCTTTACATTATATGTAACTTATAACATAATCACCAATTAGAAAAAACACTGCAATTTTTGGGAATTTTGCACATCGTCCACTATCCTTATGTGTGACAAGCTGCTACTAAAAGGTTCCCGACGATGCAGAAAATTGAGGGATTGTTTTATTCTGCCAACAAAACACACAAAGAACATTTAAAAACCGCCAACAAGAATCCATTCACATGCCGTGACCGGCAACCTCTACAGGCTTAGTGGTCACATGCGTGGACAATACCTTTTAGCTCTTATTTCCAAAATTGTGTACGCTACGGAATTGGGGTCTTGTGGCCGCCAACATGGACACTTTTACTGCCATCTGGTGGTGTCAAAAGATTATAAAATACAATGGAATTTGGAAAAAAAAAGTGAAAAAGTAAGAATTAGCATGTCACTAAACATGAAGTACACGTTTGTGTACTTATGGACTAAGTACATCATATGAAAATATGATTCTTAGTTTTTATTCTAATTAGGGTCCAATAAGACCAAATAGCAAAGAGAAATAAAGCATGTAAACAAACAACTCGAGTCTTAAAAAGTTAACATTGGTATAGCGACACAGAGGAACTACTTTCTGGCATTTTGACAAAGTGTCTTGATCACATTTTGATTCAATCAATCAATGGTTATTTATATAGCCCTAAATCACTAGTGTCTCAAAGGGCTGCACAAACCACAACAACATCCTCGGTAGAGTCCACGTGAGGGCAAGGAAAACTCACACCCAGTGGGATGTTGGTGACAATGATGACTATGAGAAACCTTGGAGAGGTTCGCATATGTGCTTGGAGTTTGGGCAGTACAGCTAAATTGGAGATTGACTAAGCAGTGATACTGGCTCTCAACTTAGAGCCGACAATATCGCTAGGAAAGGTGCTTTTTTGCTCCTATTATAATTTATCTGAGAAATGGGATTTATGCTGAATTTACAAGCTAAACGGGTAGCACAAGTCTGGTGCTGAAAAATACAAACATCCCATCAGTCTTCATCCCAGTGGGATTGTACATTGTAGTTTTTTAAAATTATTTTTGTTTTGTTCAGCATGATGGTTTAGTGTCTTGCAAATGCTTGCTTTTAAAACTTGTAGCTCATCCTCTATATATTCACGTTTGATTGAGGGGGTGATCATGGGGATGGGTCAAATGCAGAGGACACATTTCACCACACCTAGTGTGTGTATGTGACAATCACTGGTACTTTAACTTTAACTTGAAAAAATATGTTTCTGGATCATCATTTGTCCCAAAGCAGTTGTCTCTCACAAAGCCTGCCTTGACTTGTGGTAGCAACCACAGAACATGTTCTTAATGTTGTTGTTCTTGTTGAAATCATTGTGCCCAGGATAGGAGTTGCGCTAATGCTTAAAATTACCCAAACAAACTGTAAATATTACTTGCTCGCTACTCCATGGTTACAGCATGTAAATACAACTGTGTTGCAGTTTGTGGATGTTTTCTTTATGGGCGAATTAGGTGAATCTGCATTAGCTGCATTGTTTGCCCCCTTGTGGTAGCAGTCTTTTTTTTTTAATATTTAGAATGCACAGTTTGTGTGTTCTTGTCTCTCATGGGGATTGTGGCCGATGGGCAAAATTCTAAATAAAGAAGTGAATTTTTTCTTGTAGTTTGTCGTGACAGTTTTAGTGTGTCAAAATGATTTATGTAAAATTGTTCATTAATTTAAAATGATACTGTGAAATTGCAGTTAGAAGGAACTAAATGTTGGTTACTGTAGATAATTTACTATTTATTATGGGTTACTTGATTTGATGCCAGCGGGAATTGTATTTTAATGACATATAATACAGACTAAAGTAAGATTTCCACCTCCAGCCCCAGATCACATTTGATAATAAAATGTTTATTGTCACCTGTGTGTACCTGGCATTTTTGCCTCCTACTAGGACCCACGCATGGAGCGATCATCTTCCACACGTCTTTATGCCTGCATAAACTAGATGAGATGATGGCTGTGATTTGCACTCCTCACTCATATTCACGCCGTTAAGATAGAAGTGGTGCCATCAGTACAGCTCACTGATTGCCACAGAAAGGAGCGGATATTTAACCGCCAGTGGTCAGCCTCAATACGCTGAGGTCACTTGGTGATTTGTGTCGCTCAAGTATGAATTCATTATTAGTATTTTTGCTCATGATGATGATGGTAATTATTATGTTCCGTGCCACTCGATTGTGTATTAGTTCTAGGTATTTGTGTTGCGATAATGATCGCATTAGACTCATTAAGAGTTATTTAGTGATTCTTCTTGTGTGCCACTGTCCTGGAGGAAATATAATTTCAAATGACAATTCCAATCACAATGGTGATTATTGGGAAAACTTTCTTCTCCTTTGGATGTCTTGATTTTTGTCACATATCTTCTGGGTCCACGTGTGTGTCGTGTCTCCATGTCGTGGTCTCCTCTGGTTTTTAAAGACGCCGCTTGGAATTCATGACCAGAACTGTGTATGCAGATTTGGAAAGGCTTTGATTAAAGCTTTAAGAAGCACTTGATGGTTGGGGATATCACATTTCCTTTTGTTTTAATGCACTCTGTTAGGCTCACTCACAGTTAATAAGTCACAATCAATCTACCTGCTGTACGCGGTGAGGCTTTGTAAGAGCTTAACAGGACCCCTGAGAGATGGAATAATTTCACTTCTGTAACAGACTGACAGAGCGAGTGCATGCATTGATGTTTGTGTCTGTGTGGGAGCGTAACAGCTTCCATTGTGTACTTTTCTGCCCGTCTTCGAGAGTGGAAGGGAGCACTGTCAGCCAGTGCGAGACTGCCAGACAGGTGCAGTATGGTGTCTCCTCTCCATCTTCGCTTGAAAACGTGGGTGCAGTTGCCTCGAGCTATTCTATCATATTTGATGACCTTAGAAGCATCTCGCCTATTGTCCAAGTCATCCCATTTCATACAGGGAAAATGGAAGAGCAAACAGATATTCAACACGTCATGTGGCACATCCATATCTCCAGTATGAAAGCTACATTAAAACACAACATACAGCCATGACATCACTGAATAGTGTGTGAAAACCATGTGCATCATCGTCTGGAGCAGTGGTTCTCAACCTTTTCTCAGTGATGTACCCACTGTGAACATTTTTTAATTCAAGTACCCTCTAATCAGAGCAAAGCATTTTTGGTTTAAAATTTAATTTATTAAATTGTACAACAGTGCCAAATATTGCTCATTTGTAGTGGTCTTTTTTGAACTATTTGGAAAAAAAGATATAAAAAGTACTAAAAACTTGTTGAAAACCAAACAAGTGATCCAATTATAAATAAAAATGTCTACACATAGAAGTGATCATCAAGTTAAAGTGCCCTCTTTGGGGATTGTAATAGAGATCCATCTGGATTCATGAACTTAATTCTAAATATTTCTTCACAAAAAAAGAAATCCTTAACATCAAAATTTATGGACCATGTCCACAAAAAATCTAGCTGTTGACACTGAATATTGCAATGTAGCATTTATTTTCACATTTTATGAACTTACATTCATATTTTGTTGAAATATTATTCAATACACATATTTATAAAGGATTTCTGAATTGTTGCTACTTTTAGAATCCATCCATCCATCCATCCATTTCTACCGCTTATTCCTTTTAGAATATTTAAAAAAAAATGTCACGTACCCCTTGGTACACCTTCAATTACCCCCAGGGGTACGCGTACCCCCATTTGAGAACCACTGGTCTTGAGCAGTGTTTCTCAACCACTGTGTCGCGGCACACTAGTGTACCATGAGATATTGTCTGGTGGGCCATGGGAGATGATGTCGTTTCACCTAATTGGGTTAAAACCATTCTTTGCAAACCAGTAATTATAATCCGCAAATAATGGGCCGTTATTGAGTGTCTGCACTGTCTAGAGCTCGGCAGAGTAACCGTGTAATATTATTCCAAATCAGTAGGTGTCAGCGGGTAGCTAATTGCTTTTTAGATATGGGGAAGATGGTTTGTCGTGATCACAATATGCAGATGACAGCGGGAGGCAGCGTGTAGGTAAAAAGGTATCGAATGCTTGAATCAAAAATAAACAAAAGGCGAGTACGCTAAGAAAAGGCATCGAAGCTTAGGGATGGCTGTGCGAAACAAAACTAAAACTGAACTTGCTGTAAAGTAAACAAAAACAGAATGCTGGATGACAGCAAAAACTTACAGCGTGTGGAGCAGCAGATGTCGTCCACAAAGTACATCTGTATATGACGATCAACAACAAAATGGGAGCGCAAGACAAGAACTAAAACACAACACACACGAAATGACAAAAAAACTCAAAAAAAGTCACGGCGTGATGTGACATGTCGTGACGGTACACCCACTTTGAGACAAGAGCTATAGTGATGCATGCTTGGTTATGGTTTGAATTTATATCCAACAATTGTGAGAACAACTTTTTACTGTCAATATCGGCTGTTGAGTTTCATTTTTTATGTTCTCTGCTAGTGGTGTGCCTTGGGATTTTTTCAATGAAAAAAACGTGCCTTGGCTCAAAAAGTTTGAAAAACACTTGTCTAGACAAGGGGTTGTCTTCATTTGGGAGCCACATCGCAGTTATGGCTGCCCTCAGAGAGCCCTTTGTAACGCTGAATAATACAGTTTATGAATATAAATGTATGAGGGTATTATTACACAGTTGTCTAAGCATTTGATTATTATATATATTTGTACAAACCGTACAGTTTAAAAAAATTTGCAGATGTTTAAAAAGTTAAAGTACCAATGATTGTCACACACATACCAGATGTGTTTACGTTAAAATTAAAATAAATACTTGAATACCTGCTTGGGTTATGATTTCAAAAGCAAGTTGTACATCAGATTGTAAAATGTAATAATTAAAACTGTAAATATTTTACTGTAAAAACTTTATTCACCAGAATTTTACTGTGCAATTCACACACGTGTGTACAGTGTATCACTGTAAAAGGAAAAAAGTACGCCTGTTTTTTTTTTTTTAACAGTAAAATTCTGGTGACTAAGCTGTCAGTTTCTTACCATTAAATTTATGATTCTTGTTTTTTGCTATATATTTATCTAAATGAAAAAAGGTACCACCATTTTTTTACAGTAATTTCTGGTGGATGAACTGCCAGTTTTTAACTTTAAAATCTATTTAAATTTTTACAGTGTACAATTTATTGTAAATTTGAAATCATAAGTCAAGCCGATATTCAAATATGTACTTCTTTTGTAATGCACACTGTAAAATAGAATCTGTAGGTTTAACGGTAAGAACCGTTATGTTGGCTTGTACTGTGTACTGTAAATGGAAACATTGTTGACAATGGAATTCTCGCAGTTAGGCAACCAGATGTTTACCCTAAAATGTGTGCTTATTGTTTTTAGGGTGTATTACTCAAAATGGAGAAAAAAAACTTAAAACTGTTTTTTTTTTTTTACAGTATTTTTTTAAATTTTTAACTTAATTGCCAATCTTCTTTTTTTTTTTTTACATAATATCTATTGTCATTTTTACAGTATACAATTTGATGTACAACACATTTTTATACATCAAATCATTTTATGTAAATCCATAGATCTGTAGAAAACTTTGTAGCTCATTACCAAGAATTTCACTGTAAAATGTACGGTGGTTTGTACAATGTGTAGATGTAAATGGGAAATAGTACCACTTTATTCTGGCATTTGGGCTATCAGATTTTAGCATAAAAGCTACAGTTGATGTTTTATGGTGTATTACTGTAAATTATAAACAATACCACATAAAACATAACATTTTTGTCAACTGAGTTACCACTTTTTACTGTAAAATCTCTGGTTGTTGTTTTTACCGTGTATTACTGTAAATGGAAAAAGAGTTACCCTTTTTTTTTTTTACAGTAACATTCTGGCGATTTGGCTGCTAAGTTTTTAATTTCAAATCTATTGCCATGGGTAGATATGATTTTTTGGAGCCCAAGTTTGGACATCCTGCCGAAGCAAAGAACGGTACAAGGCACCAATGCTGTGGGAACCGCTTCATGGCCCAAAGACAAGACAAGTCAAAATGTCAAACACCAAAATAAACCATTTTATAATCCATCCATCCATCCATTTACTACCGCTTATTCCCTTTGGGGTCGTGGGGGGCGCTGTTGCCTATCTCAGCTACAATCGGGCGGAAGGCGAGGAGAACATTTTCAGTTTTTAATGTTGATAAAAAGCAGGCTAGAGAGAGAACTGTTTGACTTAATGATTCTCAAATTTTATTAAAATTCAACTATTTTTAACCACTTTAAAAAGGTCCTTTCCCAGCTAAGGGAAGCTTTTGAATTAAGGCATTTTTATTTAACACAGCTATTATTCTGTGTGCTTGTCCTCTATTTGTTGAAATAGAGGAAAGCCTGTTGCTGAAAACTTAACAAACAGGATACATATATACTGTAGATTCAGTTCTTTTAGCTGACATAATATATAGCTGTCAATATTCAAACAGTTGCTAGTCAAACAGTTTAAGGTAGTCATGTATATTTTTTTCTACAATTAAAAATGAAAAGTCCTGTTTTCTGTGTGGCTACTTACCTTTAATTGTGTAGCAGCATACACTGATCCCATTATAACTGTGTCGTCAGTGTCTCAGACAAACACTAGACTCTTCTCAGTTAAGCAATTAGACACAGTGGCTTAATGGGCCATGATTGATTCCATCTCTAATTGCGGCCATGCCCACACAAACATGGCTATTGTTTTTTTGTTTTTTTTTCAAATGTGTCTGACAGGAAAATGAGTGTGTCTTTCAACTCCATACTCGAGTTTGATAGTCAGGATTAACTCCAGTATCAATCTACAATGTTGTTTTTCCTGATTCCCCATTAGTGTTGCCTTTGATTAGTCCAGTAGTATTTCAACTTATGATCTTAATTAGTTCTGGGATGGAGCTCATAACTCAAAACATCTGTATCTTAAATCAACATCTCCCATCGAAATGAACTGAAATCAATTTACTTGGTGCTTACCTTCCTCCCCAAAAGACATCACAATTTTAACATGTATATTCCTTTTAAAAAGAAAAACGACCTGTGGAAGTTGCCTTCCTGTGGGTCCTCCAGACCACCAAGTGGCAGGGCTTGGTAAAAAGGATAGGACTCAGATGCAGAGTAGGGAACTTTGACAGGCTTTTATTTTGATAGCTTCCTTTCACCTCCAAAGTCAAGGAATACAATATCTATATTAACCAAAAACTGGGGAGGAGACCCTGCCCCAAGTGGAGGAGTTCAAGTACCTAGGAGTCTTGTTCACGAGCAGGGTAAGAGTGGATCGTGAGATCGACAGGCGGATCCGTGCGGCGTATTCAGTACTGTGGACGTTGTATCGATCCGTTGTGGTGAAGATGGAGCTGAGCCGGAAGGCAAAGCTCTCAATTTACCGGTCGATCTACGTTCTCACCCTCACCTATGGTCATGAGCTTTGGGTTATGACCGAAAGGACAAGATCACGGGTACAAACGGCCAAAATGAGTTTTCTCCGCCGGGTGGCGGGTCTCCCCCTTAGAGATAGGGTGAGAGGAGCTCAAAGTAAAGCCGCTGCTCCTCCACATCGAGAGGAGCCAGATGAGGTGGTTCGGGCATCTGGTCAGGATGCCACCCGAAGGCCTCCCAAGGGAGGTGTTTAGGGCAAGTCAAAACGGTAGGAGGCCACGGGGAAGACCCAGGACACGTTGGGAAGACTATGTCTCCCGGCTGGCCTGGGAACGTCTCGGGATCCCTCGGGAAGAGCTAGACAAAGTGGCTGGGGAGAGGGAAGTCTGGGCTTCCCTGCTTAGGCTACTGCCCCCGCGACCCGACCTCGGATAAGCGGAAGAAGATGGATGGATGGATGGATGGATGGATGGATAATCGGCGAAAAAAGTTCCAAAAAAAAGGAACAACCGAAAATCACTCCGAACGGAGGAAAACACAAAAACAAAGACAAACTATAATTGGCGTCGTATACATGCTATAAAATGTATTAACAAAAAACGCTCCAACAGGAGGAAGAAACAACAGCTATGAAAAAATTCTACACTATCTAATCTAAAAAAGTATTAACAAAAATAGTCACTCAAAAATTTGAGGAAAGAATGAAAAATAACTTAGAACTCACCACTTCGGTTGAATAAACTAAATAACAAGAAAATCACTCTGCTGAGGAGCTAGAAAGGAAAACTCAAAATAGTAACGAAGGGATTCGGGATCAAGGAACATAAGCACGAGACGAGGCAAGGTAAGGCAAGGCAAGGCATGGACATGGGCGTTAGAGAGCACGAATAAACGAAGCAATCTGGCACAGAACAAAGGGAGGAGAGGGCTTATAAAACACATGAGGGTAATACGTAACAGGTGGAAACAAACAGGGAAAAGGGATGACGTCAGACTGATGACACAAAAGAAAGGGCAGGTGACCTGAAACGAGAGGAGAGTTACTTTTCAAACTACAACATGCAAATCATAAGACATAAATAACCAAGACAAAACATCCCTCACCGCGGTGTAACACCAAACATTTCCATGCGAGCCCATTTCATTGTTACAAGACCGTTTTTATTTTTCCAAACAAGTCTCTTAGAGCTTTTCAGCAATTGTCTTTTTGTGAATGTTCGTCGTGCTCTCGCACTTCTCAGCTCCAATGACGCTCTTCTGACAGCTGTTGCCTTTTAACAGAGTGACAGGTGATTAGATAATTGAGCCCGGGTGGGCCATCTACGCACCAGTCGCCGATTTCGAAGCCGGTCCTGGCACACTCCTCCTTGCTGCAGGCCCGCAGGCCACGCTCCCCTTCACACTAACTTTTAGATACAAAATATTGTTTCAAAAACAATACAATAGACGGTATTAATAACAACTACAGTAGTTGTATCATATAAAATAATAATAATGCACATAATTTACAGTGGAGAGTGAACTTCTACGCTATCTCTTTCCAGCTGTTTCTATGTCAAATACACCATCAGCATCTTTTTTCATATTTTCATGTATAATATTTTAACATTCTTGACTGGCGTTGACTTATTCTGTTTCAGTATGGTGCAGACTAGCAGTGATATGCTTGAATTGTTTGGCACCATATGTCATTTTCTTGATGATTTCCTCCTTAATTCAATGAATATCATCCATTTCTTCTTTTCAGAAATGTCCTTCACTCTCACTTTCTTCCTTTCCATGGTTTGAAAAAACAAAGCTTTGTCCAACTCTTGCTATATAATGCTAGCGAGTAAGACACTATACAGTATTTATCTTCTTGCTGGGTTCACTGTGACATTTGCTACACCAACTAAGGGCGGGGATGTTTGTACCCTCCGAGGTTTCTCATTGTGCCCATTGGGTTGAGTTTTTTTCTTGCTCTCATGTGGGATCTGAGCCGACGATGTCTTGTGGGTTGCATAGCCCTTTGAGACGCTTGTAAAAAAGGGCAATATAAATAAACTTGAAAGACATGCACCTGGGGATAGGTTGATTGGCAACACTAAATTGGCCCTAGTGTGTGAATGTGAGTGTGAATGTTGTCTGTCTATCTGTGTTGGCCCTGCGATGAGGTGGCGACTTGTCCAGGGTGTACCCCGCCTTCCGCCCGATTGTAGCTGAGATAGGCGCCAGCGCCCCCCGCGACCCCAAAAGGGAATAAGCGGTAGAAAATGGATGGATGGATGGATGGATATGGAATGTAAATGAAGTATTGCTGATGGTTTTTTAATGCATTTTTAAAATGATTTAGAGGTAGAACTGAATGCTCCCATTCGCTGCATTGCAAGCTCAGTAGAACAAAACAATTTCTATGTGTTAAAAAGTGAAGAGAAAAAAAACCCCAAAAAACAATGAACAATGCGATTAAAAATATATATTTTAAAAGTCTCATATATATATATATATATATATATATATAAGGGCTGCAAATCTTTGGGTGTCCCACGGTTCGATTCAATATTGATTCTTGGGGTCACGATTCGATAATAAATCGATTTTTTCGATTCGATTCTCGATTCAAAAACGATATTTTTCCCATTCAAAACGATTCTGTATTCATTCAATACATAGGATTTCAGCAGGATCTACCCCAGTCTGCTGACATGCTAGCAGAGTAGTAGATTAAAAAAAAAAAAAAAGCTTTTATAATTGTAAAGGACAATGTTTTATCAACTGATTGCAATAATGTAAATTTGTTTTAACTATTAAACGAACCAAAAATGTGACTTATTTTATTTTTTGAAAACATTGGACACAATGTGTTGTGAGGCTTATGAGATGCATTGCAAGTGTAAGCCACTGTGACACTATTGTTCTTTTTTATTATTTTTATAAATGTCTAATGATAATGTCAATGAGGGATTTTTAATCACTGCTATGCAGGAATTATAACAAATATTGCTACTGTTGTTGATAATATTCATTTTTGTTTCACTACTTTTGGTTTGTTCTGTGTCGTGTTTGTCTCCTCTCAATTGCTCTGTTTATTGCAGTTCGGAGTGTTGCTGGGTCAGGTTTGGTTTTGGAATTGGTTTGCATTGTTATGGTATTGCTGTGTAGTGGTTTGTTGGATTGATTAAAAAAAAAAAAATCGATTTTTAAAAAATGAGAATCGATTCTGAATTGGGGGCTTCACGGTGGCAGAGGGGTTAGTGCGTCTGCCTCACAATACGAAGGTCCTGCAGTCCTGGGTTCAAATCCAGGCTCGGGATCATTCTGTGTGGAGTTTGCATGTTCTCCCCGTGAATGCGTGGGTTCCCTCCGGGTACTCCGGCTTCCTCCCACTTCCAAAGACATGCACTTGGGGATGTCTAAATTGGCCCTAGTGTGTAAATGGGGGTGTGAATGTTGTCTGTCTATCTGTGTTGGCCCTGTGATGAGGTGGCGACTTGTCCAGGGTGCACCCCGCCTTCCGCCCGATTGTAGCTGAGATAGGCGCCAGCACCCCCCGCGACCCCGAAAGGGAATAAGCGGTAGAAAATGGATGGATGGATATATATATATATGGGACGGCGTGGCGCAGTGTTTAAGTAGCCGTGCGCTACCCGAGGGTCCCTGGTTCAATCCCCACCTAGTACCAACCTCGTCACGTCCGTTGTGTCCTGAGCAAGACACTTCACCCTTGCTCCTGATGGGTGCTGGTTAGCGCCTTGCGCCTTGCATGGCAGCTCCCTCCATCAGTGTGTGAATGTGTGTGTGAATGGGTAAATGTGGAAGTAGTGTCAAAGGGCTTTGAGTACCTTGAAGGTAGAAAAGCGCTATACAAGTACAACCCATATATATATATATATATATATATATATATATATATATATATATATATACATATATATATATATATATATATATACATATATATATATACATATATATATATATATACATATATATACATATATATATATATATATATATATATATATATATATATATATACATATATATATATATATATATATATATATATATATATATATATATATATATATATATATATATATATATATAGTCTTCTTGTCCCTCGTAAGGATTGTGAACGACTTTTATGACAAAAAAAAAAAAGTGCAGTTCTCCTTTAAAGCACAACAGTTAGCCAGTAGACTGCTCTTATCTCAAAACACTCTTAAGTACATCTTTTGCTTTTGCATGTGCTTAAAAGTCTGCAGTTTTTCACAAGTTTTTGCCAACACCTGCATGTGTGGCCATACAGTAGGAGTACTAATCCTTTTGTTCATCACAATGGCTCGCTGTGGTTTTTTTTGCCTCCGGTGACCAACACCAAACAGTCCCAGTCCATGCTTTGCGCATCACACACCTTCCACTGATGACTGCACTCTGTTCTCACACGTTTGCTTCACACCTGTAAATAACTTTTCCATCTCCACCAAGTGTGTTTCGCCACTGGATGCAATCTCCCTGGTGCTCAGAAGTAGGATTTGATCCATTTACACTTCAAGTGTGGTGTCAAACAACAAGACTGTTTGCGGATAAAGTTCAACTCTGGGATGTTTTTTCTTCAAGATCTTGCATAGTTGTACTTTTTAAAATGTCTTGTCTGAGCCTTCACTCATGGCACAAAGCAGCCAAATGCAACGCTGAGCTGGATTTTCCAGCTCTGTCAGAGGGAGATTAGAGGAGGATGCAATCTTTTGTGGGGCCCCACTTTTTCAAGCCTTTCCCTCACATCATTACTTCAATCCTGGTTGAGCGACACCGGAGGAAATAAATGGGAGAGTGAGTTGGATGCTGTTTGTTGGAACAGTCAGCATGTACCTCAAATTCCCTCAACTAAATAGCACAAAAATGGTATCGCCTCGGAGAAAAGGTTCAGAAGAATGAAAGCAAATGGAATTGTTCCTTCTTTGGAATGTCCTTAGACGTTATTTTCTTCTTTCAAGATGGAACCTGCACATGTGCCTGTGTTATTGAGAGAGTTGATGTCACAGCTAGAGAGGAAAAGGTTTCTTTTGATTTTCACCGAGGTTCAGTGACAATTTGACAGAGGCTGAGAGGACATGGAAGCAAATCCCTTTGATACCGACTGACAAAAGGCAACTGCCTCATACAAATAGCTATTTATCCTCTTCGTCTTGTCTCGTCTCTTCATGTTGATAACAGTGTTAGTGCTGGGTTTGTCTTCTCACGTTGTCCATCTCTTCACAGTCTTGCTGCAGTGAGCGATGACATGTTGCGCCCATGCTGGGTAAACTAGACTTGATGGGTAAGGTTATAGCGGTCAGTTGAAAAAACCTGTGGCAACTTATCTACTTGTAAGCCAAATAAGCTTTGTACGACTTTCCCTGGGAACATTTTTATGCACACAATACCTTTCCCCCCTTGTGTCACAACCGGATAAATCCTACTCTTATTTTGAGATCACTGAATTTTGACCCTTTTTACGTCCGTTTAAATTGTTCTGTTATCTCGAGCTGATTATTTCCGACAAAGATCAGCACCGTGAGGCAGAGAAAAAAGGGATTTCAGATCCTCAATCAGGCTCACAGAAGGAAGCCTATTTCTCGGGAGCTAATATTCAAGACATCTAGAAAGTCTCATGCTTGTGTTAATTGAAGCTTGGTTTTGTCGAGGAGAATAAAGCTAGAAAAAAAAGGCACCATATTTTGGACTTCCCTGTCCTCTGGGGTGTCCTAAATTGCGACAGGTTAAATATAGACCAATTAAAAAGACCCAAGGAAAAAATTCCTCCTAATTTCCAACACAGAGCTTGCTGTTTGAAAATGAATATACTTAATATTTAAAACTTTAAAGGGAATCTGCTCTTTTTGGGGGAATTTTGCCTATCGTTCCCCATCGTTATTAAAGACATGACGATGGATGGATTTTAAATGTAATCTAATTATAATCCAACTCTTTTTATTGACATTTTCAAATAAACAGAAAAGAGTGCAAGTCGAAACAGTACAATTTTAAAGTCAGTAAATTCTTCACACCCATCTCCTTGAAACCCAAACCACCCACCCATACACCCTCCCACCCCACTGCAATCTTATTATTAAATAAACCTAGATAAAGGCTTACTGAGGAGCCAATGGAATGTCCACTATTTTGCCCATGCAATCTAATAAATAACGATTCAAAAAGCGCCAACAATACTCTATTTACATATAAGTATTAGTGATATTGTTTTTATACGCACTAACGAAGACAAACTATTTATTGCGGCACCGTGATCACTACCGTGCGTTCCTATGTTTACATCATCGTGTGGTCTGCTGCTTTCTCGCTTCCTTGCTCACTGGAAGTTTATTCTAGATCATAAATCATGCCTCTCACCTGGACAGAAGACGTCTGAGTAGGTATTCTGACAAGTTGGTACACTTTGACATTCAGTTAGAACCCGAAACTGCCGAGGAAACACAAAAAGACTCTTGGTGCCCCCCCCCCCCTACAGTAAGTGATGTTTTATTATGTTTGTTGGCGCTCATAAAGTCTGCAGTGAGCAGTAATCAGTGATGAAGAAAAAATAAGAAAACATCATGAAGTGTTTTTGAAGTAAATGCGCTGCGTATGCTTAACATGATGAAAATACGTAAATATTCAATGTTATTATTAATGTGTCTGTTACTATGTCACATATATACTTACATCATGTATATAAAACCTCAATGTGTTTGGATGTTTTTTAGGGTCTTTGTAGGCGCGAATGCGTGGCTCTGATAGGTTCCATTTTAATCAGTCTTTTTATCACATTTACTTAATATTGAGAACGCAAAGAAATAAATAATTACATCCAGCGTCATGTCTTTCATAATGAT
This sequence comes from Nerophis ophidion, assembly GCF_033978795.1. Lineage (NCBI taxonomy): Eukaryota > Metazoa > Chordata > Actinopteri > Syngnathiformes > Syngnathidae > Nerophis > Nerophis ophidion. Next base: position 11,847,539 of record NC_084614.1, on the reverse strand, counting down.
TGTGAACGATAGGCAAATTCCCCCTCAAAAAAGTGCAGCCCCCCTTTAAGATCAGTGAAGTAAAGTGAGTTATATTTATATAGCCCTTTTCTACAGTGACTAAAAGTGCTTTACATAGTGACACCCATTATCTCAGTTACATTAAAACCAGTGTGGGTAGCTCAGGGAGCAGGTGGGTAAAGTATCTTGCCCAAGGACACAACGGCAGTGACTAGGATGGCTTTATCAACAGAGCCATGCCTCCCCCAAATCACACTTCACACTTGAAACAAACGTGGGTATCAAATTTTCCTCAATGTGTAGGTCATTGGGGGCAGTAATTGAAGCTCAGATATGTTGATCATGTTTAAGGCAAGGTATATATTTTGCAATCTCAGCTGAGATTGGGAATGTTTGACACCTAATTTGTATTATTTGACTAACGTGAACATTACAAGCACAGCATAGCTTTTTGGCCCCTGCATCATGGGTAGAGATGGGCTTCGTCACTTGGTGAAGCCTGAGTCTCTAACGGGCTTTCTTAGTTTGCAATAATACCTTTGCACAAGAGTCATTGAAAAACAGAACAATTTTAAATATTGTGCCTTCAACTGGGAAGAAGTCACTTCGACTGTGCGCCAAGAAGAGCCTTAGCTGCTTTACCCTCAAACTTTCACAAAAAGATGGACTTTCCCAAAACTACTTCTAATAGCGGGCTCGGTGACTACTATCTATGGCAGGGGTCACCAACCTTTTTGAAACCAAGAGCTACTTCTTGGGTACTGATTAATGCGGAGGGCTACCAGTTTGATACACACTTAAATAAATTGCCAGAAATAGCCAATTTGCTCAATATACCTTTAATATATATATATAAATATAAATATATATATATATATATATATATATATATATATATATATATATATATATATATATATATATATATATATATATATATATATATAAAAATGGGTATTTCTGTCTGTCATTCCGTCGTACATTTTTTTTCCTTTTACAGAAGGTTTTTTGTAGAGAATAAATGATGAAAAAAACACTTAAATGGTTTAAAAGAGGAGAAAAAACGAAAAAAATAAAAATTACATTTTGAAACATAGTTGATCTTCAATTTCGACTCTTTAAAATTCAAAATTCAACCGAAAAAAATTAAGGGAAAAACTAGCTAATTCGAATCTTTTTGAAAAAATAAAAAAATAATAATTTATGGAACATCATTAGTAATTTTTCCTGATTAAGATTAATTTTGGAATTTTGATGACATGTTTTAAATAGGTTAAAATCCAATCTGCACTTTGTTATAATATATAACAAATTGGACCAAGCTATATTTCTAACGAAGACAAATCATTATTTCTTTTAGATTTTCCAGAACAAAAATTTTCTAAGAAATTGAAAAGACTTTGAAATAAGATTTAAATTTGATTCAACAGATTTTCTAGATTTGCCAGAATAATTTTTTGGAATTTTAATCATAATAAGTTTGAAGAAATAATTCACAAATATTATTCGTCGAAAAAACAGAAGCTATAATGAAGAATTAAATTCAAATGTATTCAATTATTCTTTACAATAAAAATATAAATTTACTTGAACATTGATTTAAATTGTCAGGAAAGAATAGGAAGGAATTTAAAAGGTATATGTGTTGAAAAATACTAAAATCATTTTTAAGGTTGTATTTTTTTCTCTAAAATTGTCTTTCTGAAAGTTATAAGAAGCAAAGTAAAAAAATAAATGCATTTATTTAACAAGTGAAGACCAAGTCTTTAAAATATTTTCTTGGATTTTCAAATTCTATTTGAGTTTTGTCTCTCTTAGAATAAAAATGTCAAGCAAAGTGAGACCAGCTTGCTAGTAAATGAATACAATTTTAAATATAGAGGCACTGGTAAGTGCTGCTATTTCAGCTATTTTTAGAACAGGCCAGCGAGCTACTCATCTGGTGCTTACGGGCAACCTGGTGCCCGTAAGCACCTTTTTTAAGGAACTCAAAGCGCTTTGACACAATTTCCACATTCACACACACATTCACTGATGGCGGGAGCAGCCATCCAAGGCGCTAACCAGGACCCATCAGGAGCAGGGGTGAAGTGTCTTGCTCAAGGACACAACGGACATGACTAGGATGGTAGAAGGTGGAGATTGAACTAGTAACCCTCAGATTGCTGGCACAGCCACTCTCCCGACTTCTCCACGCCGTCACCCACTCATAGGGTACCTTGTAGCCTTGAGCCTCTGTTGTTTACAACTTGAAGCAGCCTTGAAGTCGAGTTATTTATATTTTATGGAATAAAAAAAATCATATTATTCCCAATATACACATGTATACGTCCAGGATCTTGCTGGAGAAAGTTAGACTCGGTAGATGTTTATCCATAGCCATTGTGTACCGTTCCAGACCTGGAAGTCAGCCGGGTTCCCATCCTCGGTTTCGTCCGGGATGTTGTGTTGTGGTGAAAGTCACTCAAAACAGATGGATGGTGGCAATCACTAATGTCTCTTGTGCACAATAAAAGCCAACAAGCTAATAGACTACTAAAAAAAAGCTGATGGTCGCGGGAGAAGACTAATCGGGGTGGGGGTGGTAATGAAAGGTTAATTTGCATCAAACAACTCTGTGTCTCAAAACAAACTGTTTTGAAAAAGAGCAAAAATGTGACTCAGTTCAGTTCAGTTCAGTTTCAGTTTACTTCGGATATGCTGGAAATTAGTTCTGTAAAACCAAATCTATGCACATTGTTAACCAAATAATCACCACTACATGTTATGTAGACCACCAGGAGGTGTTTTAAATGTAGAACAGAAATCATGATATGAACCCTTTAATTAAGTTGCAAGTTGCAGTGTGAGTGCGATACAACGTGAGGCACAGCCACAGGGGTCCCACTTTTCTACTTTACTACAACTTGTTTTACTTGAATTCAATAGTGCTCCTCACCTTCTTTATAGTGCTGCTATTTGCAACTTTGTCTCCCACAACGTGTTTTGCAGTCACACTCAATAAAAAAAAGCTAATACTTGTGGTGTTACTCTTTTAGTTAGCAGAGAGGGTGTATTCCATTTCCACTGGTAAGTCAGAATTTCAGAGTTCCTCAGCGCACATTTAAAAAAGGAACGCCTCCTCGAGGTTGGATTTCCTACGCGAAAAGTCGGAGAGTTCTCACCTCCACCGAGATTGCTTCAAAGACGGCTGCTCTGAGTGTAGTATGACTTCTGGGTGGGGAATTAAGAGCAGGCTAACATGCACGCTTTGTGATAAGGACACGGTATGAACACAGTTGGGCTCGTAGTTTATATTAATAACACAGGACTGAGTCATCAACTTGTGGACTTGTTTGTTTGGGGACTCAATTCCGTAAAATGTTGCACTGATAAACCGCCAATGTTGTTAGGCGTAGGATCCACAAGACTGTATGCAAAATTTCAGGCACACTTTTGGTGAACATTTGGTGGAAAAACTAAATCTTATGAGCAGTGGAGCGTACAAAAAATTAGCCACACATACGTGAGTTTTCTGTGACAAGCAAGTCCTGCCAGTCCTTCCCGCTGTGACACCTCCTTCTTGTAGTACAAATAAGTACTACACAACTTAAAAAAAATTGATAATTAATGGTGATGTTGTAATTAATTAATCTTGTTTTAGTCTTACCTACAAATGCTGAGAAAAGCACTCAACTTGAGGTATTTTCATTTAAATTCAATACATGTTTGTGGCAGATCATAAGACAAAACAATATTGAACCAAAACAGTGACTTTATAATACTGTTTATTGTTTTTAGCAGACTTAAACAGGTAGAGTCTGTTGGATTCACTACAAAAAACATCAGGTCCATATTAACTGCTGAAGTTATTAAACCAACAAAAAATAAGAGCACCTGTTTGAGTTTAATTTTGAAGGTTTTGCCTTTTCTTCTGTTTCAGATAATATAAAACAAATAACACAGACTCATCAATCACAGTGCTGTAAGTTGGAAAATCAAAAACATTGTTCATCATCACAAAATCAACTGTTTAGATAACATCAACTGGAGCTGGGCGATATGGGAAAAAAATCATATCACAATATTATTCTTCATATAAGTCAATTAGCTTAACTTTGTAAAAAAAAGTCCCACGGAACAGATAAAATATTGGCTGTGATTGTCTTTCCTGACTGTCAATGGTAGCTGTCTTGTACACGTACGTCAATGACGTAAATGTACGGCTCGGGGGCCATTTGCGGCTTGCAGCTACTTGTTTACCGGCCCGCCACACATTCTGGAAATGCTATTGCAGAAATAAAAATAAAACATAAAAAAAAGTGGAATGATGTTGAAATCTAAGTAGAAAAAGTTGCAATGTTGACACAAAGCTGCCATGCAGGCTGTTTTTTTTCTTGTCTATCTTTATTTTTCTTTTTTTGCCATTGCTCAAAAAAAGAAAAAATCAATGTTTTAAGGAATTATTGACCTATTCAAGGCTCCAATTATTTCAGATATTTCACTTTAAAATATTCTATGTGGGAAATATTGCATATATTGTGTAGTTGCCATACAAAAACATCAACGTTTTATTTGACAAAGAGCATAAAACAAAAAAACGAATAGTTCAAATGTAAAATTGACGGATACTGTATATTTGGAGTTGAAATTGTAACTTAAGTGTTGAAAGTAAAAAAGAAAAACTAATAAAAATGTATCACTTTATGAGTGGGGCACCTTTTGAATTCCAAATATATTTAATTATATTTTATTTATGTTTTAACTGTGATTACTCAAAAATAATAATGAATTAAAATCAATGGCGTCTTGCATTATTGATCTTTTTAAGGCTCAAACATTGCTGTCTGAATTTTTTGGGAAGTGGGAGAAATACTGCATGTTTCAGTTTTATTATAAAAAAAAGTAAGTTATAACAATTGTTTATGTTTTTTTTAACTTTACATTAACCTGAAGTTGATATACTGTAAAGATTTACTGTAAGCGTTAAATAAAAAAATAATAATTCGACTTGTTTTTAACATTTTAATGACTTAGACCCTTTATGGTACCCAGAAGCCCTAAAGGTAAAAAAACAAAACAAAATCCATATATTTTGTTATGGTTTGAAAATTAAAAATATCAAAATGGCCCCCGCATGCTTTAATTTTTCTGTGTGCAGCCCTCAGTGGGAAAAGTTGGACACTCCTGATCTATGTGAAACATTAAAAAACGTTTACACCTTATTTAACAACAGAACAGTAAGCTATTTACTTACAGTGGTTTCATTTCAGGAGAGCCTTAAGACACGTGAACGTTTAAAACAACATTCTCCTGTAGACGTCATTGTAAATGTAATATATTGCAGACATAATTGTACACGTAATACATCATGGTTTTAAGGGACGGCGTGGCGCTGTGGCAGAGTGGCCGTGCGCAACCCGAGGGTCCCTGGTTCAATCCCCACCTAGTACCAACCTCGTCACGTCCGTTGTGTCCTGAGCAAGACACTTCACCCTTGCTCCTGATGGGTGCTGGTTAGCGCCTTGCATGGCAGCTCCCTCCATCCGTGTGTGAATGTGTGTGTGAATGGGTAAATGTGGAAGTAGTGTCAAAGCGCTTTGAGTACCTTGAAGGTAGAAAAGCGCTATACAAGTACAACCCATTTATCATTTATTATATTGATACACAGATAGGTGGTGTTGTTGCTCTCAGTCAAGGACAACACAAGGACAAGCGCAACTCACATCCAGAGACAGTGACTTTAGAGACTAGCAGTGTGATAAACACAATTAAAAAATATATCAGTGTGAATAAATAATCACAATTAACACAATATTTTGACACTCATACTAATCATGCTAGCTTATGACTTCTTTTATTACTATGTCTCAGCATGTACATCTCCCCTCTAAATGAATAAGGTAAGTAATGGTGCTTGTGTTTGTATGCATAATGAGTAGGGATGTGACGATGAATGGTATTATTGATTACTGCAATAAAGCTCCCAAAGGTTAGTATCACCGACATTATAATATTTACTGTGCTTTGATAAACTCACGGACTAACTGGCACCAGCTCGCTAGCTTAAATGCTAACATGAAAATGAGAGTCATTAATGTCTTTCCTCAATAATAAATGGCATACCACAATCTAAACGTATGTAAACACATTGCTGTTTGAGCAACTCAGCTATTTTATTGTGCACATTGAACCCAAAATCTTTGCTCTCTTAGTGAGCGTTCTATAGTTAGAGGAGTACAAGACAGAGGTGTTTCTCGGCGGCATTGAAGGACCGCTGTACAGAGTAGATCGCCACAACTCCCACCAGGAATCCATCCCAATCCATTTTCTACCACTTGTCCCTTACGGGGTCGTGGGGGTGCTGTAGCCTATCCCACCTCATCACAGGGCCAACCCAGATAGACGGACAACATTCACACTCACACCAATTTAGTGTTGCCAATCAACCTATCCCCAGGTGCATGTCTTTGGAAGTGGGAGGAAGCTGTGGTGCCCGGAGGGAACCCACGCAGTCACGGGGAGAACATGCAAACTCCACACAAAAATATATAATAATAATAATGTATTTTACTTGTTAGGCACTTTATTTAAATACATCTTGAGTTCTACAATAAAAAACAATATATATAAAAAAAAAGCTATTATTCTTCTACATGTACAGACGTTTGTGTAAATCACACATGAATACCTTAAGTGAAGGAAACGCGCATTTGCGCTATTTCAGATATCTCAGACGGCAAGAGAACTTTTGAATGTCCAGGTCAGCTGTGATTCTAATTATCTAAAAACGTTGTCCATTTGTCGAAGGAGAGACAACGAGAATGCAGGCTCCCGTGGATGTGATAAAAAAGGTAGCATGGGCTTTGTATTACCTGGCCTGTCGAGGGAAGACTACATAAACCATCCATCCATCCATTTTCTACCGCTTATTCCCTTTCGGGGTCGCGGGGGGCGCTGGTGCCTATCTCAGCTACAATCGGGCGGAAGGCGGGGTACACCCTGGACAAGTCGCCACCTCATCGCAGGGCCAACACAGATAGACAGACAACATTCACACTCACATTCACACACTAGGGCCAATTTAGTGTTGCCAATCAACCTATCCCCAGGTGCATGTCTTTGGAAGTGGGAGGAAGCCGGAGTACCCGGAGGGAACCCACGCATTCACGGGGAGAACATGCAAACTCCACACAGAAAGATCCCGAGCCTGGATTTGAACCCAGGACTGCAGGACCTTCGTATTGTGAGGCAGACGCACTAACCCCTCTGGACTGGCAAAGTACTGTATCAGTTATTGTGCGGCATGTATGTCGCGGACTCAACGTCTAGGTCCAGAGTATATAAAGTCACCAAAAACGAATGGTCAATGAAGGTGAAGGCAAAAGAGTGAGGAGTGTCCTGACCAGATATCCAGATCCCTAAATTGTTTGAGGTAAAATGTTCTTTATCAGATTGTTTACTTTCATTTATGATGGCTCAGGTGTGATTCACTACAATAGGGCCCCACAGCACACTGAATTCCTGTTAACTGAAATACCACAACACTGGATATTGTTCAGATAAGTTAAAATGTTATTTAAGAACTTGCACACAAAGCAACACTGGAGGTGACTATGACGTCCACAACACTGAATATTTTTCAGATAAGTTAACATTTTATTTAAGAACTTGCACACAAAGCAACACTGGAGGTGACTATGACGTGCACATGCGTACTAAGTCGCGTTACGCCAGCGGACAGAGTGGGGGAGGGGTCTTAAACGACCATTGTGTGTGTGTGGACACGGATAAGGTTAGGTGGGATTTACCCTGGATAACCTTAGTGTAGAAGGGACCTAAAACACTGTCGTTCAAGCATAAGAAACACAAAATATAAAATCGTGGGTTTTCTAACAGTGTGTTTATTTATTTAAAACAATATTTAAGTGTGTGTTTAAGTACATTTAAAAACATTCAACCATACTGCAATAATAACTGTGATAATTTTGGTCCCAACAACTGTGATGTGAAATGTTCATATTGTTACATTCCTAACAATGAGGTAGGCATGCAGCGGAAAGACAATACCTTGTTGTGCAGTAGTATTGGTTTAACCCATGGTTGATCATTTTTGTGACCTACTTTTGCAAGCACATGCTATTAGAATAACTGTGCATCTCGTGCACTGAAAATGGTCGACTAAAAACCAGAAAAGCACCAGGTAATATAAACCCTGCAAATTAAATGTTTTAGCTAACTGACTGGCATTCAACTAATAACACATTCAAGTTAAGTTCAAGTTAAAGTACCAATGATTGTCCCACACACACTAGGTGTGGTGAAATTGGTCCTCTGCATTTGACCCATCCCCTTGATCACCCCCTGGGAGGTGAGGGGAGCAGTGGGCAGCAGCTTTGCCGCGCCCGGGAACAATTTTTGGTGATTTAACCCCCAATTCCAACCTCTTGATGCTGAGTGTCAAGTAGGGAGATAATGGGTCCCATTTCTACAGTCTTTGGTATGACTCGGCCAGGGTTTGAACTCACAGCCTACCGATCTCAGGGCGGACACTCTAACCACTAGGCCACTGAGTAGGTCAATTCAACATAGATGTTGCACAATCGTAGCAGTAGACGTCTTTCTTTCTTTGGTTATTTAGTAGAAAAATATCACACTGTTTGAGGATTCACAGTAAGGGAGAAATGAGTCTTTAATTCTGGCAGAAGGGGTGGGCGTGCGTGTGAGATTTGCATGACCTTGGGACTTCCTGTTTGTCGGATTGCCACCGCTTTTCATCAAAAGTGAACTAATCAGGACGACAGTCGTTTATGAAAAGAGCAGACGGTGTTACCAATACATTGACCCAGGAGACTGGCCGTTGTGGTTATGTGTACATCACTATCCGCTGCACAGCGTATGATCGTGTTCGCTGGTGTACAATGATGGTCTGCATTGGTGACAATGAAGTCCACTTATAACATATTTTCAAATACCATCCTGGATAGGTACATGAAGAAGTTATAACTATAATCAGAGTTTTTATGGATTAATATGGATCCAGGACTTTTTAAATTGTAGGAGAGGGCATTGCCTTAATTACTTGACAAATTAATGGATCATACATAGCTGAATCCAGGCAAAAGCAGGTGGTTGGAATATATGAAGGTGCTAAACAGTATTTGGCCAGATACTTTATGTGAGCTATGTATTTGTATGTACTACATAAAACTGTTCCCTCTCATTCTGCAATGGTTTTATATCATTAGACAAGTTAATATCAGCAGCAGGTTTGATGTGTGAACCCACAATTCTTTCCCTCGGAGCCTTTGCTTTCTTTGTATTCCATGTAGACGGTTTGATCACAGATTGCGTCCAGAATCGTTTAAACTAGCAGATTATATCTTACTTTGTTAAATATTGCTTTCAATGGGTGGAACAATTAGAAGCAGTGATGGGATTTGTGTATGAAACCAGACTTGAAGATTTTCTGTCTTTTTAAGAATTCTTTCAACTCCCCCAATGCCCGCTCGGATTGCAGTGTGATTACATTGGGCCGTGCAGAAAAAGCTGAATTGGAATCTTATCTTCTTCCATCTTTCCCATTACGGGCAGATTGAAAGCCCTGCAGCGGTGCTCCAGCTCAGTCCCCAGTCAGGACTGCTTTTTAGCCTATAATTTGACAGCTTCTAAAAATGTCACATTTTGTTGTTAAGATGCACTGCCAAGCACTTGAGCCATACATGCGGTGGCATCAGCGCCACTTCACTTGTGAAGCTTCACTGACCTTCCCTTCACTCCCGGGCTCCACCACTGGCACTATGCCTGTCTTCTGATGTCATTATGACATTATGAACTTGGAAGAGCCGGCCAGATGTGTACCAGTCGCTATATAGCCACGTTAATAGCCACATTATGAACATAAAACAATGCTAAACAATATATGTGTGGAAGGAAGAAAAATAAATGTCCCATGCATTCCAATAACATAAAGGGCTCATATTGTCTAGATCAGTGGTTCTCAAACTTTTTTCACCAAGTATCACCTCAAAAAATAGCACTCCGAGTACCATCATAAGGACCAACATTAAAATACAATAGCTTAGTAGGCCAACATATTCATGAAAAACAAGGCAGATGTTTTATTTAACAATTGTATTTAATATTTTGCCCATTGTAACATTACACACAGTTTAAACAGTAACACTGTGTTTGAATATAGAAAGAAAAAAAACCCCACCGTACTTTAATTAAGTGATTATTTGGCATACCACAAGAGGGAGCCCGCGTACCACTAGTGGTACACGTACCACAGTTTTAGAATCTTTGGTCCATAGTATCAATATTTCACAAACAAGTTGAATTTTTGTAATACTGAAATTGAATCTCACAGTCATTACCCTTAATATTAATTTGGTTTTGAGTCCTCAGGAGATAACTAACTGTACTTGGAACGCCCCCTTTCCATTGCCAGATTGATATGCTGCCCCCTTTTGGCGTGTAATGTCATCTACAGAACTGGAGCCCATTTCCCCACATAGACAGTGTAGATAAAGGCATAACAAACTATTATTTTAATCATTTAATTTTATGTTTTTGTCACCCTGGTCCATGATTACTTCAAAGCTGATATACACCATTATGAGCAAAACATATATGCAATGATATGTAGACACCATATCCTGTGTTTCCTTATTTTCAGTGTCTGTCTGACATTTTTGTCTTGCATGCCCTCTGTGTGTTCACGCCCTTGGAAATATGCTGGAAATGTAAACATTTTTTTTAAGACAAATTACATATTTATCTATGTTCTTTCAGCATTTTTTCTAACACAATTCAACTCAACTAAAGGTACAATACCAGCAATAAAACATCAGTAGAAGAGGAAGCAAAATATAATCCTGGCGACGTACCTTCTTTCCTTCGATTTTTTTAATGCTGGGGTGTCTGTACGTGAAGCAGACCTACACTGCCGTGTTTTAGATACAAATACTATTAAGCTCCATAATGTAAACAACGGGTATGTCTGCTCCAAATAAGAAGTGCAAAGTCCACACCAAAAACTTGGTCAATACATAATGTGCACAAGATTTTTCCGCAGGTTCTGACTCAGTCTTTCTCTCCTTGAGGGTATTTTGCTAATGTCTTCAAATTCTCCGAAAAAATAACACGGTTCGGAATGAAAATGCAACCAAAACAAATACGACACAATATTAAATTGCCTTTAGTCGTCTGTAGTGGTAATTGCTCTAAGACCGCAAGGAAGCTCAGTTTCCCCTTAAATGTCCAAAAATAAGTGATTAAATATATAGTGTTGCGTGTACATGCTACAACGCGCCCTTTTGTTCAGAATCAGCTTCTTATAACTGGTATCGACACGGCTTTCCTCTCTCTCATTCCTGCAGCGTCGCGGTGCTTTAAGCAGTGTAGACACTGGCCGTCCACAGAGTTCAATGGGGGAAGCATACGCTGCTGCGAAACGAGAGAAGTCATTGGATAAATGCTGGGCTTTGTCCTGCTCATCGGACGCTCAGCGTCTCTTGGGGTCTAAGAGGCAGTGGGCTGGCCTCGGCCAGCCCGGATGCTCAACTGCTGCATAATGATGGAATGATCTGTCTAAGGCTTATTCAATTTTTGATTGTCAGCGAAATGAGTGAATCAGCGATCTTGTGTTGTAAACCTCTGTTGGAGCATCTTTCAACATTCATTCTGTTGTTTTGAGTTGAACCGGAGACGTTCCAGATCCTCTTAGCGACATTTTCTTTGTTTAAAACGGCTAGCGACAAATACATAATAAATGATAAATGGGTTGTACTTTTATAGCGCTTTTCTACCTTCAAGGTACTCAAAGTGCTTCCACATTCACCCATTCACACACACATTCACACACTGATGGAGGGAGCTGCCATGCAAGGCCCTAACCAGCACCCATCAGGAGCAAGGGTGAAGTGTCTTGCTCAGGACACAACGGACGTGACGAGGTTGGTACTAGGTGGGGATTGAACCAGGGTTTGATTGATTGATTGATACTTTTATTAGTACATTGCACAGTACAGTACATATTCCGTACAATTGACCACTAAATGGTAACACCCGAATAAGTTTTTCAACTTGTTTAAGTCGGGGTCCACGTTAATCAATTCATGGTAGAAATATATACTATCAACATAATACAGTCATCACACAGGTTAATCATCATAGTATATACATTGAATTATTTACATTATTTACAATCCGGGGGGTGGGATGAGGAGCTTTGGTTGATATCAGAACTTCAGTCATCAACAATTGTATCAACAGAGAAATGTGGACATTGAAACAGTGTAGGTCTTACTTGGTAGGATATGTACAGCCAGCAGAGAACATAGTGAGTTCACATAGCATAAGAACAAGTATATACATTAGAAGTACATTTGAGTTGTTTATAATCCGGGGAGATGGGATGTGAATGGAGGAGGGTATTATTAAAGTGTTGAAGTTGCCTGGAGGTGTTGTTTTAGAGCGGTTTTGAAGGAATATAGAGATGCACTTACTTTTATACCTGTTGGGAGTGCATTCCACATTGATGTGGCATAGAAAGAGAATGAGTTAAGACCTTTGTTAGATCGAAATCTGGGTTTAACATGGTTTGTGGAGCTCCCCCTGGTGTTGTGGTTATGGCGGTCATTTACGTTAAGGAAGTAATTTGACATGTACTTCGGTATCAAGGAGGTGTAGCGGATTTTATAGACTACGCTCAGTGCAAGTTGTTTTACTCTGTCCTCCACCCTGAGCCAGCCCACTTTGGAGAAGTGGGTTGGATTGAGGTGTAAAAGTAACCGGATTAGCTTATTCTGGGATGTTTGGAGTCTAGATTTGAGGGTTTTGGAGGTGCTGGGGTACCAGGAGGTGCAAGCGTAATCGAAGAAGGGTTGAATGAGAGTTCCCGCTAGAATCTTCAAGGTGCTTTTGTTGACCAGAGAGGAGATTCTGTAGAGGAATCTCATTCTTTGGTTGACCTTTTTGATCACCTTGGTTGCCGTTTTATCACAGGAAAGATTAGCCTCTAGAATGGAACCTAGGTAGGTGATCTCATCCTTCCCCGGATTGCGCACAGCCACTCTCCCCACTGCGCCACGGCGTCCCATTAGAGCTTCTTTTTCTGGTGTTTTTTTGTGTTTGGAGACCAACTGCTTTCAATCTGCAGTTTCTGTCCTTACAGAGCAGCGGGTGCTGTTGAGTCCCTCCACTGTCTTAAAGCACTCACAGGCGGACACACGTGGCACTGACCTCTCTCCAGTCCCAGCTAGCGAGCTAGCTAGTTAGCAAGCTGCACATAATGGCAGATAATTTGAATGTTTTTTTTGTATTTAGTTTTTGTTGAACAACAAACATACATTCATAATGCACACAGGTGTACAACCTATTGTCATTACTGCCAACGATTGGAGCTACATCTGCAGGTGTAGAGAGGAGCTTTTCCTGTTTAAAGCGGCTCAATCCAAAAACTTGCACCTGGGGATAAGTTGATTGGCGACAGTAAATTGGTAGTGTATGAATGTTGTCTGTCTATCTGTGTTGGCCCTGTGATGAGGTGGCGACTTGTCCAGGGTGTACTGCCTTTCTCCCGAATGCAGCTGAGATACCCCCGCAACCCCGAAAGGGACAAGCGGTAGAAAATGGATGGGGATTAAAGTCTTATGTATATATATATATATATATATATATATATATATATATATATATATATATATATATATATAGGCTTCACGGTGGCAGAGGGGTTAGTGCGTCTGCCTCACAATACGAAGGTCCTGCAGTCCTGGGTTCAAATCCAGGCTCTGGATCTTTCTGTGTGGAGTTTGCATGTTCTCCCCGTGAATGCGTGGGTTCCCTCCGGGTACTCCGGCTTCCTCCCACTTCCAAAGACATGCACCTGGGGATAGTTTGATTGGCTACACTAAATTTGCCCTAGTGTGTGAATGTGAGTGTGAATGTTGTCTGTCTATCTGTGTTGGCCCTGCGATGAGGTGGCGACTTGTCCAGGGTGTACCCCGCCTTCCGCCCGATTGTAGCTGAGATAGGCGCCAGCGCCCCCCGCGACCTCGAAAGGGAATAAGCGGTTGAAAATGGATGGATGGATATATATATATATATATATATATATATATATATATATATATATATATATACAGTATACACTTGGGGTGTTCGGTATACCGGTACAAATAAAATACTGCGATACTATCCATCCATCTTCTTTTGCTTATCCGAGCAGGGAAGCCCAGACTTCTCTCTCCCCAGCCACTTCGTCTAGCTCTTCCCGGGGGATCCCAAAGTGTTCCCAGGCAAGCCGGGAGACATAGTCTTCCCAACGTGTCCTGGGTCTTCCCTCGTGGCCTCCTACCGGTTGGGCGTGCCGTGCCCTAAACACCTCCCTAGGGAGCCGTTCGGGTGGCATCCTGACCAGATGCCCGGACCACCTCATCTGTCTCCTCTCGATGTGGAGGAGCAGCGGCTTTACTTTGAGTTCCTCCCGGATGACAGAGCTTCTCACCCTATCTCCACACCGTGGAGGAAACTCATTTCGGCCGCTTGTAGCCGTGTTCTTATCCTTTCGGTCATGACCTTTGGGTCATGACCATAGGTGAGGATGGGAACGTAGATCGACCCGTAAATTAAGAGCTTTGCCTTCCGGCTCAGCTCCTTCTTCACCACAATGGATCGGTACAACGTCCGCATTATTGAAGACGCCGTACCGATACTAATTAATTGAAATCGGTACTTTGCTGCCTTTAAAAATACCTTACTTTTTCGTCTCTATGCGGCGGTGACTACAGAGCCGAGGCAAGTGATGTTGTGTGTGTCAAAATGCACACACAGTGCATACAAGCAATACCATCGTGGTGGGGAAAAATGGCAGAAAAACACCAACAAAGATTGTGCGTGAAGCGCAATATGGAAGTATTTTGGTTTCAAAAAAACAACGGTAAAGGTGGCGCTTTAAACAAGGAAGCGCCACACTTCAAGTGTTGCTTTAAAACACACATTTCGCCAAATGTGGCGATTAGTATACTTCTGCTTCAAACTTAGGTAATCATTTAAATAATAAGCATTTGGATTAAGCATTCAGATCTGCACAAGGAGTTATAGTGTGACAGATAATATTGTAGTTGTTATACCTGTCCTGCTGTTCGGCTACGGTGCAGACCTTACTAGAGGAGCATTGACATTACCTCCAGTTCACTTTACTCCACAATGGGCCTGCTAAGATCCGCTTTCCGGTCAGAATTTGAGGCCTCCAATTTGGGACAATCTGGTTGCTTTATTATTATTTTTCTAGTACACTACCGGACCCATTCATCACTTTACGGCAGAGTGCTCATGCTCCTTTCTCTCTGTACTCGCCCACTCACTCACCGACGTCACTCATCCAATGCGTTGATATTCTCGCAAACGCACATAAGTTAACCAGCTCCTCTGTTGTGCACATGTATATACAAAATATGTAGATACATAACACAATTATATATATATATATATATATATATATATATATATATATATATATATATATATATATATATACTGTATATATGTATATATATATATATATATGTGTGTGTGTGTTTACTTTCAACACTTAAATATCTATAAATAAACTTCTGATCTCTCAGTTGCCATGAAGTTTAGATTTTACAGCAAAAACACATAATTTGCAATATTTGCCCTAAAACATTTTTCTAAATGGAATGTTTGATGTTTAATAATTGGAGCCTTAACTTTTTAAAACAACTCATAACAACATACATTTTGTTTCATTATTATTGTTTGAACAATAGCAGTTTAAAAAAAAAAAGACTAAAGGTATTAGGGATCCAAAAGGCCCCCACTCGTAAAAGTGTTAAACATAAGTCATATATCAATATATATATCATTTTTACTATCAACGCTTAAGTTTCTAGATCAACTTCAAATGCATCCGTCAATTATAAGATTTTATGAACTTTTGTATTTAAGACAGTTTTAAAGTAAGAAAAAAAAACTGCCTGCATTTCAGCTTTGTGTTATTAATGTAAATATTACAACATGATCTTGTTATATTACACCTGTTTGCTCTTTTATTCCACTTTTTATGTTTATTTGTAATATAATTCATGAAAATCTGGCTGCAGAAGTCACTATGATGCCCTCTCACAAACAAAATCACAAAATCCTTAAATTCAACAACCATATTGCAACAATAATATTCTTAATAACCACATTAAAAACAGCAGAGAGCTGAGGAGAAAGGAGCAGAGACAAACGGATAAGGGTGGGGGTGCTGCTTGTTTATGCTTTGGAAGAGTGAGGGGCCGCACTAGAACGATAGAGGAAGAGGAAGTTTCTTTTACTCCACTGTTAAATTAGGATGCCTGGATAACTTTTTTACAGAAAAACACTTCTCACAATTAAAACTTCCTGTGGTTACTGTGCTGTGCTGTGCTGTGGTAATTCCTGTGAGTCTCATTGCACTCCTTGCAAATAGTCTTTTTTTTTTTTTTTTTTAACTGCACAGCGATTTGCTCCCTTATTCCGCACTGGTCTGTTGAGTTTTTGGGAGTTAAAAAAATGGACAAAACTTGTCAAAAGATGAAAAAAACAAAGCAAAGGCACAAATACTGGAGTCTTGCGATGTGACTCTACCTGTGCAGCAAGTGGATGGCTCCGCCTCGCCAAAAATGTGTTGCCCTGCTTTCTTGCCTGCAGGCGACAAAAATGTAGCGTTCGTCCGCAGAGACACGGTACGCTCACAGAGGGGTATTTGGCACGGGCTAAAGTAGGGGTGTCCAAAGTGTGGCCCAAGGGTCACTTGCGGCCCACAGCTTTTTTTTTTACCGGCCCACCACACATTCTGGAAGTGTTATTGCAAAAATGAAATGGAACATTAAAAAAAGTGGAATAGGGTGAAATCTAGCAAGAAAAAGTTGCAATGTTGACACAAAGCTGCCATGCAGGCTGTTTTTTTTTCCTTTTGTCATTCTTTATTTTTTTTTTTTTTCCATTGCTCAAAAAAAAAAAAAAGACAAAAAAATCCAGTTTATATTGAATTATTTTCAAGGCTCCAATTACTTCAAATATTTAACTTTAAAATGTTTTAAGTCAGGGGTCACCAACGCAGTGCCTGCGGGCACCAGGTAGCCAGTAAGGACCAGATGAGTCGCCCGTTGGCTTGTTCTAAAAATAGCTCAAATAGCAGCACTTACCAGTGAGCTGCCTTTATTGTTTTTAAATTGTATTTATTTAGCTGGTCTCGCTTTGCTCGACGTTTTTAATTCTAAGAGAGACAAAACTCAAATAGAATTTGAAAATCCAAGAAAATATTTTAAAGACTTGGTCTTCACCCGTTTAAATAAATTCATTTTTTTTGTTTTACTTTGCTTCTTATAACTTTCAGAAAGACAATTTTAGAGAAAAAATACAACCTTAAAAATTATTTTAGGATTTAGGACACACATTTAGGACACATATACCTTTTTACCTTTTCAATTCCTTCCTCTTCTTTCCTGACAATTTAAATCAATGTTCAAGTACATTTATTTTTTTTATTGTAAAAAATAATAAATACATTTAAATTTAATTCTTCATTTTAGCTTCTGTTTTTTCGACAAAGAATATTTGTGAAATATTTCTTCAAACTTATTATGATTAAAATTCAAAAAAGTTATTCTGGCAAATCTAGAAAATCTGTAGAATCAAATTTCAATCTTATTTCAAAGTCTTTTGAATTTCTTTTAAAATTTTTGTTCTGGAAAATCTAAAAGAAATAATGATTTGTCTTTGTTAGAAATATAGCTTGGTCCAATTTGTTATATATTCTAACAAAGTGCAGATTGGATTTTAACCAATTTAAAACATGTCATCAAAATTGTAAAATTAATCTTAATCAGGAAAAATTACTAATGATGTTCCATAAATCCTTTTTTGAATTTTTTCAAAAAGATTCGAATTAGCTAGTGTTTCTCTTCATTTTTTCGGTTGAATTTTGAATTTTAAAGAGTCGAAATTGAAGATCAACTATGTTTCAAAATGTAATTTTTTTTGTTTCGTTTTTCTCCTCTTTTAAACCATTTAATTAAGTGTTTTTTTCATCATTTATTCTCTACAAAAAACCTTCCGTAAAAGGAAAAAAAATGTACGACGGAATGACAGACAGAAATACCCTTTTTTAAAATATATATATATACATAGATTTATTTATTAAGGGGTCAATTGAGCAAATTGGCTTTTTCTGGCAATTTATTTAAGTGTGTATCCAACTGGTAGCCCTTCGCATTAATCAGTACCCAAGAAGTAGCTCTAGGTTTCAAAAAGGTTGGTGACCCCTGTTTTAGGTGGTAAATATTGCATGTATTTTTCATTATAAAAACATCAAAGTTTTCTTTGACAAAAGAGCATAAAAAACCCCAAAATAATAGTTCAAACGTAAAATCGAGAGATATATCTGAAGTTGATCTCGTAACTTAAGTTTTGAAAGTTAAAAAACAAACCTAATAAAAAATATATCACTTTAGGAGTGGGGCACCTTTTGGATCCCAAATATATTTAGTGGTGTTTTATTTATTTTGCCCCTGTGATTACTGAAAAATATTAAATTATTAAAATCAATGGTGTCCTGAATTATTGATCTCTTAGGGCTCTAATTACTAAATACTGCATATTTCAGTTTTAGTATAAAAAACAAAGTTGTTTTTGACAGAAAAGCCATAAAAATCATTTTTTGTATGACTTTATATCAACTTGAAGTTGATACAGCGATTTACTGTAAGCGTTAAAAATTAAAAATGTCAATAATCATAATTCGCCTCATTTTTAACATTTTAATGACTGAGACCCTTTATGGTCTCCGGGACCCCTAAAGGTAAAATACATTGAAGAAATCCATACATTTTGTTATGGTTTGAAAATGAAAAATATCAAAATGACCCCCAGATGCTTTATTTTTTCCGTGTGCGGCCCTCAATGCGTAAAGTTTGGACACTCCTGGTCCAAAGGGTCATAAACCAAAAAGTTATAGAGGGGGTTCGTAAATCAATGTTCCACTTTATGTTCCAATAGGAGTTGTGACACAACTTCCATTCTACCCTGCGCATCGTATATATTTGTATTTCATTAGGTTTTTTTTATTTTTTTTATTTTGACATAATGTCCTGACATAATGTCCCGACAAAGATCCATAAAATGAATGTTGTTTTTCCCATCTTTGATATGTTGTATGGAAAGGGAAGTTTCTTGCTAATAAGATCCTTGAAAGTTAGGTTGTGTGCGACAGTATGTTTGTATTTGGGACATAAGTGGCCGAAGTAACTTCTAAATCATTTTTGCACATCAGTTATTCAGGGTGGTGTTTATCCATCACTGTGCTTTAGTCATTCTCTCAGAAGGACATACTGTATGGACCAAAATTGCATCTTCGACACACCCAGGAGGACAACACTTCAGTGACACAGGAAGCGTTGGGGGACCCCTGCTGTCCACCATCTGGGCAACTGGAAGCTTATTTTATGTCAAGATGGTAACCACTGAGGAAAGAGGGCACGGGGTGCATGAAAGACAGACAGAGGGGGCATTTGCAGACACAGGTCATTCTCTCTTAGTAAAAGAGCCACTAAGTAACACCTGTGCTCCCACTCCCCTCTGCCCCACTTAAGATGTTCTGTCAGAAAGCCTGTGCTCAGCAGAACTACAGGCTCCAAACAAAAGACTTTGCAGGCTTGGCAGCGTGAATGCAGGTGAATAACAATAACCACTTGTTCAGCTATTCATATATTCATACTTGTGCTCAAATTTAGCCTTCGCTGTGAGGGTGATGAACAACATTGGCTGAGGCTGTGCCATGCTGACAGCCGGGAACTGGCTCGGTTTCGGTCTCGTTTATGCGAAGTAGTTACCGTCAAGCAACAAGGCTGACTGGTCAAGGTGTCTTTTGTGAGTCTTGTCTTCAACTTGCTGTGTGAGCTTTTTCGTTTCCAAAAAAAAAACGGCGCTCCTAATTAGGAGGCCTATCAGTCAGTCACATCAAGTTTTGCAGCACAGACCCTACGTTTAACCGATAGATTAGCCACTGATAGCCATCCTATCAGAAGACCGACAGCAGTTACCCAAATAGCTAATAGCTACTCAAACTATGTTTGCTGCCTTACTTTCACCTTCTATACTTCCCTTCTGCAAAGCGTTATATTCAGCTTTTCGCTATGATTGCACCGCTATGGTTTTGTCGTCTGATCCTGCGATAGTTGTATCGCTCAATCCATGGAAGGCTTGGCGATATAAAACGATATTATTGCCATCATTTTTGGAGACCACATTAACCACCGATGCAATAACTGACAACACATAATAATAATGCAATCCCATGCAATCAACTTGTGTTTCTCATGTATTTTAACATTGTAATTGAAATGTAAACTTGTAATGTCCAAGTTAAATAAAACAAACAAATAATGGAAATAAACTATACTAATCATTTTGCACTTGAATAAAAATCACAAACAAAATCAATAAAATAGGTTTTATCTCTTTTAAGGAGGGGGTGGGTGACCCTTACATATACACAACCAAACCAATAAACAAAATGGCTAAATGAAGTTAGTGTTACCTAAATGAACCTGGTTATCATTTTTACCGTGGTGTTGTTGAATATGCCCAAAATTACTTATACACACACACAACAATCTTTTAACCAATTCGTAGTTATTTCATCACTAAAATAAATAGCTACATTATAGAGCTGGGCGATATATCGATATACTCGATATATCTTGGGCGATATAGAAAATGACTATATTGTGATATTCGAGTATACGTTCTCACTGAGACTTAAAACCAGCGCACCTTCTTACATACGTCATGCGTCTAACGTCATACGCCCTCCCCGAGCAGAGAGGTAGCGACATGGGTAACATTAGCTGTGATGCTAACGGTGTGTTGCGAGTGGTAACACGAGAGAGACAAAGTGCGAATCTGGTAACAGATGAAGGAAGAATTAATTCCCGAGAAAAACAGCACGGGGTCCATCGTCTGGCGGCGGTTTGGCTTCAAGCGGGAATATGTTGAACATTTATGCGATAGAAGCGTTGCTACAAAAAGTAGCATCACTGCTAATTTTTAGCACCATTTGAAAAGTCACCCGCTCGAGAATGAAGAGTGCTTCAAACTAGGGCTGGGCGATATATACGATATATCGCGGGTTTGTCTATGTGCGATATAGAAAATGACTATATCCTATTACTTGAGTATACGTTCTAACGCAGTTGCTTTTAGCTGCGGGCGTACACTTCAGGCTCTTCTCACTCTTTCCTGTCTCTCCTCACAGACAAGCAGGTGCACATTCTTACATACGTCACAACTGTCACGTCATATGTCACATACGTGTTCGCCCTCGCCCAACAGAGAGGTAGCTGCTAACGTAGCCGTACGAGTGGGAATACGAGAGAAAGAAGGTGCGGATCTGGTAACAAATGAAGGAAGACTTTATTCCCATTAAAACAGCAGGGTTTCCATCGTCTGGCAGTGGTTCGGCTTCAAGTGGGAATATGTCGAACAGACAACCGTAATACGTCAAGCATGCGGTACAAGTTGCTATAAAAAGTAGCATTACTGCTAATATGTAGCATCTTTTGAAAAGTCACTCGCTAGAGAATAAAGAGAATTTCATAACCTTAGTAACATACCACATAATGGAGGACGAATACTATTTGATTTCCTATTGTGCAGCTTATTTTTATTTGACACTTAAAATGTCTCTGGCAATCTTGCACTTTATGTTTTGGAAATGACTTGAATGTTTGTGCCATTGCTTAATAACTTTAATAAATACACTTTTGGTCAATTGACTTAGTTGTGATTTCCTTGACTGCATGAAAGTTTAAAAGTAGCATATATGAAAGTAGTATGAAGAAGAATGTTTTAATGTATACACATATAATCATCATACTGCTGTGATTATATGCATCAAGTGTTCATTCAAGGCCAAGGCAAAATATCGTAATATATATCAAATATAGCGATATGGCATAAAAATATCGCGATATTAAAAAAAGGCAATGTCGCCCAGCCCTAATGTGCATGTCAACATCTCCGTTCAGTGCCACACCAACAAAATGCCAAAGCAACTATTTCCACATCAACACCGTAGGACATATACTATTTGATATGCAGGTAATTTTTATGTGACACTTATTGAAATATCTTGTGTGACATCATGCACAAGTGCACTTTATTTGTTTTTAACTATTGTAGTGGCATTCCGCACAAAAAGTACACTTTAATTTAGTGTTGTTTTGATATGTCATCTTAGTGACATCATGCACAAAAGTGCACTAATAGCTTGTTTTAAAATGTCTCCGACAATCTTGCACTTTGTGTTTTGAAATGACGTGAATGTTTGTGCCACTGCTTAATAACTGTTTAATAAATACACTTTTGGTCAATTGACTTAGTTATGATTTCCCTCTCTGCATGCAAGTTTAAAATGAGCATATATTAATGCAGTATGAAGAAAAATGTTTTATTGAAGACACATAGATTCTTCATACTGCTGTGATTACATGCATCAAGTGCTAACTCAAGGCTATGGCAATATATCGAGATGCATATCGTATCGCGATATGGCCTAAAAATATCGAGATATTAAAAAGGCCTTATCGCCCAGCCCTACTACACGATATACTTTCTTGGCAGAAGAAACATCAAATATTGGTCTGGCTTCATAACAACCCTATTATTTTTGTGTGTGCACGTTTAAATATATTTATCTAATTCCATTTTAAATTTTAAAGGGTGATCAGTGGTTTCACTGGGGTGTCATAGCTCGGTTGGTAGAGGGGCCGTGCTAGCAACCCGAGCGTTCCTGGTTCGATGCCCGTTTTTGCCATTCTAGTCACTGCCGTTGTGTCCTTGGGCAAGACGCTTTACCCACCTGCTTCAAGTGCCACCCACACTGGTGTACTTGTCACTTAGATATTGGGTTTCACTTTGTACAGCCCTTTGAGTCACAAGTGAAAAGCGCTATATAAATATAATTCATTTCACTTCACTTCCGGTTTATGTGACGTCATGTGAGATCACTCCTTGTTGAGCGGAGTTTGTGTCCATCTGTTTCAACTTGTTGAGTTTATCAATCACTTTCTGCAAAAAGTGCACACCCTTTATGTTTGATGTTGAAGGCCTACTGAAATGAGATTTTCTTATTTAAACGGGGATAGCAGGTCCATTCTATGTGTCATACTTGATCATTTCGCGATATTGCCATATTTTTGCTGAAAGGATTTAGTTGAGAACATCGACGATAAAGTTCGCTAATAAAAAAGCTTTGCCTGTATGGGAAGTAGCAGAAGATATGCGCGTTACGTCACGGGTTGTGGAGCTCCTCACATCTGAACATTGTTTACAATCATGGCCACCAGCAGCCAGAGCGATTCGGACCGAGAAAGCAACGATTTCCCCATTAATTTGAGCGAGGATGAAACATTTGTGGATGAGGAAAGTGAAAGTGAAGGACTAGAAAAAAAAAAAAGACGAGGGCAGTGGGAGCGATTCAGATGTTAATAGACACATTTACTAGGATAATTCTGGAAAATCCCTTATCTGCTTATTGTGTTACTAGTGTTTTGGTGAGATTATATGATCGTACCTGTACAACCTGAAGGTCGGCCCCGCACCTTTCTTCAGCACCAGTCGACGGGTGGTGGCGATGCCCATCTCTACCCTTTGCAAGGGACCCTCTTCGAAACAGGATCTTTCGAAATGATCGCTGCATACTACACTGTACTTTGTGTGTGTGGTCCAATCCAACCGTGTTCGCTTGACCGCTCTGTTCCATAATATAACTTCACCGTCATCTTTCGGGAATGTAAACAATGAAACACCGGCTGTGTTTGTGTTGATAAAGGCGGCCGCAATACACGGCTTCCCACCTTCAGCTTTCTTTTTTGACGTCTCCATTAATCATTGAACAAATTGCAAAAGATTCAGCAACACAGATGTCCATAATACTGTGGAATTATGCGATGAAAAGAGACGACTTATAGCTGTGAACGTTGCTGGAACAAAATGTCCTCTACAATGCGTGACGCCACGCACATTTTAGCATGATACTTCCGCGCAAAATTTAAAATAGCAATTTAGTAAACTAAACGGGCCGTATTGGCATGTGTTGCAATGTTAATATTTCATCATTGATATATAAACTATCAGACTGCGTGGTGGGTAGTAGTGGGTTTCAGTAGGCCTTCAAATACCGTATCTAAGCTATTTAGATAGAAATGTGTTTGTACAAGTATAGATTGGGTAATGACGTTTCATAATGGGGAAATATGTTAGTGTCTGTTGTTTACATCTTAGCATTTAAGCTAGATAGCAAGCTGCCGCCATTCCACTCGTATCAAAGTTACAGTTAAGAATGACCGTTTTTCGACCATTTTAATTTAATACGGTAATACTAACCTTCGGGAGTTATACAGCGGATATTATTACTACCGTTTATTTGTAGTTTAAAAGCGCACAGTTCCAGAGAAAGTTACAAAAGAGTGACTGCTCTTGCAGACCGTCTCACCTGCTGAACATGCACATTAAAAAAGATCAACTTCGAAATGAATGTAAGAAACGCATTTGGCTCGGGAGCCGCGGGTTGGCTAGGCCTGCACTGGGTGATGCTAGAAGGCCAACGGCATCGCTTCCCCACACAGAGAGTCAAAGACACTGTTCATAACTTTTATGGACAAAATTTCTAGGCGTTGAGGGGTTCGGGTTTGGTGACGGCAGGATTAGGTCTTTGCTTTTTGCAGATGATGTGGTCCTGATGGCTTCATCTGGCCGGGATCTTCAGCTCTCACTGGATCGGTTTGCAGCCGAGTATGAAGCAACCGGAATGAGAATCAGCACCTCCAAGTCCGAGTCCATGGTTCTCGCCCGGAAAAGGGTGGAATGCCATCTCCGGGTTGGGGAGGAGACCCTGCCCCAAGTGGAGGAGTTCAAATACCTAGGAGTCTTGTTCACGGGTGAGTGAAGAGTGGATCGTGAGAACGAAAGGCGGATCGGTGCGGCGTCTTCAGTAATGCGGACGTTGTATCGATCCGTTGTGGTGAAGAAGGAGCTGAGCCGGAATGCAAAGCTCTCAATTTACCGGTCGATCTACGTTCCCATCCTCACCTATGGTCATGAGCTTTGGGTCTTGACCAAAAGGATAAGATCACGGGTACAAGCGGCCGAAATGAGTTTCCTCCGCCGTGTGACGGGGCTCTCCCTTAAAGATAGGGTGAGAAGCTCTGTCATCCGGGAGGAACTCAAAGTAAAGCCGCTGCTCCTTCACATCGAGAGGAGCCAGATGAGGTGTTTCGGGCATCTGGTCAGGATGCCACCCGAATGCCTCCCTAGGGAGGTGTTTAGGGCACGTCCAACCGGTAGGAGGCCACGGGAAAGACCCAGGACGCTTTGGGAAGACTATGTCTCCCGGCTGGCCTGGGAACGTGTCGGGATCCCCCAGGAGGAGCTGGACGAAGTAGCTGGGGAGAGGGAAGTCTGGGTTTCCCTGCTTAGGCTGTTGCCCCCACGACCTGACCTTGGATAAGCGGAAGAAGATGGATGGAAGATGATTCAGCCCTTTCTTTTCATTCCGCAATACAACAAATGCTCGAAGCTCCTGAAACCGTTGAAAAGCAGTAATACTCTTGAAGCATACATATGGCGATTTATTGATGCTGAAAAAATTACCGACCTAATTTTCATTAATCGTTAGTTAATTGACTTATCGAATATCGGCCTACGCCTACGCTGGAGAAAACAATCGATCTGTAAAGCAGAGTACAGTGCGCGGGTTAGGACCTTGTCAATTGAAAATGTAAATGTCCCAAGCTGTGTAGAGATTAGGCAGCCTCAGCGCTCCTGGATCAAGGAGTATGCAAGCAGAAGATAGCGTTTAGCCCCGGTTTTAACTAAAACACTCAGCCCTTCACTTCTCTGCAGCACTGTAATTCCCTCTGAGTGGTCGGTGTGAAAGTGAAGCACCATTATCAAGCTCTACCAAATGTGTTAGACCTCCTTTAGGCTGCTAAAACGGACCACCTTGTTGTAGATCATTGCCTCCACTCATAATGGAGGTAAGGAAGAACTTGTAAATTAGGCTTGTTCAGTGTCCTACCTCCTAATGGTTAGTGAACTCATCGGCTTCATATTCATTCTCTTTTATATTGAATTAAAGGTAGTATACCTGTATCGAATGGAGGCGTGATTGATGGTATTACCTGATGTCAGCCACAGTAATAATATATGTGATGACACAGCATACTTAAGGACCACTTAGCACTTTTTTTGCCGTCGAATGGGGGCAATGGGCAAGGTTGCATATTTTGTAAGTGCAGAGAGCCTGACTGGTGTGCATGTTTTTCCTAAAGTGCAATGTTGTTATTATTTCTTTCATGAATGTGCTGGATTTACATCATCTATTTTTAAAGCATGCACGATACATTGGAACCAAAGATGTTTAATGGCCTAAAAGTCGGACGTTTTTAAACAGCAACAGGAATATGCTTATTTATTACAACATTATATAAAACCTGCACAACCTTCCTGTTCATAAACAAAAAAGTTTGTATATTGAAGCAAATTTACCTGTAAGAAACAAAGTAAACATGACTAATTAATTCCAGCTTCAACAAAAATCCATATTTTAGTAAAGGTTTGTACACTTTGAACTAGGGTTGTACGGTATACCGGTACTAATAAAATATCACAGTACTAACAAATTAGAAAGGGTACTATACTGTATTTGAAAAATACCAGTACATTTGTTTTCTATGCGCCTTATGTCACACCGCGGTGACAATACTGGTAATATGAGCCAAGATGCATGTTACTCAACACGGTTTGTGGCTTTTTTGGCTTCACTGTATGTTTTCAAAAGGTCTCTCTACTTCATTTTATTTTTTAGTGATTAACTCTACTTTACACTTAAATAAAAGTATGTTCGAATGTTATTCAGAACGTGACCAGTGTGTTTAGAAATGGTTTTATGGTGACAGATTGAGCCTGAAATTAATTGATTTTGTACAAACGTAATTTCAACATGGAATGTTCGTACTGTGAATTTAAATGTGGTCTACTAACAGTCAATCAGCCTCACTGAAAAGATTTTGTTTGGTTTTCGAGGTTCCACTGTATCAAAATACTAGTATTGTCAAGTGATTAAAAAAAGAATGATTAATTAATTATGATCTGTAGTTATTTAATCTCACCTAAAAATGCTGAGAACGTCAATTAGAGGTATTTTGTACTAAATTAATTGCATCATCACGGCAGATCAGAATATTGATATGTAACCAAACGTAGTGGCTTACAGGCCTACTGAAACCCACTACTACCGACCACGCAGTCTGATAGTTTATATATCAATGATGAAATATTAACATTGCAACACTTGCCAATACGGCCGGTTTGGTTAACTAAATTGCAATTTTAAATTTCTCGCGGAGTTTCTTGTTGAAAACGTCGTGGAATGATGACGCGTGCGCGTGACGTTACAGACTGTCAGGAAATATTAGCGCAGCACAACTTACGGCTAAAAGTCGTCTCTTTTCATCGCGCAGTGTTCTGGACATCTGTGTTGCTGAATCTTTTGCAATTTGTTCAACTAATAATGGAGAAGTCAAAGTTGAAAGATGGAGTTGGGAAGCTTTAGCCTTTAGCCACACAAACACACGGTGATTCCTTGTTTAAAATTCCCGGAGGTGAAGCTTTACTATGGATCAGAGCGGTCCGACCACTTGTCAACCGGCAGGTTTCGGTGAGAAAATTGTGTTAAAAAGTCGCCTCTTACCGGGGATCTGTGGAGTTTGCGCTGTCCTTGTATCTGCCGTGACTTCCCTCAGACACTGACCTCAAGACACCCGTGGACATACCCCTCCGACTATCAAGTACTATTTAATATCACTAAAACACTAGCAACACAATAGAAAGATAAGGGATTTCCCAGAATTATCCTAGTAAATCACCTTTTTTATTTTTTTTTACTTTTTTTTATTTATTTATATATTTTTTAGTCCTTCGCTATCAATATCATCATCCACAAATCTTTCATCTTCGCTCAAATTAATGGGGAAATTGTCGTTTTCTCGGTCCGAATAGCTTTTGCTGCTGGAGGCTCCCATTAAAAACAATGTGAGGACGTGAGGAGCCCTCACCCTTGTGACGTTATCGTCTGCGACTTCCGGTAAAGGCAAGGCTTTTTTATCAGCACCAAAAGTTGCAAACTTTATCGTCGATGTTCTCTACTAAATCCTTTCAGCAAAAATATGCGATATCGCGAAATGATCAAGTATGACACATAGAATGGACCTGATATCCCCGTTTGAATAAGAACATCTCATTTCAGTAGGCCTTTAATAATGTAATGTATTGTTTTTACCAGACTTTAAACAAATACTGTCTTAGCCATTTATTAAGATAAAACTTTGTGATAATTTGACACTCCCACAATAAAGCAATTTCTAATTTCTCTGTCACATTGAATCAATGAATCATATGTGTCTTAATACAGACAACCTAACAAAATATACTTTCTAAGGTTGTGCTTCTGTCTTATATGATTACAATTTCAGGGAGGTTGTGGCCTTGCACAGATAAGATGTCAGTGAAGATGCTGCTCTCTTCCCTATAAACATGTCCTGAAAAGCAAATAAACTCTCTTTAGCTGTTTGATTTGGATGAACTGTATTGACAAGCTGCTAAGGCACAGAAAAAATGGCTTATTTTCCCTTTTGTACAAGTCGACAACAATAAAAGTGTATTGCAACAATAATTGCTGCCACGGATCAACACCTAGAAATATTTCACTCAGCTGATGCGGACATGAATGTGATCCAAAGTCATGTTTCCCTCTGGCTGACTGCCAGGACCTTCTCAGGAGCTTTAATAAATGGTTTGTACCAACAGACGGTCCTTGGCCTATGAATGTGTGTGTGTGTGTGTGCGTGCGTGTGTGTACGTGCAGGTGTCACTGTGTGTTTATGTGCTATATATAATTTTAATAAGGACTAAGTGCACAAGAACCCTCCAGGGAGAGAGAAAGACCAATAACCTACAGTAGTGCATTGTACTACTAAAAGGGTTTGAAGAACACGGAAGGGGAGGAAGCAGAGGTGTATTAGCTATTTATTCATAGCACTGGGGTGCACATGAATTATTCAGAGTGACATTCATTCATAATTAAGTTTTAATGGGTAAATAAATAGACAAAATTGTAGCAGAGGACTGTTCTTTTACATGACTCATACGGATATGACTTAAAGTCATATTTAATGACACAACTGAAGTGTGACGTTAATGAGGGGAAAACTATAGTCGGTGTTAACCTAATGCATAAAACAAAACAGCGTTAAAGGGCTGGGTTAGTGATGCTGAGCATTGAGACGGTGGAGAAATTAGTTCAGTAGGTGGGCTGCCTCAGGGACAGGAAGCTGCTGCTTGAATTACTCGCAAGTGTATGCAAGCCTGAGGAATAGCTGCAGCAAGACCTTGAACTCAAGCACACATCTCTGTTGCGATGTCTACAGATAGGTTGTGAAGTACTCTTCATGGCCCATCTGTTTTTAATGGCTTCCTTTTACTGGAGCTTCCAAATCCATACATACTCGAAAACTTCTTTGTGTTTCAAACTGCTACTGCCAAACCTCTTGGCTTCCGATTAGATCATCAAAACCCTATTTTAAACCGTTATGTTGTCCAACTGTCAAGCTAATGAAACTAGTATGAAATGTACTTACAGTATATTTAGCGCATACTTATATATATATATATATATATATATATGTATATATATATATATAAATATATAAATATGTGTGTGTGTTATTAATACTAACCAATGGCCAATAGAAGACACTTGGTACATGCCAGACCATTATGGATGATGTTTTTTGTACCCTCATTGATTTTCCTTATAGGAAACAGAGTGGATAATATTTCATTCAACAGAACATAATATTGGTGTGGACCAACAGAGAATAATCGATAATCTGATTGGCTATTCTGCTCCAGTGCCTCGGAAATGTAACATTGTTCTTTTTTTCTCGTCATTTGTGATTATTTCAAAACAATTATATTTGCTAAATGACATAGCCATCTTTTAGGACCTGACCAAGGACCAAGCAAATTAGTAACATGTTGATACCAGTGGACATATTTGCATTTTTTTAGCAGACACATTTGGCACGAAGACATTGGTGATGCTTCTTCTTTGATACTAGTTTCCCTGCTTCGCTGAATACCCGGATTTCAACAGGATGCAGAACGCCAGCGAACCGTAACGGCAGGGCCATCTGCCGTCCGGCAACACTCACGGCCGTTCTGTTGCAGTTAAATAGCGCAAAATTGTTAACGAGATTTCAAATTTTCCGGCAGGTTCTGTGTGTGCCTTTTAAAAGGTGGAGCCTGTTTTCTAGTGACGTGTGACGTCAGAGAGTGGTCGCTCAGTAGTCTCAGCTTGTTTTTGTTAGCTTGGCAGGCTAGCAACGGCAGTTTGTCAACTCTGAATGCAGCTCTTTTGAATCTTTCACTGGTTTGTGGTACCTCTGCTTAATAAATAGATTCCATGGCTGGATGTTCTTGTCAACAAACGCATATCATTTGACTGGCAAGTGTGTCACTTCTGTCACTGATTTGTTGTTCGATATTTCCACCGACCTTCATAGTTGCTGGCGCGCAGTGCGGTTTGTGTCAAGTGTTGGTGAAAAAAACCTTGTCTTTTACTGACCAGTTTCTTCAACTGAGATCTAGTTTCATCTCAGAGGAGCAGCCGAGGAGAGGCTGTCAGCGCAAGTGATCAATGTCTTCGTCAATCACAGTCCAATTTTTCAAAGGTTATAGTTCAGGGGTAGGGAACCTATGGCTCTAGAGCCAGATGTGGCTCTTTTGATGACTGCATCTGGCTCTCGGATAAATCTGAGCTGACACTGCTTAACATGATAAGTAATGACTAATTCCACTTGTAATCAAAATGTTAAAAATAACGTCCAAAATATTAAACATGCTCATGCATTTGAATCCATCCATCATTTTTCTACCGCACTTGTTCAATTAATTGCATGATTTATTTATTATTGTTTTTTTTAGGGCTTGCCCTCCTGGGGGTTCTTCAGACCACCAAGCACCAACATGAAAGCCTTTTTCAGGGTTACGATATTTTTTTATTTTTCAATAAGTCTCTCAGTTGGTTTCCAGCAATTGTGTTTTTCTCTTTTGTTCTCGCTCGCACTCTGGCTCCAGCTCCAGCTCCAACCCTGTCTCTCCTTCCAGCTGCTACTTATGACAGAGCGACAGATGATTAGATAACAAGGCGCAAGTGGGCCATCTACGCACCTGTCGCTGATTTCGAGGCCGGTCCTGGCACACCCCGCTTCGCTGCAGGCCCGCAGGCCACGCCCCTCCACAGTTAGCTTCAGAATATCACTGTTATTACAAATAATACGAGACCTATTATAATCTAGTAATGTTGGTCTTACTTAAAAATGCACGCGTTTAGTTGTGTTCAGTGTTGAAAAATAAAATGATATGGCTCTTACGGAAATACATTTTAAAATATTTGGATTCTTGGCTCTCTCAGCCAAAAAGGTTCCCGACCCCTGTTATAGTTTAAATTTATTTCAAACATGCTATACAAATGGGCGAACATTTTCCTTAAATTTTATCAAATGGTTTTCTTTTTAGTAGCAAAATGCGACCAAAGGGTTGAAATGATTTTTCGCGGATGTGCGGCAGTTTATTATTTTAAGTCGCATGGTCCACCAGCGCCCCCCGCGACCCCAAAGGGAATAAGCGGTAGAAAATGGATGGATGGATGGTCTATTTTTAGTCACATTTGCGACTAAATTTGTTACACCGTACAGCCCTGTTAATTTTGGACCTCCAGAATCAGTAATTGGGTCAACAAGGTGAAATTACGTCAAATAACCTTTGACTAGTTGACTTCATGTCAGTCACCGCCCTTTAGGACGTTTAAAAGTGTAAAATACGATTCACCTTGAAGATAGACTATTTAATTTTGAAAGTAAACTGGATAACTTCATTTGTGTTCGTGCATGCAGTTTTGAGATAAATTAAACCTCCGTGTTACGGCGACCCGGAAAAATAAAAGCTTTGCGTTAGCGCAGGACTGCGGAACGTCACCGCCACCCATATGCCGTTCTGCAGGTGGTGGAACGGACACATTGACTTGAAAGTCGTGGCGATTACGTACCGCAGCCGTTTCGCATCCTTTGAAAATCAGGGGTAAGAGCCGCTTAATGTTTGACACAACAACGTTTTATTGCAGTCTTCACCACCGTGCATGTACTGTTACAACTGTGTTGCTAAAGCAGTTTGAAAAATTTTAAGGACATGTTTTTGTATCACTGTACAATATAGCTATCTGTAGACAAAACTGTCCTTCAAACGCTACCATTTTAGACAACAACTCCGCACAAGAGTGCATTCCTGTCACTTTGTTTTAATACAAACCCCGTTTCCATATGAGTTGGGAAATTGTGTTGGATGTAAATATAAACGGAATACAATGATTTGCAAATCCTTTTCAACCCATATTCAGTTGAATGCACTACAAAGACAAGATATTTTTTTTTTTTTGCAAATAATAATTAACTTAGCATTTCATGGCTGCAAGACGTGCCAAAGTAGTTAGGAAAGGGCATGTTCTCCACTGTGTTACATCACCTTTTCTTTTAACAACACTCAATAAACGTTTGGGAACTGAGGAAACTAATTGTTGAAGCTTTGAAAGTGGAATT
Organism: Nerophis ophidion; assembly: GCF_033978795.1. Taxonomy (NCBI): domain Eukaryota; kingdom Metazoa; phylum Chordata; class Actinopteri; order Syngnathiformes; family Syngnathidae; genus Nerophis; species Nerophis ophidion. The sequence continues at coordinate 11,814,786 of NC_084614.1, read as the reverse complement.
CCTTCCCATTCTTGTTTTTTGTAGAGCTTTAGTCGTTAAACAGGCTGGGGTCTCCGCTGTCGTATTTTACGCTTCATAATGTGCCACACATTTTCAACGGGAGACAGGTCTGGACTGCAGGGGGGCCAGGAAAGTACCCGCACTCTTTTTTTATGAAGCCACGCTGTTGTAACACGTGCTGAATGTAGCTTTCATTGTCTTGCTGAAATAGGCAGGGGCGTCCATGAAAAAGACGGCGCTTAGATGGCAGCAAATGTTGTTCCAATACCTTTCAGCATTAATGGTGCCTTCACTGTACTTACATTCACGTCTTGCCCGTGCCAACTTTCCTTTGCCTTCTGGAAAAACAAACCCCAAAATCCACGTTCTGTCAAACAAACCCCAAAATCCACGTTCTGTCAGAACGTGGATTTTGGGGTTTGTTTTTCCGGAAGGCAAAAAAAAGTTGGCACGGGCAAGACGTTAATGTAAGTACATATTTTATTTTTAACACTAACTACAAAAAAGGAAGCAAACAAAAGGCGCGCACAATGACGGTACAAAACTTGGCTATGAAAACAAACAAAGCACAAACGCAGAACTATAGACAAAAAAAACAAAATACACTAACTCTGGCATGGCGTAGTGGGTAGAGCGGCCGGACAGAACCTGAGGTTTGCAGATTTGCTTCCCACCTATTGACATCCCAAAAAATCGCTGCCGTTGTGTCCTTGGGCAGGACACTTCACCCTTTGCCCCCAGTGCCGCTCACACTGGTGAATGAATGATGAATGAATGATAGGTGGTGGTCGGAGCGGCCGTAGGGGCAAACTGGCAGCCACGCTTCCGTCAGTCTACCCCACGGCAGCTGTGGCTACTAATGTAGCTTACCACCACCAGGTGTGAATGAATGTTGAGTCCCACTTCTCTGTGAACGCTTTGAGTGTTGAGAAAAGCGCGATATAAATCTAAGTTTTTTTTATTTTTTTATTAAACAAACCAAAAACTTACGTGGCATGGGCAGGAGGGAAACTATGGACAGTATGAAGCAGAGTGAAGGTAACATGGCATGACGTGAATAGAGGTAAAGTCGCCAGGCTGACTCCGGGGCAACTTTCGGTTTAAATTATAGATTAGTGAAAACAGGTGTGCGAGTGCAAAACGTGAGACAGGTGCATGACAGGTGAAAACTAATGGATTGCTATGGAAGGAAGTGCAAAAACAGGAACTGAGTGTCCAAAAAACAAAACATGATCACACAGACATGACAATAACATTATAACAGTCTCGTACAATGTCTTTTTTCTGGTGCCAAATTTGCCTAATCACTTGTTGATGGAGTGTTTTTCATAACATACTTTGCTGTAAAAGAGATGGGGCATCCACTATTCAAGTTTGCCGACTGAGAAGCTTGGCCATTTTGTCTGTCACAGTTGTACGACCTTTTAATATTGGAAGCTCCCCCTTCTAAATAACAACATTAGCAGGAAATTGCTTAACAGTGGTTACGTTCTTATCAGGAAAAACAGTTAACATGTCAGGGATAGGAGCCCGGTGGGGGGTGCTGGGCAGGTGTTGGGAATCCTTCGGGAGCTGGAGGTCACATTACCATACAAAAGCCACTCTGCTGGGTAACCTTTCCAGGCGCTGCTCCCTAGCCGGGGGGGGGGCAGCGGTTGCACACTGGCACTGCCACAAGTGCCTCATCACCCAGCACACACAGCCAGATGTACACAAATCTCTCATATTCAGCCCCCCTTCGTTCCATGTGACGGAAACATAGCTTGTGTAGTGACATGATATATTTGTCCCCAGGGTACATAAATCACCAGGGACAGCTCTAAAGCAAAACAAATACTATGATATGGTCCATTGCCATCATAATGCACACTAAAAGGAAAGGCATTCATGTGGAATTTAGATCAAAAGCCTAACATTTTATCTTTGCCAGTAGTGTTTCGCACAAATCAGCACCTTTCTCCTCCTTAAATCCTTGCGGAAGAATGGCCGTTGTCATTTAAGCTCCACTCTATTTACAACGGTGATGCGATGTGTACAAGACTCAACAGTGAAGGATGGGAGCTGTGTTTTCGATATGGGTCGCACAAGGGAGACGAGAGATGTACATCGACTTGGTCTGGTAGCATGTGGCGCTTTTCCTGGTTGAGAGGAGGAGGAAGTGAGGCGAGAAACAGAGTCGAAAGTAAAGGGAGGCGCTTGATGGGCTGCCATGAAGGGTACTGTCGATATAAGGGGGTGGGCTGGTATACAGGTGGTCATATTGATGGAGAGCAGCACAAATAGGGATACAAGTGGCTGTTAAAGTCAATACGGTGTTATCAAAATGGGCTTTTGATGGGCACACATTTCAATAGTTTTAAACTATTGAAGAGTGAATAAGTACATTTTTCACTGTTACCTTTGCGTTGTCATTATTTGCTATGCATAGATAGATAGATAGATAGATAGTACTTTATTGATTCCTTCAGGAGAGTTCCTTCAGGAAAATTAAAAAGGCCAGGGTTGATAATAAGTAAGTCGAAGAATCGACCATTAAACAAACTCGATCATATCATACAGTTACAATATGATATATAGGCTAATTTCCTCATTACAGCAAGTCCAAAAAGAAATAACCAAACTCAATTAATAACACAACAGTGAATAGGTAAGTAAATAAATAGACAAATGAGTAAATAATTATTCATCAAATAATTAAAAAAACAATGATTTAGGAATATAATAATAATACTATGTTTATTAAAACATATTAATATGAAATAGTAATAATATATATATATATATATATATATATATATATATATATATATATATATATATATATATATATATATATGTAACAGTCAGTGTTCTGCGTTGTGTCTTTTTTTTTCGTGATTAACCACAGGATTCGAGTTGAGGAGGATTTATTCACCAGCCTTTTTCATAGGGACAAAAAGAAAAGGGCGTCACATACAGTCCCAAGTATCTCTCTCCACAGCTGCAGGAGTCAGTGCTCACTGAAGCTCAAACTTATGCTTACAAAAGGAAACAAAAACAATAATGATAATAAAAATAATGAAAAGGCAAACAAAGCACAAAATAGTCCCAAAAACATTTATTGAAATAAAAAACAGTATATAAAGTATATACATCAGCAGACAGCAAAAATATACATTAGGAAGAAAAAAGGTCCTTATTATGTGTAGCAAATCACCTCTTTTTTTCCCCACTCACATCAACTAATTTTATATATTTTTTTACTTACAATAAACAATGCCAAAACTTATTAACAGACATACCTTTTTCATAGGGACAAAAAGAAAAGGGCGTCACATACAGTCCACAGTATCTCTCTCCACTACAGAATAAAGAAAAAGGAAAAACACACACACATTATTGGCAGAGCAGCACACAAGATGTCCACACAGACGCAGCAGAGTACCCCCGACCCGTGCACAAACTCACGAGGCCAGGAAACCCCGCAGCAACTGCTGCTAGCATTAAGCTAATCCACACATCATTTAGCAAATAAGTCCGTTTTTTACTACACTTTAATAAAACGAAAATTCGGGAATTAAACCCGCATGCTTAACAGCATGCCACAAAACAGTGTTCACTTTGAAAATACTTTAAAAGTGACAAGCAAAAATTTTATAAAAAACTAAAAAGGAGAGAGACATAAACATGACTTACCAGCTGTAGGAGTCAGTGCTCACTGAAGCTGGTCACACAGGTGCAACGCCAAATCACCCCCCAGGGAAACAAAAAGGTATGTAATAGAAAACAATAGGGCGGAACATATTTACAATGACAGACACTTTTGGGGAAGTTCACAACAGAAAATTATGTGAAATAAAATGATGTGAATAAATTACCAAAAATTAAAAATAAAATAAAATTAAATTTAGCTCGGCTACATATGTATATATATATATATATATATATATATATATATATATATATATATATATATATATATATCAATCAATCAATCAATGTTTACTTATATAGCCCTAAATCACTAGTGTCTCAAAGGGCTGCACAAACCACCACGACATCCTCGGTAGGCCCACATAAGGGCAAGGAAAACTCACACCCAGTGGGACATTGGTGACAATAATGACCCAGTGGGACGTCGGTGACAATAATGACTATGAGAACCTTAGAGAGGAGGAAAGCAATGGATGTCGAGCGGGTCTAACATGATACTGTGAAAGTTCAATCCATAATGGATCCAACACAGTCGCGAGAGTCCAGTCCAAAGCGGATCCAACACAGCAGCGAGAGTCCCGTTCACAGCGGAGCCAGCAGGAAACCATCCCAAGCGGAGGCGGATCAGCAGCGCAGAGATGTCCCCAGCCGATACACAGGCGAGCAGTACATGGCCACCGGATCGGACCGGACCCCCTCCACAAGGGAGAGTGGGACATAGAAGAAAAAGAAAAGAAACAGCAGATCAACTGGTCTAAAAAGGGAGTCTATTTAAAGGCTAGAGTATACAAATGAGTTTTAAGGTGAGACTTAAATGCTTCTACTGAGGTGGCATCTCGAACTGTTACCGGGAGGGCATTCCAGAGTACTGGAGCCCGAACGGAAAACGCTCTATAGCCCGCAGACTTTTTTTGGGCTTTGGGAATCACTAACAAGCCGGAGTCCTTTGAACGCAGATTTCTTGCCGGGACATATGGTACAATACAATCGGCAAGATAGGATGGAGCTAGACCGTGTAGTAAAACCTTAAAGTCACATCTTAAGTGCACAGGAAGCCAGTGCAGGTGAGCCAGTACAGGCGTAATGTGATCAAACTTTCTTGTTCTTGTCAAAAGTCTAGCAGCCGCATTTTGTACCAACTGTAATCTTTTAATGCTAGACATGGGGAGACCCGAAAATAATACGTTACAGTAGTCGAGGCGAGACGTAACAAACGCATGGATAATGATCTCAGCGTCTTTAGTGGACAGAATGGAGCGAATTTTAGCGATATTACGGAGATGAAAGAAGGCCGTTTTAGTAACGCTTTTAATGTGTGCTTCAAAGGAGAGAGTTGGGTCGAAGATAATACCCAGATTCTTTACCGTGTCGCCCTGTTTAATTGTTTGGTTGTCAAATGTTAGAGTTGTATTATTAAATAGAGTTCGGTGTCTAGCAGGACCGATAATCAGCATTTCCGTTTTTTTGGCGTTGAGTTGCAAAAAGTTAGCGGACATCCATTGTTTAATTTCATTAAGACACGCCTCCAGCTGACTACAATCCGGCGTGTTGGTCAGCTTTAGGGGCATGTAGAGTTGGGTGTCATCAGCATAACAGTGAAAGCTAACACCGTATTTGCGTATGATGTCACCTAGCGGCAGCATGTAGATGCTGAAGAGTGCAGGGCCAAGGACCGAACCCTGGGGAACTCCACACGTTACCTTAACGTAGTCCGAGGTCACATTGTTATGGGAGACTCACTGCATCCTATCAGTAAGATAAGAGTTAAACCAAGACAGGGCTAAGTCTGACATACCAATTCGTGTTTTGATACGTTCTAATAAAATATTATGATCGACGGTATCGAAAGCAGCGCTAAGATCGAGGAGCAGCAACATAGATGACGCATCAGAATCCATCGTTAGCAATAGATCATTAGTCATTTTTGCGAGGGCTGTCTCCGTGGAGTGATTTGCTCTGAAACCGGATTGAAAGGTTTCACATAGATTGTTAGACGCTAAGTGTTCATTTAACTGCTCCGCAACAATTTTTTCAAGGATTTTTTAAATAAAGGGAAGGTGAGATACCGGTCGGTAGTTTACCATGAGGTCAGGATCGAGGTTAGGTCTTTTAAGAAGAGGATGAATAACCGCTTTTTTGAATGCTAGAGGAACAGTGCCCGAGGAGAGTGATAAGTTTATAATATTTAGCACTGATGGACCTAATAATACAAAGAGCTCCTTGATCAGTTTCCCAGGAAGTGGGTCAAGTAAACATGTTGTCTGTTTTATTCCATTTACACGTTGTAACAATTCCTCTAATGTTATTTCCTCAAAACGAGAGAAACTATTTTGGAGGGCAGTATCCGCCGTATATACCATCGTATCAGTGTTAATAGAACCCCGTTGTAGCTGGGACGCATTGTCTTTAATCTCCTTTCTAATGACTTCAATTTTCTTACTAAAGAATTGCATAAAGTCATCAGCTGAGTGGGTTGAGCTACTGGAAGGGGTCCCTTGTTGGGTTAGCGATGCTACCGTACTAAACAAAAATTTAGGATCGTTTTTATTACGGTGGATGAGATTTGAGTAATATTTAGCTTTAGCTAAGGTAAGCATGCGTTTATAAGTTATTAAACCATCACTCCATGCTTGATGGTGCACCTCAAGTTTAGTCGTGCGCCATTTGCGTTCCAGCTTTCTACATAATAATTTCTGAGCTCTAGTTTCTTCTGTAAACCACGGGGTGCGCTTTTTTGGAGCCTTTTTTAACTTTAGCGGTGCTATGTTATCAATGGTTTCGCGCAGGGTGTCGTTAAAGTTGTTAGTGAGGTTATCAATAGAGCCCACATACTTTGGGAATGGTGCCATAACCGAGGGCAGTAGGTCAGCAAGAGTTGTCGTTGTGGCCGTATTAATGTTGCGGCTGCTATAGCAGTTATTATTATTATTAGTTTGACGAACATGCGTCTGAACCTCGAATTTTATAAGGTAATGATCGGACAATACTTTAGTATATGGGAGTATCGTAACTTTGGAGACGGTGATACCCCTGACAAGCACTAGGTCTATCGTATTACCGTTGCGATGCGTGGGTTCATTTATTATTTGTGTGAGACCACAGCTATCAATTACAGTCTGGAGCGCTACGCACGGTGGGTCCGATGGGGTATTCATATGGATATTAAAGTCCCCCATTATGAATATATTATCGGCGTGTGTCACTAGATCAGCAACGAACTCTGAGAATTCATTGATAAAGTCCGAATAGGGCCCTGGGGGGCGGTAGATAACAGCCAGGTGCAGAGGCAGCGGTGTGACAGACTTCATAGTAAGCACCTCAAACGATTTATATTTATTATTTATGTTAGGACTAAGGTTAAAGTTTTCGTTGTATATTAGTGCAACCCCCCCACCCCTTTTAAGCGGACGGGCAATATGCGCATGTGTAAAGTTAGGAGGACATGCCTCATTTTGCGCAAAAAAGTCGTTTGGTTTAAGCCAGGTTTCGCTGAGACCGATGACGTTAAGATTGTTGTCTCTGATAATATCATTAACTAACAACGTTTTGGGAGACAATGATCTTATGTTTAAAAAACCTATATTATAGGTAGTGGGCTGTTTTAGGGAGTTTTTGATCAAATTATCCGTAGTAGCAATATTAATAATGTTGTGTTTATTATGCCCAGTGCATTTAGTATAGTTACGACCGTATCTAGGAATTGATACGACAGGAATTTTCCGATTGTTTGTTTGTTGCTTTGATAAACTGCACGCATCATAGTTAGCCACCTCAGTAACACACATGTCCAACTCTGAAACACTCAAAGCAGAAAAAACTTGTTCTAATTTAACTGACTCCTTACCCAGACCAGTAGTCTCGCATTTTCCATTTAAATCTGGTTGCAGGATGGAGGGAAGTGGTGTTCTGTGGGGATTAGCCTTCTGCTTTGTTTTTAGCCCCGCTCGACATCCGCGTTTCCGATCACACCGCTGGCGTCTGCTCCGTAGACGGCCCCCGCTGCTACTAGACTCCCCTGCTTCACAGGCCGCTGGATGTAGCCGCCGACGTATTCCCATGCTAGTTAGCATGTTTAGCACGCACGCGTCTATCAGTCCAAAACGGCCCGATATGTCCACATCCAGAAGTGTCTGGCGGTCGTACGTGATCACGGAGTGACCACGATGTGAGCCAGCCATAAAGTCTGTGGAATTGTCCGGTATTTCTGCCAAATGTTTCATCTTTAGCAGGAGCTCCGCGAGGACGCAGCCCGTGCGGGCGCCGCCATCTTGGAATATATATATATATATATATATATGTATATATATATATATATATATATATATATATATATATATATATACAATAAAATAAAATTACCTTAACACTCATATTGCACACCAAGAAAAAAGTAAATCACCTCTGTTCATCAATACAGCGATATATTACATGTACAATGTGGTGCACATACACTAGGGAAGGGATTCTTATGGCCCCATTAATGGGTGGATCTCGCGTGACAGGAATTTGGGAGGTTATTCATTTTGCAATGCGGTCTGCTGAAAATGATGGAAAGTGACACTCTACATAGCAACTAACAGTGTTCATAGTTGGATTTGCCACAAAACCCATTTTAAGATATTCAACACTACTGCCATCTGACGGCTAAAGTGGCTAGTGCACACCCCAAATTGTTACTTTTCATGTGGCAGGTAAACCGTGACCAAATTGAATCCTGTGATACTGTGATATTTGAAGTCACACTCAAACAGCCCAGGAAACATCATAAAACATGTTTTATACTTACACACATGTGCCAATGCACGAAGTTACACCAACATTCATAATTAAATATGAATGTTTAAATATGAATGTTTATCTTCTGTTTTAAAAAAAAGAGTCCAAAATTTATTGGACATGCATTTTTTTAAATATCAATGGTGTGGGCGTGGCTTAAGAATAATCACCAGAAGGGATCTGTGTTTCCAAGTTTGTTCCTAAATTCAGCCAATCCTGGGTTCTGTTTTAATTTTTTTTATTATATATATATATATATATATATATATATATATATATATATATATATATATATTTTAAGTAAATATGACTAGCAAGTAATTGAGCAACTTTTTCTAGTCATATTGGACTTATCTTCTATTTAAAAGTATCCTCGGTTTGCGTTTGACATTTAAAAAAAAACATACAAAAAGAATCCACAGAAAAAATTCCACTGGATTTTTAAACATATTTGTTTTGATTTGCATGTTTTTTCTACCTTACTTACTACGTACGTAATGAGCAGTTGTGTACGTTGGACAATGTTGTCATCGAGCTCCTCCAATGACCACAAATAGATTGCAGTCCTGGGAAACAATTCCCACCAAGTGGTTTGCGGTGCTTTGGACTGGTGTGTCATACATAAAAAAAAAAGAAAAAAAAAGTGCGGGTACTGTGTAAACGCTAGCCCACTGGTAACAAATGCTCACCACATAATTGTAGTCATTACACGGCAGGCTGTAGATCTGCATAATATGATAGTAGACACTAGGAAAAAAATCTCTGGATTGTTGACAGCCGAGTGGCACAGTAGCTCTGACAGTCAACCAGATTGTTTATGCTGCAATTACCGAGCCTGAATTCAATCAGTCAAGCCAATACACTTTTTTATTGCAATTATGCAAAAGACCTTACAACTCGCTGTGTGGCGAGACAAGGTGTGCAGAAGCGTGTATGTATTACTTTATTTGCGAAATTAAGTCTTCAAGAAGTCTCTGTCACTCAGCCCTCGTGACAACCTATATTACAGTGGCAAACTTCATGAAAATACTTTTGAATATAATTGGTGTAATATGGCATATGCAACAATAAGCTAAAACATTTAATCAAGTGAAGTAGTCATCGCCGGGCTGCAATTAAACAGTTTAATACAACTGATTACAACCTGTGGTCGAGTAAGCAAATTAGTAATAGGGGTGTTATGACATGTCTATTTGCAAGGCATTTTGCACTTACTGTGATTGTGTTGTATCAATGTTATAATCACATTGACCACAATGTGGCAAAGAAGGAACAGGAATGTGGCAAGATTAAGCCCTGCTTCACTTGGTAATGCTCCACTACACATTCTAATGTTAACAGTGGGGCCCTGCAGTCTGACTGAGCTAATGTGGTGCCATCCTATCAGGCCATGCGCCCAACCAGAACATTCAGATAAATTGTCCACATCAAGCCTTTTGGAAAATTAGCAAGCACATATTAAACTGTGGCATTCTACTTGAGCTTTCTAAAAATAGTACTATTTGCATAGTGACCACTGAATGACTGTTAAGTCCAACTCTACTCTTCCAACTCAAGAGACTCTGTCTACTCAACTGATATCTATCATTGAGACATTATTTTTACATTCGCTATTAGAGACATTTCCTTATTTTCACTACAAACAACTATAAACCCTGCATCTGTGCCATTGAAATGTCCCAGCAGACAATTGTACGCTGACTTATACCAAAAAGTATCTGCGATCTAACACCTGAGTGAACGTCAAACTACGTTTATTGAACCAAAAGTGATTTGAGGCTGAATCGATGTGTTGCAGCTGTCTCATGAGCAGCAAATGATAGGCAGTGTAGTGAGTGCGAGTTGTCATTGGTCGCATTGGATGAGAAAACTGACCTGCAGATAATGAGCTTTACAGAGATTACACACCTTTTGTTCCTTTTCAAAGGAAAGTCATATTGTTATCCTAGGTTTTACGTTGGTGCCCACAGTGCTTACTAATAACCCTCTGCTATAAAGAACACAATAAACCTTATTTTAAATGCATTTGATGAAGTCCCATTTAGAATAAATTGAAAGTACTTTTTCTTATTCAACCGTTTCCATTCATCCTATTGAACATGTTTAATAATGTTGTCCTTATTAACAATGTAAATAATACACTTTGAGTCAAGCGGTAGGAAATCGATGGATGGAGAAAATAACACCATATTCGTCCCATATATGATTAAAACACATGGCTGCCATGGTATATTGGGTTTTGCACTGATGATTCTAGTTCAGTTTATTCAGGTCAGTTTATTTAAATAGCACATTTAAAAACAATCCCAGTTGGCCAAAGTGCTGTACAGACATAAACAATTTAAGAAAAAAAAGGGGGACACATAGTGTCACATTTATATGGTAACAGAGAAGGATGAATAAAACACAAAAGTAAAGTATACCTTAAAAGAACTGAAGAATATATCACCTAAAATACTAAAATGGAATAAAACAATATGAATGAAACAAGAAATAAAAAAAAACGATATATCCCGCCTAACTGGACTTGAACGCCAGTGAGTAAAAATATGTTTGTAGCCTAGATTTAAATGGTCTCAGGGACTGGGAGGATCAAATGCAATGGTTCTCAACCTTTGTTCAGTGATGTACCCCCTGTGAACATTTTTTTAATTCAAGTACCCTCTAATCAGAGCAAAGCATTTTTGGTTGGAAAAAAAGAGATAAAGAAGTAAAATACAGCACTATGTCATCAATTTCTGATTTATTAAATTGTATAGGAGTGCAAAATATTGCTCATTTGTAGTAGTCTTTCTTGAACTATTTGGAAAAAAATATATAAAAATAACTAAAAACGTGTTGAAAAATAAACAACTGATTCAATTATAAATAAAGATTTCTACACATAGAAGTAATCATCAACTTAAAGTGCCCTCTTTGGGGATTGTAATAGAGATCCGTCTGGATTCATGAACTTAATTTGAAACATTTCTTCACAAAAAAAGAAACATGGAACATGTCCACAAAAATCTAGCTGTCAACACTGAATATTGCATTGTTGCATTTCTTTTCACAGTTTATGAACTTACATTCATATTTTGTTGAAGTAGTATTCAATAAATATATTTCTAAAGGATTTTTGCTATTTTTAGAATATTTAAAAAAAAATCTCACATACCCCCTGGTATACCTTCAAATACCCCCAGGGGTATGCGTACCCCCATTTGAGAACCACTGGTCTAATGGATAGTGGAAGGTTGTTCCACAGTCTGGGCCCTGCCACTGAAAAGGCTCTATCTCCTCTGGTTTTTAACAAGATGATTCTCCTGATGATTCTTCTCAGGCCAATCAATTTCCTGCAGCTTGTCCAGGTCACCTTTTGTAGTTACAAAGGAATCATGAGGCAAATAAAAACAATATGCTATTCTCGACAAATGTGTATTAATTAATTAAAAGTAGGCTATCTGGTGTGATGAAAATCGGTCTTCGAATTCCTTTTGACTGATGATCGATTTTAGCTAGTAGGAGTGTAACAATTCTTAATCGATTAAAAAAATCGACATTAATAAATAAATAAATATATATATATATATATATATATATATATTTATTTTTATATATATATATAAATATATAAAATATATATTGTTGCAACCTGTCCAGCCACTTAGACAAATCTCATTGTTGCCGTAGATGCCCAAATCTGCTGTGCAGATTTAATTGATTTACTTTAGAAAAATAGAAGTCATTGATATTTCTCTTGTTGCCTTATTTGTATTTGACTTTATTAAATGTTTAGGAAGTATTTTGTTAAACAAAACCTGTTTTCTTTTAAGTAATATCGAAATTGATCAGAGCTGTTCCACTATTGTATGGACAAATGTAGTTAATCATAGAGCTGGCATCCAATGCTATTAAAAAAAGTAAAGATTTTGAATTGAGAATCATTTTAAATCGAAAATGGATTCTGAATGTAATCTTTACTCCAAGAATCAAAGTAAAACAAATCCTGTGGTGTCCAAAGATTCACAGCCCTAATAGCCAGCACTTCGGAGCGTGACGAGACAGTGCAATATGAAATAATATAACCATGCAGGTATGAAAATGTGCTATAACTACTTGTCCGATCACAGCTGAATTTATCATTTTTTTTAGGAGACTTTAAAAACTGTTTTACTGTAATTAGGGCTCATGACGCAAAACACCCTTTGATGGAAACACCTCCAAGTTGCAAATGTACTTTATCGCAATTTTAGAAATATCCCTTTTATTTTCCGAAAAACTGCAATGGAAACACATCTTATATTACTATGTGAGGCACATTTTTGGAAATTTCAAAACAGACCTACAGTAATCCATCCATCCATTTCCTACCGCTTATCCTACTCTTGGTCACAGGGACTTCTTAATCTTGGAGTCAAAATTAAATATGGGCATTTCCTACTGAAAAAAACAAAACAAAAACATACAAAATTAAAGTTGCACGCAGCAATTAACAGGCCCTCGCATCTGTGGGCACACATGACACAGTTTAGCCACGTCCTTCCCAATTAACCGACCAACCATTAGCAATTTCAAGAAGATCGGTACATGTGGAAGGGAGTTAAGACTGTTATCATGTTCCACCCCAAAGGTGTGATATTGGTGTCGATATCAACGTCCAGGAATGATCAGAGCCCGACACTTAAGCCTCATATCAGTTTAGAAGGAGATGTGCTCATCTAAAGTGCAGTAATGATAGCTTGATGGGTGATGACGACGGGCAGTTTCGCCACACGGCTTTGCCCAGCTACATATGGGTATGAACAGGTACTGACCCATTCAGCAGGTAACTATGTCGTCATCATTTGAACAAATGCTAATCAAGATCTGAATTTGTGGAGTCCAGTTATTAATGTTGAAATATTTGTGGAGAGCAATCACATCAAATTTTGGTGCCATGCTATGCCCACATCTTATGTCGTAGGCAACATTTATTTGCAGTTTATCGCCCATCGGTTTAATATCCGTCTCTGATAATCAAATGTGAAGTAATGACATTTTGATTGCTAATGACGGGGAGCTCCGCCCACTACAAATAGGTGCAAACAGTTTCTGACCCATCCGACACATCAGGGTGTCCTCCTCATTCTTTGTACCAAATATGACCATTATCTGAATTTGTGGAGCCAAGGTATTAACGTTTAAAGTATAGTGGGGAACCATCAGATCGAAGTTTGACACCATGCTACGTCCACATCCTATAGTGTAAGAAAAAATAATTAGCCATTTATAATTGCCCATCCGTCATTTTAACTACAACTCATTTGGTCAAAGTCCCAAGGAGGAGTTTGTTCAAGTATGACCCCTGTTTTTGGCCTTAAAAGGGCCGACGGAAACCAAGATGGATACTACTCAGGCCCTAATAATTTAGGTAGGAAGACTGTGCTAAAATTTCAACCCTCCAGTGATAGAAGAAATATTAGCGGTCCCGTAATTTTTAAGAATAATTTATTCCACGACCAAGCCCGTTGAAAATAATTGAAATCAATCAAATCTTTGCTTGGTTGTCCCATAACACTGTCATTTTAACATTTTACATTCTTTTTGGTAAATATGTACTTTATTCTGTAATTTTTGTATATCCGTATTTGTATTTTTATCTTATTTTATCCTTAAATTTTGCATTTAGCTTAAAAACATCTATTTTACAGTCAGCTCACACCGTGGTTCAGAGAGAAATGTCTTTTGGGATTTTCTTCTAGGTCCGGCACATTTTGGAAATTGACAATAAAGATGACTTTGACTTTTAAAAAGAAATACTAACTTTTGTATGATATATATTTTTTGAAAAACATTACAATACCATGCACTGCAAACAATCAGTAGTTGTATTAAATAATGTAATAATATTGTTCAGGATTTACCTTGGACTTTGACTTTTGTAGATGTCTCCTATGAGCTGCTTCTAAGTTGTGTGATTCCTGGAAATAGGAAATTGATGTATATATTGCACACCGACATATTTGAGTGACGGACCGTGGAATTCAGAGTTGACAGTAAGTAATATGTATGTCTGTGTACTAAATGCTGGCTTGGTCTTCCAGTGCAGGGGTGTCAAACATATGGCCCGCAAGCCGTATCAGGCCCGCAAACAGGTTTAATCCGGCCCGCAAAATTACATTGCTGAGTGTAAAAATTAACTGCAATTATTTTGTGACGGAAACTGCTGTTTTAAATGTGTTCAATGGATGTTGCAATAGCAATTCCAGTGTAACCCACACCATACTGTTAAAGGTGACATATCAGCTGACTTTAATTGCCCTCTGGATGGGCTGACGCTACTCCAATCAAGACAGGTGTAAGCAATCGGCTGCTCCTGTTGTGGCTGGCGGCAGACTAATGCTGTCACTAGTACTGTACCTTCAACTCAACAGATATAATAATGAAACTGTGCAAAGACTTAAGTCAACATGACCATCATCTTTGTAGTTAAAATTCCATGCCATGCTCACAGTTTGTTGACAGCACAATGCGCACCCTGAACTATATTGTAAAAAAAAGTGTTTCTTTTGTGTTTGTTTTTTATTATTATTATATATTTTATGCTTAATTCTACCATGTTCACATTGGTTAAGTTTGTAGTTATGTTACCTTTAATTTGGCTATCATGGTGTGACTTTGACGAAGAGTTTTGTTTATATCATAATGGTAATATTCGAATGATGATGAATGAATGTGTTGTGGCCCTTGCAGATGTCACCCATGTGGCGGTTTGAGAAAACACTCGGTTGCATTTCCAAACAATTCTTTAATGGTGAACTGCAAATACACGAGAATGCTAAATAATAGGTGCTTAAAGTTTAATTGCTTTGTAAAAACATTGAGACAAAGTTTAAGTTCATTGTGTTCTTCATGGTATTTTGGAAACTTCACCATTTAACGTGTTTTGCCACCTACTAAAGTGGTCTAGTGGTTAGAGTGTCGGCCCTGAGATCGGTAGGTTGTGAGTTCAAACCCCGGCCGAGTCATACCAAAGACTATAAAAACAGGACCCATTACCTCCCTGATTGGCACTCAGCATCAAGGGTTGGAATAGGGGGTTAAATCACCAAAAATGATTCTCGGGTGCTGCACTGCAGCTCCCCACTGCTCCCCTCACCTCCCAGTGGGTGAACAAGGGGATTGGTCAAACACAGAGGACAAATCTCACCACACCTAGTGTGTGTGTGACAATCATTGGTACTTTAACTTATTATTTGTAAAGTGTACATTTTCAGAATGCGCTTGTTCTATTGTTGGCCAAAGTAAGACAAAAAAAACCAATTTTGAAGTTGTCATTATTTTTGAATTGTTATTTTACCAGTCTTCAAATCGCTCCTGAGCTAAAATGAGTTTTACACCCCTGGTCTAGTATGTTGAGTCAGGACTAGACAGGACGAACTGAAACACAACAAACACATCATGTGCAGCTTTTCCATGTTTTCATTGATAAATGTATTTCCTGTGGACATTTCTGACCGGTTGCCAGGGAGTCTGGCTGCTGCTTGTGTGAAGCTGACTGACAGAGTTGAGGTCAGGTTGACTCACTGGGTCGGCTAACTGGTAGAACTTGTTATAATGCTTTGTTTATTTGTTTCGACCGTCCGCTAATTTTCCTCCGCACTAACTTTCTCAGTTTTGTTGGTTGAAAGATTCCAGGATTGTGTTGTTCTCTGGCTGTGGACACTTGCTACATGAATCGGCAGCGGAGAGGCTTGTAACTCAAATTATAATTGCAACTTAAACTATGACAAAAAGCAGAGGAGTGGTTCGTATCTTAAACTACTCGTAAGTTGTGGTACTTGTAGATGGAGGTACCACTGTATACAAAAAAAAAATAAATGAACTTACTTTTAGTCTTCCCATGACCTGGGGAGAGTCTGAGTGATGCAACTATGTGACTTGTAGAATATTCCGCATTTTTCTGAGGGGGGTAGTAACAGGACGAAGCGAAAACCTAGGGACACGAATAAAGTGTTTAACTCAATTGTTATTATTTTCAAGAAAGTAAGCCTGAAGTATAGTTTGGAAAATTAATTAATATAATAATGTATATGAAGTAACATTTCTTAAAGATTTGCATTATTATATTTATTAGAACATTTTCGGAAGTTGTGACAGTCAACAGATTGTAGTTGTCCAGTGTTGAAGGTAGTTTAAATTAATATTTTTATTTGTATGTATTACATATACAATCATATACACTTTGCTTTATAAAAAAATGTTTTAGCGTTCATTTTATTGTGCATTAGTATGAAAACCTGGGGACACAAATGAGAATATTCTGTGGAAAGTGAAATGAAGTGAATTTTATTTATATAGCGCTTTTTTCCAGTAACTCAAAGCGCTTTACATTGTGAAACCCAGTATCTAAGTTACATTTTTTAAACCAGTGTGGGTGGCACTGGGAGCAGGTGGGTAAAGTGTCTTGTCCAAGGACACAACGGCAGTGACTAGGATGGCAGAAGCGGGGATCGAACCTGGAACTAGGGCTGGGCGATATTGCCTTTTTTTAGTATTGCGATATTTTTAGGCCATATCGCGATGTACGATATATATTACGATATTTTGCCTTGGCTTTGAATGAACACTTGATGTATATAATCACAGCAGTATGATGATTCTATGTGTATCCTTTAAAACATTCTTCTTCATACTGCATTCATATATGCTATGTTTAAACTTTCATGCAGAGAAGGAAATCACAACTAAGTCAATTGACCAAAAGTGTATTTATTAAAGTTATTAAGCAATGGCACAAACATTCAAGTCATTTCCAAAACATAAAGTGCAAGATTGTCAGAGACATTTTAAGTGTCAAATAAAAACGAGCTGCATAATAAGAAATCAAATAGTATTCGTCCTTCACTATGTGGTATGTTACTAAGGTTGTGAAATTCTCTTCATTCTCTAGCGAGTGACTTTTCAAATGATGCTACATATTAGCAGTAATGCTACTTTTTTAGCAACGCTTTTTCCCCCCTCACTTGACAAATTACGGTTGTCTGTTCGACATATTCCCACTTGAAGCCAAACCACCGCCTAACGATGGAAACCCTGCTGTTTTTATTGGGAATTAAGTCTTCCTTCATTTGTTACCAGATCCACACCTTCTTTCTCTCGCAACAACCCGCTAGCATCACAGCTAACATTAGCCACGCCGCTACCTCTCTGCTCTGCGAGGGCGGACACGCATGTGACGTATGTAAGAATGTGCGCCTGCTTGTCTGTGAGACTGCGTCAGAACATATACTCGAATATTACGATATAGTCATTTTCTAAATCGCACAGAGACAAACCCGCAATATATCGTATATATCAATATATCACCCAGCCCTACCTGGAACCCTCAAGTTGCTGGCACGGCGACTCTACCGACTGAGCTATACCGCCCCAAAGACGGGAAAGACCCAAATATGTATACAAACAATATCAGTTTTCTATGTCAAACTGATTCTTACCTTGTGCAGATCTTCCTTTTTGGCATGTAACAATGAGTAGCAAGGTTAAACAACACAACCAGAATGATATAGACTTTCATGGTTGCTATCGAACATCGACAATATGTATGTTCCACTCCATTGCAAGATCCTAGTGTAGGTGTTTGCCTATGGGGAAGCTCTACAGTGTAGGTGTGGGCATCTCCGTTAACAGCTGGGAACGCTTGCATATCAGCGGCGGATCACAGAGAAAGAGTGTTTTTACATTATACAAGGCTTGTGCGAGCTCAGGATTTTCTCGCCTTTTGTTGTACAGCCCGGTTTGTGGAATACCAGATCAAAGCTTCACTCAGTGCGCCTCACATAACATCATTTACACATCTGTGAAATCTACAATCATGGAGAAGACTATGAAACCTCTCCTGCATTCATGAATGGAGAACTTTGACCAGAAACAAAGGTTAGGTGGAGGACGGAAATGGTCATGTGCTTTCTGAGCGGCATTTAAAACGGAGGATTTGAGCGTTTACCACTGCTCATTATTCTATTTCTACAGTGCATATTGGCGATTTGCTTTCTTCTTTTCACACGAGCGGCCTCTCAATTCATTAGCTGATCCAGGACATAGTATGATGAATGCATTATTCAATGCTAGATTGTCAATGGCCAGGGCCATAACTCATAAAATATGTATCAGTTGAAAAGGTGTTCATTTAAGCAGCTGCTTGATATACTCATGATGAAGACGAGGTCTCAGTCAGTTGCTACTGCTGACTGTCAGTCAAGGACAAAACGTTGTTGCAGTCTTTGCTCGCGATGATTGCTGTGTGGATTTTCTCAAGATAAAAACTGTCGCTTGTCGCCTAAACATCCAATTTTCCCTGGGGGTTTTTTGGTTTTGGGGCATTTTTTTTCCAATTAATGTACACTCTTCATTTTGAAAAGTCATAATTAAAAAATATGCTAATTACATACTAACGCCACGGCTATAGGAAGTCGGCTGAAAAATCATTTGGCCAGATTTGCTCAGGTGAGGCCAGGAAATTAATAATATCTGGTTGTTGCATACATTTTAACATAGCTGTCGATATAACTTGAACTATATGTTTTTGAGTGTTTTCTTCCTTGAATGTAAGTTTAGATCACAGGATGTTTGTGAAGGTTTTTGAAACACGTGTGTATACGGGCTATCCACCCCTCCATCCATTTAGTACTGCTTGTCCCCATCAGGGTTGTGGGGGGGCGCTGTATATTTGATTATTTCAAATTTGATACAGTGTCTTCCCTTTTCGGGCTTAGTCTACTAAGATCCTAATGCCACGTGCTAAACAGTGTGTGCAAACTATAAAAGCTTGCACGCAGTCCTCTGCCTTCACGTTTATTAAATCAGCTTTGCATGTGCTGTTGCGTGTGCACCTGTTTTGGTACACTCAAACCGTTTGTAGATCAGGCCCTGAGTCTCCAAAGAGAAAGAGAAAATAAGGTAAGTTTGCTCAGCTGGAGTGGCTCGACTCAAATATGAATGAGTGCGTTTTGTAGGAACTCTGAGGTTGATTTAATTGAGTTAAATTAAACCTAAGCCTGGTAGAAATGGAGACAGAGAGAAAATCTATGCTGCTGATCTATAAAAGCCTCAAGGCTTCGATTCGGATTAACTTGATTATTTTTGCTGTCTGGTCACAGTCACACTATGGTCTTATCCCTGGAGTCTATTTTCGGTATTTATTGTTCATGTGAAGAACCTTTGGCAACTCAGCCCATTTCAACCAGTTTTCAAAATTACAGTATATTTATTTTTTTTAGGTTAGCTGCTATCCTTTTGTCCTGTTGCTAAAATAGTAACCATCAAATTGGGGACAACCAGGTAAATACATGTCCTTATTTATGGAAGATTTAAAAGAGCAGGTGACAAAATATGCTCATTATGTTCTAATACTGATAGAAGCACACTTTGTGAGCTGCCTTCTCCTATTATGTGTTGTAGGTAAACGTGCAGCTAGCTAAATTTGCATCTTTCTACTAAGGCTGGGCGAAACGGACCAAAATCGATACTGCGGTATTTTTAGTCAGATTGGTGGTATATGGCATTTACCAGTATCTTGAAAAGACATGCAAAGTGCTTAAGGTTGCCTTAGTGTTTTATGACTGAATAACCAGTTTTGAAAGTACTCCCATTATTGTTGTCGTAAGTAGTAAGGTAACGTGTTGTTTATTCTTTTTATTTTTGTTGTAAGTAGTAACGTAACATGTTGTTTATTCTTTTTAAGTAATTAGTTATCTGTTGCTATGTAGAAGCAGTTTTTCATTTTATTTTTGTTCATTAATTAGGGGACGGCGTGGCGCAGTGGTAGAGTGGCCGTGCGCAACCCGAGGGTCCCTGGTTCAATCCCCTCCTAGTACAAACCTCGTCACGTCCATTTTGTCCTGAGCAAGACACTTCGCCCTTGCTCCTGATGGGTGCTGGTTAGCGCCTTGCATGGCAGCTCCCTCCATTAGTGTGTGAATGTGTTTGAATGGGTAAATGTGGAAGTAGTGTCAAAGCGCTTTGAGTACCTTGAAGGTAGAAAAGCGCTATACAAGTACAACCCATTTATCATTTATTTTTTTTTTATTAATGTGAGACAAAACTTAGTTAGAAATGAACATAAAAGCTGCCCATCAAATTATTAAAGATGCCGCCAATGATGAACATAATCCAACGTTTAGCCGTTTATCGTATGTGCTTCACTTAAAGAAAAAGCCTCCAGAAATCCTGCCATCGGCAGGTTGCCGGCGTACGTTTATGCCTGTCAATGCACACGAGGCTGTGCTGTCAATTCAGGTTTAAAAGCAAGTATGAGTAAAGGGGCTTATCTCAATGTGTTGGTCTTTGTGCTCCTGCACATTTTGCCATATGTACACAGAGGTAGGGGCATGATCTCGCCATGTCTTTCCTTGTCTGTATTTGTCTTGCTGTCTTTATTGTGCTCCCAGTGTGCTTGCTCTTTCGCTTGGTCTCTCTCTTTCTCCCCTCTCTCTATTTTATCATTGTTTCAGCCCTTTGCTCTCCTATTACCCCACTTTTCCATTATACTCGCATAACAGGCTTGTCATCTCCTAAGAAATCACCTCTTGTTCGTGACTATTTCACGATGAGACATTGAAATGTTTCAAATGCTATGATTAGCCAGCATTGTTCGAGGGTTTCCGGAACAAAGCTGCTTAGGGGCCAAAGATAAATCCATGCCATATATTTATCTGCTACTATGCAATCTTTCTTGCTATTGTGACAGTAGGAGTGACACAAGGAGGGGAAGGTATGATGGCCCTTTCCTGCTACGTTAAAATGAAGTTAAACCATAAGGCAATTGAAAGCGCTACTGTGAGCTGATCATTGCTGCTCTCAACCGCTTGATCAAATGAAATATTATGCAGCTAATGTTGATTTATGTATATGCCAGAGTTATTTTTGCTTTGGTGTTGAAACACATTCTGTGTCATATTAAATAATACAATAGACATGCTTGGTTCAGTCGGAGTGCCGTAGGGTTTTTATTGGCTTTGGTTGGAAGTTGTGTTTGGATAAACACAATGTTGTTTCAAATAGACATAAACAGAGCTTCTGGAGAAAGTTGTATTATGACATTGTGATGTAACCCCTTTGAGATATAGGTAATCAGGCAGAGACAATAACCAGTTTCAATTTATATTATTTGTTTACATGTTACACTTTGTAATAAATTACCAGACTTGCCGGTTATTTTTGACAAAAGTGTCTCCCGTATTTTCCGGACAAAAGAGCGCGCCAGGATATAAACTGCACCTTGTAAAATTCTGAAACAAAAACATATGTGTCCATTTATTAGCTGCACCGGGCTATAAACCGCAGACGTATATGTTGTGAAATTACTTGTTTACACAGAAATAGTTTTGCAAATGTTTATTTCCGTGCCTTACCATACTTTTTGGGCAATAGTGCGCATCGGATTATAAGGCCTACTGCCGATGAGCAGGTCTGTTCAGGTCTATTTTCATACAAAAGGCGTACCGGATTATAAGGAACATTAAAGGGGTCATATTATGATTTTTTTTTCTAAATTGAAAACACTCTTTGGTGAAAATGTTGCATAGATTGTTTTACAGACCGTCTTCAAGTTGTTTTCTGACCGTTGCTTCAGGATGTGCCATTTTATGGTTAGTCTCATTTACTGGACGTGGCTTCACTTCGACAGCGTCTTCTCCCCGTCATCTTTGTGGTAGTGGTGTAGCGTGCAAGGACGGGAGTCAAAAGATGGAGCTAACTGACTGACATTCAGACTTTACTTAAATCAATAACAAAGCAGCTTCTGCTCATTCGTGGCTCACTAGTGCAACAACAACGCTAGAAATGTGTCCAATGAAAAAACGTCAAACCAGAACTCTCTAATGACTAAAGTTCTGTACTTTTTAGTGCTTTCATAGCGATATACAAGTTAAAACTTTAAGCTACTTGATAATAGAAATGTCAACAGCGGAGGATGAATGCCCCATATTAAGAAGATGGAGGAAAAAGAAGAAGCTTATCGATTATGGCATCAGCATGGACTACACTGATGGAAGCGCGCACATCTTAGGACTCATGCAAATCCACAATACACATCAGCATGTACCACAAGGTAAGAAAAGTTGGGTTTGCATAATTTTGCAAAACAAAACGCCAGGTAATATGTCTGATAATTGTCATTTTGCTGACCTTGTACACAGACCATCGGACTACAGTAGCCGTAATGCTCCGACAAGCCATCAAGCGGTGTGGCTTCTTAGCTTACCAAAGTCGAACTAAAACATTTAGACAGATTTTTGATCGCCATGTGTAATGTTATATATTGTCAATGAAATATTTAAAGTATTGGTGTTGTTTATTGGTGTAATCTTGAAGTCTACACATATTTCCTATGTGTCACACTTATCATTACACCCCGTACTAAATAAAATAGTTTTGAGGTTGGTAAGCACAACCATAATTATTATATGCAGTAGACGCACCAGGTTATAAGGCACACTCTGTATTTTTTTAAAAATGAAAGTATTTTAAGTGGGCCTTATATGCCCTGAAAATACGGTAATTATTTCCAAATGGTGTCCATAACACGGCAATAAAACAGCTGACAAATATGTGTAATTGGAACAATAGTAAAATATTGCCTTTGTAAGTTAATAATTCTAATGCATACATTCATAAACATGTTAGTATATTAGCTAACACTATAGGCGCTAGCTTCATTACATTACGATAACTCGTACAATTATGCATGAAAACACTAATACGGATATCACACATGGGACGTTGTGGTAAGTAAGAATTATTTTTGATATATTGTAAAACTTACAAAGGTTGCTTGGAGTGATGAATGAAGAGTCCATATGATTGCAAATGCTATGAACAATGAGAAGATGGAACAGCACTTGTACTTCCAGTTTAAAGGACTAGAAAAAGGCATTTATCCACAGCACCTGCAGTGCCATAGCACAAACAAAAAGTCACCATTTCAGGGTTTTTGCATGTGTTTTATGAAAACTTTGCACTGTGGCCATCGGCAAAGAAAAATCCAAAAAGTAGTGAAGACATGGCGTAGCAAGTTTATTTATTGAGCACAACTCGTACACAAGGCAATTCAAAGCGCTTTAAAGAAAATTAAAAGGAGGAAAAAGTAAAAATATATTCATATTTCAATTTAAAATGAGAAAATACTAACATAAAAACATCCATCCATCCATTTTCTATCGCTTGTCCCTTTCGGGTTAGCGGGGGGTGCTGGAACCTATCTCAGCTGCATTCAGGCGAAAGGCAGTTTACACCCTGGACAAGTCACCACTTCATCGCAGGACCAACACAGATAGACAACATTCACACATAAAAACAATTGTAATTTTATAGAATTAAAATCAATCAAATACTTTAGATATATTATTTCAGTTGTCATATGCACAATTAATTTAAAATGTTTTCAAGATGGATTTGAACATTGCTTTTGTTGAGGCCCGTCTCACACCTTCAGTTTCACCATGTTTGTTCCTGACTCTCTCGGTTCTCGGAGCTTGTGATGATTCATAGATGTCATAGATGTACTTTGGCACAAGACCATGAAAAGACTTGCATGCAAGAATAGCTGTTTTAAGTGATGTTCTCTGAGCAACAGGAAGCCAGTGCAGTGACCTAAGTAATGTCCGATTCCCTGGTTCAATTCAGAACCCAAGCATCAGCATTTTGGTTGTACTGCTGCTGCTTTACAGCTCATCAAGAGAGCGCAGTGAGAAGGTTATTACAGTAGTTTAAACTGCTAAGTCTTATTTAGCCATTATTCATGTTGGCAATGTGTTTCAGGTGGTAAAAAGGTACTGATGTTATTGACATAATGTAACAAGTTAAACGTTTAAGTCTGAGTCCATTATTATGCCTATATTTTTAACCTGATTATCAGGTTTCAGGGTTTAGCCGCACTGTTTAATAATCCAATCCAATCCAATCCACTTTATTTATATAGCACATTTAAACAACAATAACGTTTCCAAAGTGCTGCACAGCCATGTTAAAAACAATATTATGCTCCACCAATGACTGAACAAAACAAAAAATGAATAAAAATAAAACCAATAAAAACAATATAAAAACAAATATGATTAAAAACTATTTTAAAGGGTAAAATCTATTAAAACAGTAAAATAAAAATACAAGTGTATAAAAAACACAGAGGACAACAGAGGACAGAGGACCACACAACTCACGTAGTGTTAAAAGCCAAAGAATAAAAGTGGGTCTTAAGACGAGACTTAAAACACTCCACTCTGGAAGCAGTTTGAACATGGAGCGGCAGAGTGTTCCAGAGCTTAGGGCCGACCACAGAGAAGGCCCTGTCTCCCCTGGTCTTAAGTCTGGTCTTGGGCACCACGAGCTGGAGCTGGCTTTCGGACCTCAGAGCGCGCGCAGGGATGTAAATTTGGATGAGGTCCGAGATATATTGAGGTGCCAGTCCATGTAAAGATTTAAAAACAAACAGCAATAAACTGCAGAGTTCAAAGCATAGGGAACAAAAATAGCGGTTTATAGCCCGGAATTTATGGTACTGTCAAATAATGAGCTGTACTTTAGCAATTTCTTACCGGCAACATTTCCACAACTGCAGTTGTTCCAAGAAGCATTTTTAACTTGATGTACAAGCCTAACCCCTGTTGTTATCTTAACTGACTGCCTTACTGTTTCCACTCACGTCTACAATTCCACAGCCTTATCCCACAGACAGGACATGTCAGTATTTTGTAATTGTAGGTTGTTTTGTTTCACACACCATTTACCTGTGCAGGACATAAAGTATTTAAATGTAGCTTGACATGTCCAGTAGAAAAATGCATTCCTTGATAAAATGGTAAGATGATCTGCATCCATTCATTTCAATTAAACATAAATAAATAAACTCTGTTTAATCTATACTGTTGCACTCTGTCCAGCTGTTGGCCCACCTGCCACTGGGGTGGAAAGACCACCTAATGTTGTCTGGCTCTGCACATTTGGTTCAGAAATAGCAAACATCCTTATCCATCCAACACTATATCCATTTGTAAATATTAGATGGGTCTCTCAGACTCAGCATTTTTGGTACTTTTTGTGTGCATTGGTTGTGTCATCCTTTTTTTTTATTGAATTCAAGTGACTTATGCTTGATGGAGTCATATGTGAAATAGTTTGGAAGCCGTTTTTTCTTCTTTGATAAAACTCCATGCCACATATTATGGATTAGAGTTTTTTTGCCAGCCAAAGCCGAATTTATGTTAATCTCATGGATAAAAATTCTTAGTCACTTGCAGAACAAGTGGCTTTGCATTCATGTTACATGGTCAAGCTTATGCAACTATTCCTTAAGATTTTAATAAATATGTTATTGAACTAAGAAATTTAATTATCTCACTAGATGTGCGCTTGCAGCTTATTTTCTCCTCGACGATACTTTTACTGATATAATCATAATTTTTTGTCAAATTTTCAAGTTTTGATTAAATAATATTTGGGAGAAAAAAAAAACGCATCATTACTGGTTCTGCTGCATGAATGCCTAACCGAGCTGGTTGTAAAATCCAAATGTGTCGGAAGAATGCGATGATAAAGTGTTGAAGTAGTCATTGAAGTTTAAGCAACAGAATAAGCAATAATTATGCTGTGATGGAAATTCAACAGCTGCAGCTGGGTAGGAGAATGCCAAGTCGTAATGTCTCAAAATCAGCTAATGCGGCCAACTCAAACTGTGCTTGAAAAGATGCAGAATAACATTGCCAACAAACTGTTTATTGCATCTTAGATGTGTTGAAAATAAAAGAATTGCAATTAGAATTGATCCACAGAACATTAATCACAGTCAAGATTGATAAGATCTAAATGGAATCCAGTTACCACAGACGTTAAGGATAAGTCCATCATGTTAAATGAATACACAACGTTTGCTGATTATACTATTTTTACAGAATTTGCCTGTTTTCAAGTGTCTTTAGTTTTGCATGCATGTACACACACTTGTGCATTTATTTGTGTGTTCTCCTGTTTTACGTGTCTGCATGCTCCCGGAGGGGAAACAGCCTGTGTGGGGTGTTATCTGCTTCTGCAGAGGGTGACAGCTAATCACCAGCCCTGACAAACACTAGGGGAGAGGGGATGGAGGGGAGATGACAAACGAGAGCAAGAGGGTAGGATGGCACTGGGCAGGGGATTGACATTCAAATTCCACGGACTAACTGCAGAGTGCTTCGTATCCTGTCATCGTAGAAGTTTGGACAAGCGGTGGACAACCACGGTGCCTCCAACCTGGCCCACTGACAACTAATAAAGCCTGTTAGTGCAGGCCCACACCACCATAGAAAGCCACTAAGAAAACAGTGATGAGTTGAATAAATCGTTGTGTTTGCCAAGTCTGTCAGCACAAGCTTTGATCTCCTACCTGCTGCTCGTAAATCCACAGTCTCACTGAGACTACGCGTAAAAGGGTAGGGTAGCTGCCTGTTGTCACTACCAGAGCCACAGGTGTTACTTTTTCAGGTGAACTTCAGCTTTGATTATGCCAGGAACCCGACTTAGAGCACACTCTCAAGACATGTGTATATCGTTTGCCTTGCAGATGGGCTGTGTAAGTGTGAACCGTGTGCTGACAGATATCAGAGTGCTGGGGAAGGAGAGTGATGCTGTCACGAGATGGCAGTTGGAAGACAGGAGATGAAGGAAGACACTTTTAGGTGTGTTCCTTAGGGCGGGTGTCGTTATAGAGAACAGGAAATCAAGTATTCCCATAAAACCATGTATAAATCTAATGTGATCAGTGGTATGAGCTCTGTACGATCATTAAACATTTTAGTAATGGACATTAATGGCTGCTCAGTTTGATTAACAAAAGCCATACTCAAATATCAATCTTCTCCCGGTGGTTCATTGGCTTCTGGCCTCCATATGGTTTCTGGGCTCCATCCCAGAACTGGCGTGGGTGGCATTATTTGGACCAACTGCCGTCCGTCTAGGTAGCCGTGATGGGTGTCATGCTGGGGGCCTCCACACAGAGAGAATCTGCTCACAGTGTCACACCTCTCGCCACTTTGCTCTCTTTCTGACCCTGTCACCAATGCACATAATGACAGATACAGCGAGAGAGAGAGAAATCGCACCAGGAACTGAAAGCGCAAGCGGCAGATCCTTTCAGACACAGACACAGCTGAATCCGCTCTAAATAAAATCAAAGATAACTGTCAGATGCGTTTACCGAGCACGCTGCTTGAGTGCATGCAAATAGCGCTATCAGTGAACAAGTCAGAGGTCCAAAGCAATTCAAGAATTGAACTTGTCATCCATTTTTTTAAGCTTAAGTGCTAGCCTTGTGTTTAAAAATCCCACTGTTATAAATCTATACAGGACTGATCAGATTGCCCAATCCCTCTTGTGAAGCTCTTATGGGGTTGGAAATAGACAATTTAATATCTTATCCACAGATGGTTTGTGGCACTTTGGTATGGGTGACCGAATATCATTGAGGTTTGGGTTTGCACATTTACATCTGTGTACTTGTTTTGATTTGGGCGCTAATGACTGTTGGCATTTGGCCGCTATCAGTGGATTGTTAATTAGTATTGAGAGGTTTGGGGGAGATGCACAGATTCCCTTCTCTCTGGAAACCAGATGTGACTTTGATCTGTTCACCCCATTCACTAGCCTCTTCAAAATGGTTTTAAAAAGTGAGACTTGCATCAATCCACCTTGTTTGTTGGTGTATAACTTATAAGAAAAATAACATACTTTTCCACATATAAAAATTCTGCATTGCTGCAACCAAGTTTGTTTAATGGCGTAAGTGTGGTACAGTGTTCCATCTCAGTGCACAGCTGCGGTATAGAGGCAACCCAAGCTTCCCAAGATAAATTATAACATTATAAACACAAATGCTGAAATTAAAGTTTTGTGGAATAGAAACTAGTTGAGGCTGAATCAAAACCGCTTCTGTTGGTTGCAGCAAGTAGTGCGTGGTGCTAAATTGGGGACAAAAATGCAAAAAAATAATCTTCAAAATGATAAAAGTCTAGTTTTGATGTTGTATTTTGAAAACAAGCATCAGTCTATTCAAAATAAAAATTAGTGTACACTAGTTTTTTAAGTTTAATATGATGATTTACTGTGCTAATTGCGTAAACAAATTATTAAAATGTTTCACTTTCATATATTTTAAAATATGAACTTCTATTTTTTCCTTTTCAAAATCCTATTTTTACAGTTTCATTTTGTCTTTCAGTTTCAGATCTTTCCTTTTCAGATTCTGACTTTTGGCCAAAATTTACCATAGAACAGTGGTTCTCAAACTGTTTTCACCAAGTACCAAGCACCTACCCCGGTGGCAGATTGAGTTTGTGACGAACCCCAATATCTCCCGCCCAAAGGCACAACCTAGTAACTCACTTCTAGCTGATTTTGAGAAAACAAAGGAAAACCAATCTATCTTGATGCTGTCTTACAAAGATTTACAAAGTCATCAAACGTATAGATGTTTTCTTCAGCTTTCATTTTCTTGCCGATTGAGCCATGGATTGAATATGCTCTCATGAACGTGTGCCCTTTCTCCAGATATTTTATCACAATCTCGGGTGGGCCCCATTCTGCGTTTGCACATTGGGCAAGAGCCGTGTACAGCGTCCAGTTTTTATTTTGACCTTCACAGTTATCTGCCCAAAAAAGTATGCAAGGGGAAGAATCAAGAACAATACATTTAATGAAGGTGCTTGCAACGTCCTGGGCCAATCTTCCAAATATCCCCTCGTGCCATAATATCACATACTCGGGTTGATCGTCGGCCCCCATTTGTGCAAATGTCTCATTAAAGACAATAAGGCGACTGACAGAGAAGCTCCGATTGGTCCCTTGAGATACTAGGTTTTTCTGTTGTATCGACGCGGTTATGTGGTAGTTGCTAGGTCCTGCCATGCACGTAACAGCTTACTTACGGAACAAATTACAATATCGCATACACTAATGTAAAGCATGTCACCTAGGAACTCCAAAATTATTATCAGCTCAGTTTTGACCAAAATTGAGTTACTGGGTTTTGCCTTTGGACGGGAGAGATGCAGAGAAGGAGGCAGGCATTGTGTAAGAAAACATGATTTAATTAAAAAACTAAAACAAGAACAAACCAAAAGGGTACCAACAAAAGGCGAACACAAGGCTGATAACAAACTTGGCTAAGAACAAAACACTTACCGTGTCATGATGGAACTATGGCATGAGCAGAGTGAACGGAAGTAGACAAAGCTACAAGCGACAAGACAGGTAGTGGTGACATCGACACGACAATAATCCAGCATCTGACTGGAGGACAAAACAGGCTCAAATAGTGCCTGGCTGTTTGACACCAGGTGAGGCCAGGTGCCAATCAGCCACAGCTGAGGGGACACAGTACTCAGGGAGACAAACAGGAAACAGAAACAAAATAAGAGTGCTGACAGGAAGTAAAGACAGGAAATACTACACACACACAGAGGAAAAACTAAAACATAACCAAACTGTCAGGGGCAAGCCTGACACCCAGAAAACACTTGGGTCTTTAAATACCACCGTAATTACCAACATTCAAATACTGTGGTGCAGTAGGCATAAATATTCATTATAAAACAAGGCAGAGGTTTAATTTACTAAGTATAATCTTCGGCATACGACAAGTGGTACATGTCGCTGGCATAGAATCATGACAGATACCTTAACAAAATGCATAGGGACAGCTCCCTATTACGTTACTTTCATGGAATGTAATGTGATGCTATTTTATTATTTGGCACAACATAAAATTGAAAATACTGAACAAATATGGAATAACTTATTTGTTTGAACTGTAGCTGAAATGTAACTTAAAGTACTATTTTTCATTTTTTGATTCGTCCTGTTTTGTTGTCCCAATCTCCTATGGCCTCATATTAGTCCACGGTCAACATCTCTTCTCTCATTCTTAGTTCTATTTTTTTCATTGTCTCCTCACTTGTATGCTGGCATATAGTGTACAGTATGTGATAACCAGGAAACACAGTATGGAGAGCAAACTCTCACAATTGTGTTTATGTTTATTGTATCGTTGTTAATCAGGGGATTCACTCAGAATGAGTATGAAACGAGCCCAAAGTCTCAAACCCCAAAGAATTTGGCAACATTGGTTTTCCTGAGTCTCATTGTACACAACTCTGGTGCGTTCAATAATTGCTAAATAAAGTGGAAAAGGGAACGCTTTAACGACTTAAACATGAAAAACGGTGAGCATTCAGTGTAGTTGTTTTCCAATAGGATAATTGTAGCCGTGGTTGGGACCGCTTCTTTAAACTACATAAAGTGTTGAGTTGACTTGATTTATTTCCGACTCTCCCTGAAGGCAATGAGATAGGAGGTGTCCCCTAACGTTTTCGCTCAGCTGTCTGTCATGATTTTACGCCCAACGCAAAATTTGAGCCAAAAGTCTGAATCTAAAAAAAAACAAAAAAACAACTTCAATCTAAAAAATGTACATGTACATTTTTTCTAAAACTAAAAATAACAATAAAACTTTGTAAAATAAAAAATTAATCCGTAAAAAACAAAAGCTCGAATATCAAAATATATCACAGTGAAAATAAATGAAATAATTACCTGGCTAAATCATAATTATATTTAACCTGGGGAAAATATGTGGACTTACACACATTTTAAATACACTCATGTAACTTTCAAGTAGATTTTTCAGTTTCAAAATTTTGGCTTTCAAGTACAAAACGTTTGGCCCTAATTTAACTCCATAGTAGTGCACACATTTGTTTAAAGACACAATAAATAAACAATCTATTCCACATAATGGGAAGCATTCATAATGATCAACTAATCAATTCCATCCATCCATTTTCTGCCGCTTACTCTCTTTTGGGGTCGCGGGGGGTGCTGGTGCCTATCTCAGCTACAATCGGGCGGAAGGCGGAGTACACCCTGGACAAGTCACCGCCTCATCGCAGGGCCAACACAGATAGACAAACAACATTCACACTCACATTCACACACTAGGGCCAATTTAGTGTTGCCAATCAACCTATCCCCAGGTGCATGTCTTTGGAAGTGGGAGGAAGCCGGAGTACCCGGAGGGAACCCACGCATTCACGGGGAGGACATGCAAACTCCACACTGAAAGATCCCGAGCCCGGGATTGAACCTAGGACTATTTAGGACCTTCGTATTTTGAAGCAGACGCACTAACCCCTCTCCCACCGTGCTGCCCACTAATCAATTAATTACTGAAAAATACCAATAGCAATTGATCTTGAAAAAAAAATAAAAAAACATTTATCACTTGCAACTGATTTGAGGCGGTAAAAACATTGACAAGAATCGGATATACCGTATTTCCTTGAATTGCCGCCGGGGCGCTAATTCATTTAAAACATCCTCTCACTCCTGCGCTTACCAAAGGCATGCGGTAAAAGTAAGCATGCACTAATTATTTTAAAACCTCTTCTCACTCTGGCACTTACCAAAGGTATGCAGTAAAAAATTGAGTGTGATGTAAGCTTGGACCTTAAATCCTACTGAATAGCTCTTAATCTTCTTCCCTTTATGCGATTTCAAATTACCGGTATTGAAATCAGCCTCCTCCATTTTGAAAATGATGACAGGGGAAGTGGCACTCGTGACGTCACGAGTTTGACCAGGCAGTAATACTAAGTATGCGCTAATTATTTTGCGGAGCTAGTTTGATCCGACAGTAATTCTATACTATATGCCCTGCGGCAATTCAAGGAAACATGGTATATATAGATATTTATATATTTATTTTTATTTTTTTTCATTTTTAGCAGAAGGTAAACTGTTTTTCTTTGTAGAAGTGCAATGTAGGTCAGTTCACAGGATCCTTTTGGGTGTACACGGTAATTCATTTTCTTTTTAGCCTTTCACGATAGAAAGAAAGAAATACAATCAAAAAGAGTTACAAACATTGAAAGCCAACCTTTAACAAATCTCTACAAACTCTGAGACACCAGGTTAAAATATACCTCCTGCACTCTCTAATGTCAGATCCTTTGTCTATTCAGTTAATTGTAGAATAGCGGTCCTGATGGAATTGCTCTGTGACCTTTTAGTATTTTTATTTCTTCAGCCCATATATTTGCTAAGTGATGGTATTCTGGCTGATTAGCGCACCACCGTCCTCCAGACACACACATGGATACACACACTATTACCAAACACAATGTATTCACTCCCAGAACCCTGCTTCCATTGTTCTGCTTTATAAGACTGGCAAAGGAGCATCAGTCAAGTATATTAGCTGGATCCTATTACTGTCACCAGATTGCCTCTCAGAGCCATCTTAAAGAGCCCCCAGACAAAACTTCCTGTCATGTTAATCCAAGCTTTAATAAATAGAGGGATGTGTTACCATATTCAAATAGGGGCTCCCATAGTTGTGCTGACAAAAAGACACTGGCTATCACAAAATAACAGATTAAAGTGTTTTGCAGGAAGAGATCACAAAAAAAGTTTTTATAATTGCTCATTGTATCAAAATCTGTAAAGAATTATCAAATTACTGGAATGCTTTTGACAAAAAGCTTGAAACACTAAGTATTAGTGAGGGTGGCTATTGTGTGTACAAAACATGGTATTTGGCTTACCTGGCAGATAATTTGATCCGTGGTGCTTACCTATTGAAATGTAAGTACATTATACACACCTTGAGTGTTTGAGTATATGATGTACACTAAAGAACAGAGCTGCCATTAGGTGCTTGCATGAATACCACAAGGTTATTATTAACTATTACGTCTTGATGGTGGTTCAAAGGCAGCAGTTACAAGCCAGCCAGCTGCAAAAACCGCACATGAGGCAAAGCAGCGCATTTCTGTCCTCGAGAATTGTCAGTACCAACAGAGCGAACGATTCAAGGCCACCGTTAGAGTCACAGGTTCCCAAAAAAAGAGCAAAACACTTGACAGAGGATTGCATGCTCTCTTGCCCACTGGCTTAATTTTCCAGGTAATTGTTGTTTTCCCCTGAAGGAGAGTAAGAAAAACATAGTGGATATTTTCCACAACCATCTATCAGTGTGGTTCTTGCATTTTAGTAATTCCAATTCATGTGTACAGTCACAATAATGTTAAATAATATCAGTGTAAGTGGTAATATGGTGTGTAGTATTAATACAGATGTAATTTTTGTTGTTTGTTTTTGCATTTTTGTGTGTTTATTTATTATATTCGGATCAGATAATGCAAAGAGAATACTTAAAACAACAATATCAGCACAATGTAAAAGACTTCCTTGTGTTCTAGACTCTGTATAATATGTATTGGATATGAATTGGTGAACATTTATAGCCACATTTATACGGAAGTGGGTAAAGTACCCAAAAATTGTACTCAAGTAAGAATACCGTTACTTTAGAATAATATGACTCCAGCAAAAAAAAAAGTAGTTATCAAAATAATTACTTGAGTAGGAGTAAGTATTCTATAAAAATACTCAAGCTATTAGTTAATGGTTGTTGGTCTACAGTTAGTGTGTCTTTCTGTCTGTCTGTCTGTCTGTTTGTGTGTGCGTGTTTGTGTGTGAAAAGTTAAAATCATATACAATTTAGTGGAATTATTGCAGGTTGAAATGTGTACATTTCTACTGAGACAGATGGCAGCACATGAAATAAATG
The DNA here is from genome assembly GCF_033978795.1 of Nerophis ophidion. Taxonomy (NCBI): domain Eukaryota; kingdom Metazoa; phylum Chordata; class Actinopteri; order Syngnathiformes; family Syngnathidae; genus Nerophis; species Nerophis ophidion. The sequence goes on along the minus strand of NC_084614.1, from coordinate 11,780,696 downwards.
TTAGCTTTACAATTTTGAAAGAAATCAATGAATGTTTGTGCTGCCTTGTCTGACGTCACGACACGTTTTACAGTTAGTATGTTTCTGTGTACTCAATGAGTCTGATTCGTCAAATAATTTAGTTACTTCTATTTTTACAGCGACATGTGAAGTTATAGTTTCACAGTGTGCCTCTTGTGCAGTACAGATGCATGAGTATCCAACATTGTGACAGCATTTATCAGTCAGAAAAAGTTCACTTAAAAAAAAAAAACCCTTCAACATGTCATAAAAGAGCATGTTAAAAACCAAGGAATAAACCATACAATTTTAGAGAAAATACATAATGTATTTATTGTTTTAAATTCATCATTGATTCTTTTAAATTCAGCATTATGATTACTTTTGGACATAATAATAATGTAGAGATACCGACATGCTGACATCTCTGGTCTGCATGCTAACATTGCCAGCCAAGGTAAAGGATATACTTTTGTTTATCCCACAATGGGGAAATTATGTTTATTGTAGTTACTATATTCACACCATTCAACATTGCCTTTTTTCTGCACTGAAGAATAATCAATCAATCAATCAATCAATCAATGTTTATTTATATAGCCCTAAATCACAAATGTCTCAAAGGACTGTACAAACCATTACGACTACGACATCCTCGGAAGAACCCACATAATGGCAAGGAAAACTCACACCCAGTGGGCAGGGAGAATTCACACCCAATTATTCTTAAAACATATAAAGTACATGCACATAAAAGCTACACTCATTGTAGAGTTGTCCCAATACCAAAATTGTGGTACAGGTACGGGTACCAAAATGTATTTCGATACTCTTTGATACTTTTTTAAATAAAGGGGACCAAAAAAAAACTTCGTTATTGGCTTTATTTTAACAAAACATATTTTGGTACATTAAACATATGTTTCTGTTTACAATTGAAAAACAATGTTGGCCTTAAATAAAATAGCGAACATTAGGGCTGTGAATCTTTGGGTGTCCGACGATTCGATTCAATATCGATTGTTGGGGTCACGATTCGATAATATATTAATTTTTTCGATTCGATTCGATTCTCGATTCAAAAACAATATTTTTTTTTATTCAAAACGATTCTGTATTCATTCAATACATTGAATTTCAGCAGGATCTACCCCAGTCTGCTGACAGGCTAGCAGAGTAGTAGATTTGAAAAAAAAAAGCTCTTATAATTGTAAAGGACAATGTTTTATCAACTGATTGCAATAATGTACATTTGTTTTAACTATTAAACGAACCAAAAATTTGACTTATTTTATCTTTGTGAAAATATTGGACACAGTGTGTGGTAAAGCTTATGAGATGCTATGCAAGTGTAAGCCACTGTGACACTTTATTTTTATTTTTATAAATGTCTAATGATAATGTCAATGAGGGATTTTTAATCACTGCTATGCTGAAATTATAATTAATATTGATACTGTTGTTGATAATATTAATTTTTGTTTCATTACTTTTGGTTTGTTCTGTGTGTTGTTTGTGTCTCCTCTCAATTGCTCTGTTTATTGCAGTTCGGAGTGTTGCTGGGTCAGGTTTGGTTTTGGAATTGGATTGCATTGTTATGGTATTGCTGTGTAGTAGTTTGTTGGATTGATTTAAAAAAAATACATATTTAAAAAAAAAAAAGAGAATCGATTCTGAATTGCACAATGTAAACGATTTGATTCGTATTCGAATTGATTTTTTCCCACACCCCTAGTGAACATACTAGACAACTTGTGTTTTAGTAGTAAACAAACAAACAAAGGCTCCTAATTTGTCTGCTGACATATACAGTAACTTTTTGTGTCATTTTTGTCATTCTATTATTTTGTCAGAGTTACAAAGGACAAGCTGTAAAAATGTATTATTAATCAACTTGTTTATTTACTGTTAATATCTGGTTATTTTCAGTTTCAACATGTTCCATCTAAACTTCTGTTTAAATGTAATGATCACTTATTCTTCTGTTGTTTGGATACTTTACATTAGTTTTGGAAGATACCACAAATTTAGGTATCGGTCCGAGACCTCGTAGTTACAGGATCTAGGTCATCATTTAAGTCCATATGTGTCCAGGGACATATTCACTGAGCTTATAAACATAATATGAACATTAAAAAAAGGAAAACAGATTTTGTGATTGTGACAGACTCCCAGTCGTCCTCGTGTGGGTTGCGGTGACACTGGACACACGACGCATCGTAGCAGGTTTGATTCAGATTTATTGTTTCCAACAACCTTTCTTCGGGCCAGTCGGGCGCGCCCATTTCTAGTGCGCCGGCTTCTCTTCCTGGTCGCGCTGCACCTTTCGGTGCTCGCCTGCTGCGTCTGTGGCGGGGACTCATTTCGGACTGCTCTCTCTCTGGTGTTGTGCTCGTGGTTTCCTCGCTGTCTTCCCCCCCGATCGTGCCCCCTTCGCCTCTCTTACGGTCTAGGAGCAGATGCGCAGATTGTGAGCAGGTGTATGTCTTACGCACCTGACTCAATTGCCGTGCTCCTGCCGCTCCTCGTGCGTCACGCCTCTCCTCACCGCCGCATGCCACGCCTCCTTGCCTCCATCTTGGTCCAGACCACTTCTGTCCGCCTGCTGACGGCCCGTCGGCTGCGTCTCTCCACAGTGATTCTAAAAAACATAGATGTAATCATAGTAGTATCGACTAGATAGGCTATTGTACTCAGTATCATTACAGTGGATGCCAGGTGTATATCCAACCATTGAATTTGTTTACATTCAGGCATTCTAGCTTTTGTTAGCGGTGACACAGGTGAGCTGTTGTATCCTCCTACGGTGTGTAGTGGAGCATGTTTAGCTATTCCTCGTCCTGCAGGGATGATACTCGTAAGAAACTTAATTTAGGCGAGGATTAGTGATTTAGAAGTAGCTAAACGGCGGCTGGATATTTGCTGGTAGCGAGCTCGCCATATCATAAAGCACCTCTTCCTGAAGGTGTTCCAGTTTTATAACTTTACCTTTATCGTCAGTTTTCAAGCCAAAATGTGTCCATTCTTTCTTTTCTGTCCACACACTGTGTCTACTTGTAAGTACTTCATGATTGTGCGTTGCCAAACATGCTCCTCTGCTCGTAAACCCAGCAGTCATGACGTGCCGGCTCGCAGTCATGCCTGTAAAAAAAATAAAATAAAAACGGGAACCCATCCATTTTCTACCGCTTGTCCCTTTCAGGGTCGCGGGGGATGCTAGAGCCTATCTCAGCTGCATTCGGGCATTGGGCGGGATACACCCTGGACAAGTCGCCACCTCATTGCAGGGTCAACACAGATAGACAGAACCTGTACTTTTCACACAGAAAGTAGTACTGTTTCTGATTAATTAGTACTGCAATTCCAAACTAGTACCGGTATACCGTGCAACCCTTACCCAGAGCTATCCAGTATTTAGATAACCTATTTTCCTTGTACACTAAAAAAGCTAAAATGTTGGACTAAAACAGCACAAACAAAAAAGGATGTTATTCTCACTTAAGGGCCGTTTAATAAATAATGGGTTCCCCAATGGTGGCTAATTACCAGTGTAATCTTTTATGTCCAATCATCCTTCTCCTTAATCTTTGTTCAGTATTTAAAGCCTACCCCCTTTCAAGCATACTTCCAATACATTGCCTTTTTATGCAGCGTACCCTCAATATATCATAGTATCTTCCAACCTTTCTGGCCCCCCACTCATTTCTGCCTACGGCTGTTTTTACATTAACAAAGGGGACTGGAAAAGGTGCATCACTTTGTAAAATCTCTTATGTGTGTGTGCATGCAAGAAAAGTCAGATTGGCTTTGCGAGGAGGAAGAAAATCATTTTAAATAGGTCCTCTGTGTTAAACTGTTTGCTCTGGGGCTTAAGGATTGCTCACCTCTCCAAATACTATTTTGGCTTTAAAACACAGTATTTCCTTGGGTGAGTTTTCACATGGGAGAATAAGGGAAAGCCCGGTGCTGTAGTTTTATGGAGGTGGCTTGCAGGCATATTCTATTCCGACAGAAAGAGGAGACACTCTGTAAGAGTGTGGCAGAGAGGAAAGGGGCCCTATTAATAAAATGACTCCATAATGGGTAGTTCCTGCAGCTTGGCAAAGGAAGACAGGATGATTGATGGTCGAGGCCAAGGCTTGCATCCTCAAACATACATAGTTCAAGTATGAGGATTACGACTCTGGAAGACCAAACGTGGAACCAAGCACCGCACCATACTGAGGTCCCATTCATCCAGGACGGTATGACCCTCAAAGTGATATCCAGGTTCACAGAGTTTGAACTTGTACATCCTGACCGGGCGTTTATTGTTGTTTATTGTTTTGTATATCTTAAAGGGTCAAACTGGGGGTGTGCCAAGCGATAGGCCAACAATCAGTCTCGGGTGATTTTTCTGAAGAAGTTTGTGATCGCTATTGCTGATTAATGTTGACCACAAAGGCTGATACCCCTTGGCTATAATATTATATTTATTTTTAGTCCTCGGCTGACAAGCTAGCAGCTAATTGTGTGTCTACCTACGCAGCATGGAGCCGCTCCCCTAAGCTAATAATAATCACCTCCATTATCATTAACAAGCTGTATTCCTAATGTCTTAAAGGAGAACTAAACTTTTTCTGGAACTTTGCCTATCGTTCACAATCGTTATGAAAGACATGACGATGGATGGGTTTTTTAAAGGACTACTGAAACCCACTACTACCCACCACGCAGTCTGATAGTTTATACATCAATGATGAAAGATTAACATTGCAACACATGCCAATACGGCCTTTTTAGTCTACTAAATTACAATTTAAAATTTCCCGGGAGTTTCGTCTTTGAAACGTCGTGTAATGATGACGTGTACACAAGACGTCACGGGTTTTTAGGAAGTATGAGCGCTGCGCGCACACACAGTTAAATGTCGTCTGCTTTAACGGCATAATTACACAGTATTTTGGAGATCTGTGTTGCTGAATCTTTTGCAATTTGTTTAATTGATATTGGAGAAGTCACAGTAGAAAGATTTAATTGGGAAGCTTTAGCCTTTAGCCACACAAACACACAGTGATTCTTTGTTTAAAATTCCTAGAGGTGAAACTTTAGTATGGATCAGAGCGCGGTCAAGCCAACATGGATCCCAACCAAATGTCAACCAGCAGGTTTCGGTGTGAAAATTGTGGTTAAAAAGTCTGTTCTTACCGGAGAAAAGCTGAGCTTGTGCCGTCCATAAAGCTGTCGTCGATTCCCCTGAGACACTGCGCGTCAAGACACCCGTGGAGACACCCTTCCGACTATCAGGTACTGTTAAACTCACTAAAACACTAGCAACACAATAGAAAGATAAGGGATTTCCCAGAATTAACCTAGTAAATGTGTCTAAAAACATCGGAATCTGTCCCAATGCAATCGCGTTTTTTTCTTTTCTAGTCCGTCGCTATCAATATCCTCAAACACAAATCTTTCATACTCGCTCAAATTAATGGGGAAATTGTCGTTTTCTCGGTCCGAATAGCACTTTTTGTTGGAGTCTCACATTAAAAACAATGTGAGGATGTGAGGAGCCATCAAACGGGTGACGCCATCATCTGCGACTTCCGGTAGAGGCAGGGCATTTCTCTTAGCACCGAAAGTTGCGAACTTTATCGTCGATGTTCTCTACTAAATCCTTTCAGCAAAAATATGGCAATATCGCGAAAGGATCAAGTATGACACATAGAATGGACCTGCTATCCCCGTTTAAATAAGTAAATCTCATTTCAGTGCGCCTTTAATAATGCATTCTAACTAACATTCTAAAAGTCTGCTTACAGCACAGCCAATGGAAGATCCTCTATTCCCGCCCATAGAACCCAATTAAAAAAACATTCAAAAACTGCCAACAATACTCAATTTACATTTTGTGATTTGAATATTAAACAAGTATTAGTAATATTGTTATTATAAGTGCTAAGCCAAACAAACTATTTATAGTGGCGCCGTGATCACTAACATGCATCACTATGTTTACATCATCAGTTTATTGTAGATCAAAAATCATGCATCTCACCTGGACAGAAGAAGACGTTGGGATGTATTCCGACACCTTGGTACACTTTGACATCCAATTTAGACCCAGGAATGGCGAGAACAACACGAAAAGACGCTTGGTCAAACACACACACACACACACACACACACACACACACACGCACACACACACACACACACACACACACACACGCACACACGTTTCTTTGCCAAGATTATGAATCATTCATAATCTAAGTAGGAATGTATGAACAGCCTAGCAATCGACATCCTAAATACAGCAGACATTGCACAGTAAGTTGTGTTTTTTTAATGTTTGTTGGTTCTCATAAAGTCGACAGTGAGTAATAATCAGTGATGAAGAAAAAAAATAATGTTTTGATGTGTTTTTGAAATGAATGCTTAAAATGATCAAAAACGTAAATATTAAATGTTATTATGAATGTGCCCATTAATACATTATTTATACTTGCAGTGTGTATAAAACCCTAATGGAGGTATTTGGATGTTTTTTTAAAGGTTTTTATAGGCAGAATAGAGCGGCTCCAATAGTCTCTATTGTATGTGGACTTTTGATCAAATTTTTTAATAGTTAGAATGCACTAAAAAAAATACATCCTTCGTCATGTCTTAAAGACTCTGAACAATAGGCAAAGTTCCAAAAAAATGTGCAGTTCCTCTTTAATTGTCATTATCCATCCATCCATTTTATACCGCTTGCACCTTTCCATGTAGTATTATCATCGGAGGACGAGTGCAAATGTTTTCTACACCGAAAGCAAGCAGGAGCCACCATGCTCATATTAATAAGCTAGCCACTAACCTAGATAGCAACAGCAAGGAATAAGTGCTTAGTAAAGTTTAAGACGTGTAGATGGAAACTATTTACAGCAGAGATTAGGCAGATATTAACATACAGTTAGGAAGTAGATTAATAAGAGTCTAGAGAGAGAATAATATAACCCCAAACAGTTCGTGTATGAGCATTTTCACAGTCAGAAGTACACGACATGAGACATGAGGGTGGATTGATCCATGAATTGGTGGTGTCGACACCAAGCGTAGTATCAGTATATGATCGATACTACAGAGACTAGATTGACATTTCTATTTTTTTGTTCACTTTGCCAACTCAGAGAGTAAATCATTTGACACCAGAAGACTTTGACCGCAAAAATGATTGAAAATAAATAGTAGTTTTTCATTTTGTGAATTGTTTTCTATTGACTTTGTTTTGATCAAACAACTGTATGTAATAAACAAGAATAATGAACTAATTAAAATACTGTGGTGATATTGTTAAACTTTCAATACGTTTACAATGTATAGTTAATACATGTGATCGGTATTGGTATCAGCTGATCTCAGCCATAGATAATTTGGTATTCGAATCGGCAGAATAAATCCTTGTTCAGACACGTTTGAAATATACTCTGAAACAACAAGATGAAAAAAAAATTACATAACAATAAGCTTGACTTACCCGAGTAAGAACTTCTAAAAGATAAACAATATTCGCTGAAGAGTAGAAGATAGGTCTTAATGCATAATTGTTATTACTTCAGGGTTAAAGCACCCATAAAATGACATTTGCCGGAAAAAAATAATAAAAGGAGTGTCTAGACTGATTACTTCTTTTTCAACTGTGTTTAATTTGTCTGAAGGGTGACTTGGATGGTATTAAGTAATATTCTACCAAACAACACTATGTCCTTTCCTTAAAAATGTGCGATCTTCCAAAAGGCTTCTTCTTTTCATAAGATTTCTTTATAGCAGTACATTGCTGAATGTGCCCTTAGCACTGCTTCCTTTTTAATTGTGCGCTTGCTGGTCTGTGAGCCGCACACGGCCTCTGTGCTGGGATCTGTGCAAACCTTTTCAACAAGGCCTTCTTTGACACAAGAAGCTCTCTGTGTGAACATCACTTTGTATCACCATAGCGACCTCCTTGGATGCAGAGCAGGGGACCTCATAAATATGTAATTGTGACACATTTGAGGAATTGTCTTCCTCAAGTGTTTCTCTCAAGCCATTTTGTTAATGTCAACATGAAGGAAAGTCACTTGAATAAGTGTTGACATTCTGCCCATGGTGTAGATCATTAATAATTACACAAGCATCACTGTCAGATGATTGTTTGGAAAACATGTTTTTTTATGCATTTGCTTCGTATAAACTACTTTGACCCACAAACATTCTTTTGCAATAAATAAAGAACTTGATGATATGAGTACTATTTAATCATACCAAGGGTGCACAATAACTCAGAGATTATGCATATTCTCACATTCAGTGTGGCTTTCTCAAACTACTGCAATGACATTCTCTAGTTCAGTGATACTCAAACTGTGGTACATGTACCACTTGTGGTGCGTGGACTTTATCTAATGGTTTGCCAATTAATCATTAATTAAATATTTGAACTCAGTGTTAACTGTTCAAACTTTGTTTAATGTTACAGTGGCCAAAACAATTAAATAGTATTGTTAAATAAAATGTTGTCCTTGTCTTTGATGAATACATAGGCCAACTCAGTACTGTATTTTAATGTTGGTCTTTATGGTGGTAGTTGGAGAGTCAAGTGTTTTCTAGGATGGTACTTGATGAAAAAAAAGTTTGACAATCACTGCTTTACTTGTTTTTGCAGTGAAACACCCAATGAACCACCTAGAAAAGTTGTGCAATTTGTCAATACATATTTCAGGCCCTCGAAAAGTAAAAAAAAAAAAAAAAAAATGTTTTTAGAAGTTTTGGAAACATAATGGAAGTCCTGGATACCCTAATCCTAAAAAAGATCGAAGGTCTCTCAATCCAGATTGCAGCAAAATGTACCTGTGGTGAGAACAAGTACTCTCATAAGTGTCCCAACAAACGGCATGTGTAGTGCTGTTTGACAAAAGCCTAAACTAAATGTTTTTTTTTTTTTTTATGAGACACTAAAGGCTTAAGCCCTGATTTACTAAAGGTTTGCTTTTACTAAAACGCGTGCAACTTTGATAACACACACAAAGCTGATCTACTAAACGTGTGCAAAGTGGACTTCATCTGTTAAGTGAACAGAATAAGACGTGCAATTATTGTTGCATCTCTGTCTTCATTAATACGCAAAATATATGCAGATCATCAAAACACCCACAATACTGGGAGGAGAATATATATATATATATATATATATATATATATATATATATATATATATATATATATATATACAAATCCCGTTTGCATATAAGTTGGGAAATTGTGTTCGATGTAAATATAAACGAAATACAAAAATGTGCGTATCATTTTCAACCCATATTTAATTGAATGCACTACACAGACAAGATATTTGATGTTCAAACTCATAAACTTTATTTTTTTTTGCAAATAATAATTAACTTAGAATTTCATGGCTGTAACACGTGCCAAAGTAGTTAGGAAAGGGCATGTTCACCACTGTGTTACATCACCTTTTCTTTTAACAACACTTAACAAACGCTTTGGAACTGAGGAATCTATTTGTTGAAGCTTTGAAAGTGGAATTCTTTCCTATTCTTGTTTTATGTAGAGCTTCAGTCGTTCAACAGTCCGGGATCTCCGCTGTCGTATTTTACGCTTCATAATGCGCCACAAATTTTCGATGGGAGACAGGTCTGGACTGCAGGCGGGCCAGGAAAGTACCCACACTCTTTTTTTACGAAGCCACACTTTTGTAACACGTGCTGAATGTGGCTTGGCATTGTCTTGCTGAAATAAGCAGGGGCAACCATGAAAAAGACGGCGCTTAGATGGCAGCATATGTTGTTCCAAAACCTGTATGTACCTTTCAGCATTAATGGTGCTTCACAGATGTGTAAGTTTTGCATGCCTTGGGCACTAATGCACCCCCATACCATCACAGATGCTGGCTTTTGAACTTTGCGTCGATAACAGTCGGGATGGTTCGCTTCCCCTTTGGTCCGGATGACACGATGTCGGATATATCCAACAACAATTTGAAATGTGGACTCGTCAAACCACAGAACACTTTTCCACTTTGCATCAGTCCATCTTAGATGATCTCGGGCCCAGAGAAGCAGACTACGTCTCTGTATATTGTTGATAAATGGCTTTCGCTTTGCATAGTATAGCTTTAACTTGCAGTTACAGATGTAGCGACAAACTGTATTTAGTGACAGTGGTTTTCTATAGTGTTCCTGAGCCCATGTGGTGATATCCTTTAGATATTGATGTCGGTTTTCTATACAGTGCCGTCGGAGGGATCGAAGGTCACGGTCATTCAATGTTGTTTTCCGGCCATGCCGCTTACGTGAACTGATTGCTCCAGATTCTCTGAACCTTTCGACCGTAGATGTTGAAATCCCTAAATTTCTTGCAATTGCACTTTGAGAAACTTTCTTAAACTGTTTAAATATTTGCTCAAGCAATTGTGGACAAAGGGGTGTACCTCGCCCCATCCTTTCTTGTGAAAGACTGAGCATTTTTTGGGAAGCTGTTTTTATACCCAATCATGGCACCCACCTGTTCCCAATTAGCCTGCAGACCTGTGGGATGTTCCAAATAAGGGTTTGATGAGCATTCCTCTACTTTATCTGTATTTATTGCCACCTTTCCCAACTTATTTGTCACGTGTTGCTGGCATCAAATTCTAAAGTTAATGATTATTTGGGGGGAAAAAAAATGTTTATCAGTTTGAACATCAAATATGTTTTTGTTGTAGCATGTTCAACTGAATATGGGTTGAAAATGATTTTCAAATCATTTTTTTCCGTTTATATTTATATATAACACAATTTCCCAACTCATATGGAAACGGGGTTTGTGTATATATGTATATATGTGTGTATATATATATATATATATAGGGGTTAGTGCGTCTGCCTCGCAATACAAAGGTCCTGAGTAGTCTGGGGTTCAATCCCGGGCTCGGGATCTTTCTGTGTGGCAACACTAAAATTGGCGCTAGTGTGTGAATGTGAGTGTGAATGGAATGTTGTCTGTCCATCTGTGTCGGCCCTGTGATGAGGGGTGATTTGTCCAGGGTGTACTCCGCCTTCCGCCCAACTGTAGCTGAGATAGGCACTGGCGCCCCCTGTGACCCCAGAGTGAATGAGTGGTAGAAAATGAATGGATATATATATATATATATATATATATATATATATATATATATATATATATATATATCAACACTCATCACCGTTTTAGGAGCACTATTTTGCATTTGATTTAGCACATATGCATGTTAGATAGATAGAAAGATAGATAGATAGATAGATAGATAGATAGATAGATAGATAGATAGATAGATAGATAGATAGATAGATAGATAGATAGATAGATAGATAGATTGATAGATAGATGGATAGACAGTACTTTATTGATTCCTTCAGGAAAATTACAATTCCAGCAGTAGTGTACAGAGTTGACATCAATTTAAAAAAGTAAATAATGGGTGTTTTAATGGAAACAAAATAGAAAAATATTACAATAAAAATAAAAATCAACAATGGAAATAAAAATATAACAGTAAAATAAGAATATAATAAGAGAAACTTGGCAGTAGTAACCATGTTATGAAAACGTATTGCACGGTTATTGTTTTGCATCCCCTGTCATCCTAGTACCCCCCACCCCCGCCCCCAGAGAGGAGTTGTACAGTCTAATACCGTGTATATCTTTTATTATTGAATGTATCAAATGTGATGAATATTTAATGGACCACAACGGAAACAAGCCATTTGGCTTTTTGTGCCATCCATTTGACTTTTTAAAGCATTACATGGATTAAATTCTTTAAGATGTCAATAATTTCTAAATCAATCAAAATGAATCAAACGTCTGAAAAGGACGCGCATACTGACACAGTTCCACAAACGGCTGTGAAAGACGAGTGCTCGCACTGTAAAGACACACGGTGGACAGAAGCCTCGGTCCTACGTCTACATTTCAACATATTTGGACGGTCAGAAATAAACAAATATTAGATACATTGTCGATTTAGCAACATCCTTTTATAACTTAATAGCAACATGACTTAAGGGGCTGAATCAAAGAAATTTAATTAATGCGTTTTTCGTGTCATTTTATATATATATATATATATATATATATATATATGTTTTAAATATGTCTGTTTTTTCATATATAATTTCACTAGCATATATGTTATATGATAAAAACTTCTTAAAGTATGTATTTTTTGCATTCCGAGCACAATATCAATCAATCAATCAATCAATCAATGTTTACTTATATAGCCCTAAATCACTAGTGTCTCAAAGGGCTGCACAGACCACCACGACATCCTCGGTAGGCCCACATAAGGGCAAGGAAAACTCACACCCAGTGGGACGTCGGTGACAATGATGACTATGAGAACCTTAGAGAGGAGGAAAGCAATGGATGTCAATAGTGCCGCCATCCTCCCGTACATGTTTATCGGTTTAAAAAAAAAGTGGTGTAAATGGGAATGCACTGCACGACTGCTTCCACAATGTCCATAACAAGTGGTAGATGTTCCCTGCTTGTTTGAAAACTGATAAATACCACAAGTAGGAACATGATAACATGAATGTGCAGACAATGAGTGTCTCTGTGGTAATGCCCTGTATAGGACACACAAAATCCTCATTTAAATAAGGCGGTCTGCACCACTTTACAGTTGTACACACAGTCTTAGTAGATCACACGCAACAGGCCTACTAAAAGTGCATACTGTTTTATCAATTGCACACATTGTATAGCGCAAGGAATTTGGCTCTTAGTAAATCAAGCCCTAAATATGTTGGAACTGAAATATGGGAATTTGTATCCTAGTGTGCCTGCAGGTTGTTTTTTTGTGTTTTGTTTTCATTTGGGATTTGAGGAAATTTATCTCATACCAGCACGTAAAGGACACATACAATCTCAACAAATTTAGTATTCGAGGTCCCAGATTTAGTCCAGTGAGTACCACAATAACACTAATATGTACATATTAATGTAGTATTAGTGTTATGTAAATTATAATTAACATAGAATAATGTATTTTGGTCATGGAAATTCAGTTAAAGGGCTCTGAGGAAGTTATAGAAATCCTCTATTAAAAAAAAGTGTGCAAACCCTGCATACATTTGATTGGAACACACAGATAATAATTCTTTGAAACATTTTGGGGTTCCTTCTTTATCAGACTCATTGACATGCTGATAATGCCACGTGGTTGGCCCAGATGGGAGCATGCAGAGCGGTCCAGGGGATGAGGAGAACGATTCAAACACAGTGCTGGTGGCCTTGCAAATGGACAAAGAACTAACGATATCAGTTTCAACACCAGATAGGGAGACAGCTGGTTGGAACACTAATCATAGTGACCTTGTAGATAGTTGATGAGGAGATGAGGAGGAGCATCATCATCGCTGAGAAAGGTCATCTTTGCCCAAAATTCTAGTGATCTTCACTTGCTGGAGCCTAGTGCAGTATATTCTGAATTTGAGTTGGTTCTCCTGGACCTTCAAATTACTTGACTAAACAGTGGTACCTCAACTTAAGAGTGTTGTGGCATAAGCGCTGTCTCCCACCTAATTGTTATGTTTTAGGTTGCAAGCAAAATTCTGTATTACAAGCATCCTCGCCATTAGTTGGTGTAGCAAATACCACGGTAAGATCCGCCCAAAATATCTGGTCTTACCTGCTAGCATTATTAGCTTAGAGGTAAAGATTGACGTAACTGTGTTTTTCCAACCATGGGAAGAAAAAAAGTTAGTGTGAAGGATTCAATAAAATAAACAAATACATCATCAAAAACATGAGCAAGCATGTCACCAACAAAGCAATTCCAGCATATCGCTGCTAGTTTGCACAAAAATTAAGCAGAATGAGTCTAACGCCAGCCAGTAATATTTAAATAAAATCCAAACGGCAAATATGTATCCATAACAATATGGAAAAGCTGATGATGATGTGTTGGACAGAGAAGCAGCTGTTAATAAGCGCAAATAAAATGTCAGTCAATGCATGACTGGCACTTAATTTTAAATTGTATTACAAATTTTGGTGGTACCGTACCCCACACAGTCACACTGGCTCATTAGTCCATTTTTATGTAAGGCACAGTGACTGGGTTCCAATGATTTTAAAAGGTTTTTAGATTGAAGTTCTAACAATGTTAAAATTGTTCTTGATCCATTGCCGGGACATGTTTAGTTTGGTATTTTTTAGTTATTTATTTCTGTTTCAGCACCCCCGTTGGGTGTCTTAGTTGCCATGGGTGCTGATTTTCCTCACCTGCCTCTGATTAGTGGTCAGGGCGGTTACCTGCTCCTGGTCACTAATCAGAAAGCTATTTATTCCTGCCTCGCACCACACTCTGACTGGCGGTCTTGTTCGCAACACGCGACATTTCTGTGGGTATTTACTTTCATGAGAGTTTAAAATTACTAGTTTCTTGCTCCGTTGTTGGCTAGCTTATTGCTAAGCTTTGCTATAGCTTCTCATGCCATTCCCACTTTTTCCTTTTTTCGTGTTTTGTCCTGCTTATTGGATTAATCATCCTTCTTCTGTGCTGCACCCTGCTTCCCGACATCCTTCAGTATTTTAGGGAAACGACCATGTGACTCCGACGTAACAATTCTGCACTAAAACAATTATTGATCAATGTCTTTCCCATAATTTGTTTTCATACAAAACACGCATGACATAAAATTATTCTACATACAAAAGTGTGCTAAAATATTGTCATGTTTATTTAATATTTAATATTTTAATTCTGCTTTGGGCCAGAATTTAGCCTGCGCTGCCCTTCCTGCTAGACATTACTTCATAAAACTACTGTAGTTGTTTGTATGTTTGTTTTTATACAATTTTAAAAGTTTGTGTTTCTTTTAAAAAGGTATGTTACATGTTAAAATTGTGCTGTTTTAGGATAGCTAATCACTAAATAAATGTATTTTAATTATTTACAAAGGGAGATGTTGACTCCTCTCTGAGCTGCCACCTTATCGTGGTAGAGGAGTTTGCGTGTCCCAATGATCCTCGGAGCTATGTTGTCCGGGGACTTTATTCCCCCTGGTAGGGTCTCCCAAGACAAACTGGTCCGAGGTGAGGGATCAGACAAAGAGCAGCTGGAAGACCTCTATGAAGAATACAAACAAAGGACCCGGATTTCCCTCGCCCGGACACGGGTCACCGGGGCCCCCCTCTGGTGCCAGGCCCAGAGGTGGGGCACGATGGTGAGCGCCTGGTGGCCGGGCCTGTCCCAATGGGGCCCGGCCGGGCACAGCCCGAAGAGGCAACGTGGGTCCCCCCTCCAATGGCCTCACCACCAATAACAGGGTCCATAAACGTCGGGTGTGACGGGAGCTGGGCGGCAGCCGAAGGCAGGGCACTTGACGGTCCGATCCTCTGCTACATAAATTAGCTCTTAGGACCTGGACCATCACCTCGCTGGGTGGAAGGAGCCTGAGCTAGTGCGTGAGGTGGAGAAGTTTCAGTTTGATGTAGTCTGACTCACTTCGACGCACAGCAAGGGGCACTGGAACCAGTTCTCTTGAGGGGAGCTGGACTCTCTTCCAATCTGGCCTTGCCAGCAGTGAGAGGTGACGGGCCGGGGTGGAAATTCTGGATGTTCCGCGGCTCAAAGCCTGCACATTGGAGTTCAACCCGATGGACGAGAGGGTAGCTTCCCTCCGCCTTCGGGTGGGGGAATGGGTCCTGACTGTTGTTTGTGCATACGCGGCAAACTGCAGCTCAAAGAACCCACCCTTTTTGGATTCACTTGAGGGAGTACTGGAAAATGCTCCCCCGGGTGATTCCCTTGTCCTACTGGGGGACTTCAACGCTCATGTTGGCAACGACAGTGAAACCTGGAGAGACGTGATTGGCAAGAATGGCCGCAAGGATCTGTACCCGGGTGGTGTTTTGTTATTGGACTTTTTTGCTTGCCACAGATTGTCCATAACAAACACCATGTTCAAACATAAGGGTGTCCAAATGTGCACTTGGCACCAGGACATCCTAGGCCGGAGTTCCATCATCGACTTTGTAGTTGTGTCATCGGATTTGCAGTTTCATGTTTTGGACACTCGGGTGAAGAGAAGGGCGGAGCTTTCTACCAATCACCACCTTGTGGTTAGTTGGCTGCGATGGTGGGGGAGGATGCTGGACAAACCTAGCAGGCCCAAACGCATTGTGATGGTTTGCTGGGAACGCCTAGCAGAGTCTCCTGTCAGAGAGAGTTTCAATTCCCGCCTCCGGAAGAACTTTGAACATGTCACGAGGTAGGCGCTGGACAGTGAGTCCGAGTGGACGATGTTCCGTACCTCTATTGTCGAGGCGGCTGATTGGAGCTGTGGTCGCAAGGTGGTTGGTGCCTGTCGGGGCGGTAATCCTAGAACCCGCTGATGGACACAGCGGTGAGGGATGCCATTAAGCTGAAGAAGGGGTCCTATCAAGCTCTTTTGGCACATAGGACTCCGGAGGCAGCAAACAGGTACCGACAGGCCAAGCGATGTGCGGCTTCAGCGGTCACGGAGTCAAAAACTCGGACATGGGAGGAGTTCGAGGAAGCCATGGAAAACGACTTCCAGACGCCTTCGAAGCGATTCTGGACCACCGTCCACCGCCTCAGGAAGGGGAAACAGTGCAATTTCAACACCGTGTATGGTGGGGATGGTGTTCTGCTGACCTCGACTGCGGATGTTTTGGATCGGTGGAAGGAATACTTCGAAGACCTCCTCAATCCTACCAAGACGTCTTCCTATGAGGAAGCGGTGCCTGGAGAATCTGTGGTGGACTCTCCTATTTCTGGGGCTGAGGTTGCCGAGGTAGTTAAAAGCTCCTCGGTGGCAAGGCCCCGGGGGTGGATGAGATCCGCCCGGAGTTCCTTAAGGCTCGGGATGCTGTGGGGCTGTCTTGGTTGACAAGACTGCAACTTTGCGTGGACATTGGGTGCAGTACCTCTGGATTGGCAGACCCGGGTGCTGGTTCCTCTCTTTAAGAAGGGGAACCCGAGGGTGTGTTCCAACTAGGGCTGGGCGATGTATCGATATACACACTATATCGCGGGTTTGTCTTTGTGCGATATAGAAAATGACTATATCGTAATATTCGAGTATACGTTCTCACGCAGTTGCTTTTAGCTGCGGGCATTACACTACAGGCTTTTCTCACTATTTGTTGTCTCTCCTTCTCACAGACAGGCAGGTGCACAAACTTACACACGTCACATACTGTCAGGTAATACGTCACATACGTATACATCGTCACTCAGCAGAGAGGTAGTATACTGGGCAACGTTAGCTAGCCGTACGAGTGGTAATACGAGAGAAAGAAGGTGCGGATCTGGTAACAAATGAAGGGTTTGGGTTTATTTTGAGCCATGCAAACAAAACAAGAGAATGACATAAAATACAAAAGAAATATATAGATACATTATTTTTACACCTACATAGAAAACATTACATGTGCCTAATCTTTTGTAGATGTCAAGATTGGCTCAAAAGGGAGTGGGAAGAAGTAAACTTATTAAGGAATACTTTATTCCCAATAAAAATAGCAGGGGGTCCATTGCCTGGCGGTGGTTCAGCTTCAAGTGGGAATATGTCGAACAGACAACCGTAATTTGTGAAGTGTGGGGCAAAAGCGTTGCTATAAAAAGTAGCATTACTTCTAATATGTAGGATCATTTGAAAAGTCACTCGCTAGAAAATGAAGAGAATTTCATAACGTCCGTAGTAACCTACCACATAGTGAAGGACGAATACTATTTGATTTCCTATTATGCAGCTCATTTTTATTTAACACTTAAAATGTCTCTGACAATCATGCACTTTGTGTTTTGGAAATGAAATACATGTGTGCCACTGCTTAATATCTTTAATAAATACACTTTTGGTCAATTGACTTAGTTGTGATTTCCTTCTCTGCATGAAAGTTTAAAAGTAGCATATATGAATGCAGTATGAATAAGAAAGTTTTAGTGTAGACACATAGAATCATCATACTGCTGTGATTATATGCAAGGCCAAAGCAAAATATCGTAATATATATCTTATATCACGATATGGCCTAAAAATATCGAGATATTAAAAAAAAGCCATGTCGCCCTGCCCTAGTTCCAACTGTCATGGGATCACACTCCTCAGCCTTCTATTCAGGTGTACTGGAGAGGAGGCTACGCCGGATACTCGAACCTCGGATTCAGGAGGAACAGTGTGGTTTTCGTCCTGGTCGTGGAACTTTGGACCACCTCTCTACTCTCAGCAGGGTCCTTGAGGATGCATGGAGTTTGCCCAACCAGTCTACATGTAATTTGTGGACTTGGAGAAGGCATTCAACCGGGTACAAGTCCTGTGGGCTGTGCTCAGAGAGTATGGAGTAACAGACTGTCTGATTGTGGCGGTCCGCTCTCTGTACGATCAGTGTCAGAGCTTGGTCCGCATTGCCGGCAGTAAAGGGTTGGACTCCGCCAAGGCTGCCCTTTGTCACTGATTCTGTTCATAAGTTTTATGGACAGAATTTCTAGGCGCAGTCAGGGCATTGACGGTACCTGGTTTGGTGGCTGCAGGATTAGGTCTCTGCTTTTTGCAGATGATGTGGTCCTGATAGCTTCATCTGGCCGAGATCTTCAGCTCTCACTGGACCGGTTTGCAGCCGAGTGTGAATGGGAATCAGCACCTCCAAGTTTGAGTCCATGGTTTTCGCCCGGAAAAGCGTGGAGTGCCATCACCGGGATAGGGAGGATATCTTGCCCCAAGTGGGGAAGTTCAAGTACTTAGGAGTCTTGTTCACAGGTAAGGGAAGAGTGATTTGTGAGATCGACAGGCGGATCGGTGCGGCATCTTCAGTAATGCAGACGCTGTATCGATCCGTTTTGGTGAAGAAGGAGCTGAGCCGTAAGGCAATTTACCGGTCAATCTATGTTCCCATCCTCACCTATAGTCATGACCTTGAGGTTATGACCGAAAGGACAAGATCACGGGTACAAGGGGCCGAAATAAGCTTCCTCTGCCGGGTGGCGCGGCTCTCCTTTAGAGATAGGGTGAGAAGATCTGCCATCCGTGAGGAGCTCAAAGTAAAGCCGCTGCTCCTCCACATCGAGATGAGCCAGATGAGGTGGTTCGGGTATCTGGTCAGGATGCCACCCGAACGCCTCCTTTGGGAGGTGTTTTGGGCACGTCTGACCGGTAGGAGGCCACGGGGAAGACCCAGGACACGTAGGGAAGACTATCTCTCCCGGCTGGCCTGGGAACGCCTCGGGATCCCCCGGGAGAAGTTGGACGAAGTGGCTGGGAAGAGGGAAGTCTGGGCTTCCCTGCTTAGGCTGGCACCCCCGTGATCCAACCTCGGATACGCGGAAGGAGATTGATGGATGGGAGACGCTGATTTGAGATACAAGTGCTTTGAGTTTACAGCTCTGTCACAGAATTAATTATGTTGGTAAGTTGAGCAACCACTATATATTTCATTCCAGGCTGCAATCTTTGTTGCATGGCCAAAAGCCACCCACTGGCTCACCGACACCTAAATGTGTAATTAAAAGGGCTAAAAAGAAGCCCACATTTTAACCTCTTTTTTTTTTTTTAAAGCACCACTTGTAAAAGCACTCAAGCGTGGATACAGAGCTGTGTGCAATTCAACCCCCTCAGACAGTGATATAGACTCCCTCTACAAAAGAACAATTGAAAGGGTTGTCACAAATTTGTCCATTGTCACTGGTCCGCTATCATTTCTCTCCTAATTGTCATCATTGAAATAGAATGTTGGATGATCTACTTGGCAAAGACGGTGTTGATGAAGGGGCAGTGCCAGCTGAGCTTTCTCCTTGACCATGACCCTTATTTGTCATAATGGTAATGATCCTAATAATGTTATACTTCATTGATCTCTGTGGGGAGTTTTTTTTTTCACCCTTTTTTGCTTCCTCCTTCGCGAGGCTGTCTGTGGTGCAGCTGAAGCACACGAGGAGCCGGGGAATTGCTCTCTTGTGCAAGGAAAATGGATGCTTGACTACAAGTAGGCTTAAAATTGTATTTCAATATATCAGAGGTGGGGGTTTTGTTGTTTGTTTTTATAGCATATGCAGACAGTATTTGTTTTGGTCCCATATGTTGTTTTTTTTGTCAGTTATAAAACCATGTCACAATAGTTGGACATTTTGTATGCATAGTTCATTTGTTGTTGTTGTTTATGTGTAGCACTTATTTAGTTTTTACCATTTCATTGATTGGTTTGTTTAGCTGTGTTGTATATATGGAATGTTGTATGATTATTTTTTATTGTTATTTTATCATCTTTTACCATTTTCTTTTTAATCTGTACAGCACTTTGGAGAAGGCAGTAGTGGCTGTTTTTTGTGCTATATGAATAAACAAACTTAACTTATAATGCTAAAGCTACACCACATGTACTAGTTCTGTTGTAATCGTAGACCAGGATTTACACACACACATCTTTTTTTTTAATTGACAAAGCAGATGCATCCTCATTGCATCATCGTGACTTTTTAGGATGCGCAGCTCAAACATTATTAGCTTCCTGTGGCTCAACACTGGACACCGCAGTGTTATATTCCACAGTCTCCACTCTCCTGCCCTCAGTCTGCTCATGAATAAAAGTTATTTGTTAGCACTCCAACTGATGCGTTAAATGTGGTGCGGTTCACCGTTTCCTGCGACTAAAAAGGTGGTTATTCTAAGTGCAGAAACAGCAGTTGACACCAGCTCCTACAATAATATGCTGTAATTGCTATTGACTGGATCCAAAAGCCGACTTTAAATGTGTCCAATACTGGCAGCGCAAAAAACAAGAATGGGCACAAACAGTCCCAAGTCAGCGTTAATTTGGCATCAGACATGACTCATATCAGTGCCACCCCAAATTGCAGAAAAGACCCGGTGCTCGCTTTCTGCCATGAGTTGAATGTACATGTGCAGTTGACACCTATCTAAATCGCTGTCATAATTCATCTGTGGAGCTCTTAAATCTCTCTCTGTCACCTGGCACGTCTGCTGTTTTACAATCCAAACATAGGCATTATGGATCCCTTTGTCCTTTGATAAATAATTCATCAGTCAAACCCGCTATATTCCCAAATCATCATATATATGTATTTTGATATGGACTTGTTCTTCTATAAAAAGTACATACAAAATACATTTTTTTTTCTCCATTTGCTTACACACAATTTTACCAACTGTGTGTCTTTTTTCAAAATAAATACACAGTCTTCTAAACACCACATTACAGTTTCTTAATTCCTAGGTTATTTGCAAAATGACACACTTTGGTCAAAACATATGCCAATTCATCAAAATAAAGCAAGCATTTGTAAAAGTGCAGTTTTATTTCCATCTCTCTCACACAGACTTCAAATGATAAGACACTTTTGGAGTGATTTACCCTGAACAGTAATAAAAACAAAAATAGTAAAATAGGGTTTTTTTACAAAACACATTTGTAAAAAAACCTATTTTACTATAAGAAATCACATATTTGGGGAATTTTGCCCGACCGTTGTAACATATGTTAAAAGTTAAAGTTAAAGTACCAATGATTGTCACACACACACTAGGTGTGGTGAAATTTGTCCTCTGCATTTGACGCATCCCCTTGATCACCCCCTGGGAAGTGAGGGGAGCAGTGGGCAGCAGCGGTGCCGCGCCCGGGAATCATTTATGGTGATTTAACCCCCAATTCCAACCTTTGATGCTGAGTGCCAATATGTGATGAATGATTACTGTAACTTGACAAAATATACTGGCAAATCCCCAGCAATCGTCTTTGTTTACTTTGAAGGTCCTTTTGTATAGGACCTAAAGAGAAAGTAAAGATATCCTGTAATATTTTCAAGAACTGCTCAACAACGATACTGCAAACTGAAAATATGTACTTTTACCGCAGTCAGATAAAGAAACATATCTCATGTCAACAATGACGTGCAGTACAAATTTAAATCTGAAAAATCTGAAAAATATGGAGATAAATAAAAACTACAGCAGAGATTATAGGCTACATGTGCAGATTTAGGCAACAGCAACTCTATGAAAGAACATACTCAAAAGCCCCAGTTACTGTAATGTCTCTAATCATCTTCTGCCCGTCCAGCTGGATCCGGCCAAAGTGTCTCATCCACATCACGTGCAACATGGGAAGGTGTGTAATATTTCGCGAAAACTGTAAAGCAGAGTCTATGCCTAGAATTAGGCAAATCTGCACAGTGGTTTGGCTTACTGTGTGTAAACTTTGTTAATTGTGTGAAAATGTAAAACGTAGTGTGTAAGCAATTGGAAAAAAAACTGATGAGATGATGATCAGATGAGGATTTAAAATTTTTGACACCATGACTTCCTAAATGATTTTATATAGAGGCAATGTTTAGAGAGGTGCCATTTGCCTGGTGTAACTCGCTCAAAATAAACGTTGACATCTGTATCATTTTAACTCTAAATTTGACATTAAACTACTCAAAATGTTATCATAACAGGCAACATTATCTAATTTATGTACCAGGTTCCTAAGCCGATGATGACTCACTTGATGTAACAGGACTGAACGTAACAAGAGTGAGGTTGTTATGAAAGTATTATGTAGCAATGTCATGATCATTGAACAATTTTGTCAAAACAAAAATGTTTTAATTTGTTGACAAAAGAATATTTCTATTCCATCCATCCCTATTCTACCGCTTTTTCCTCTCGGGGACAAGGGAGTGCTGGAGCCTATCCCAGCTGCACTCAGGTGGAAGGCAGGGCACACAAGTCTCCACCCCATCGCGGTATTTCTGTTCTCTCCACAAAATCCTGATCTGTCTTTGTTCATGCAATGACTTTTGATGTTAGCTTAATATCACAAATTTCTGTTATACACTACTGAAAATGCATCTCAGAGCAAGCCAGCTTTGTTTAAAAAAAAGATTTCCATTGATTTCAAAGATAGAATCAATGTTAAAAAAAAAAAAAATCACATACTGTGATTCTTTTTAATCTCCAGCGACTGTGGGATTGTTTAGTCCAGATTTGAGAACTTAAATTTAATTTGTTTCTAATATGGACCTAAATAATGGCCTGAATGAACTGAATGGAAAAAGTGTTAAAGATGAAAGGTTTTACAAACCATAAACTTTATGGTTTGTGAAACCTCTGTCAATGGTACAATGATTGTGCCATTGGCGGAGGTGGGGCCAACGGCACAATGATTGCTTCACAAATATGGAAAAAACAAGTCCACAATTCTAACCATTATCAAAAAAGGATGTTTATTTGTTTGCTGACTTTGCCAAAGGGGTAAAATATTTTTGCAAGGACGTAGAGAAAGTGCAAGACCAAATGAAAAAGCTGTTGCTCATGTAGCTAAATGAGAAGCAGCAAGCCGGCGATAGCCTTTCCGAAGCTACAATATATTGCCAAAAGTATTTGGCCACCTGCCTTGACTCACATATGAACTTGAAGTGCCATCCCATTCCTAACCCTTAGGGTTCAATATGATGTCGGTCTACCTTTTGCAGCTATTACAGTTTCAACTCTTCTGGGATAGGCTGTCCACAAGTTTGTGGAGTGTGTTTATAGGAATTTTCCACCATTCTTCCAAAAGTGCATTGGTGAGGTCACACAATGGTTGGTCAAGAAGGCCTGGCTCTCAGTCTCCGTTCAAGTCAGGACTCTGTGCAGGCCAGTCAAGTCCATCCACACCAGACGCTGTCATCCATGTCTTTATGGACTTTGCTTTGTACACTGGTGCACAGTCATGTTGAAAAAGGAAGGGGCCCGCTCCAAACTGTTCCCAAAAGGTTGGGAGCATGGAATTTTCAAAAATGTTTTGGTATCCTGGAGCATTCAAAGTTCCTTTCACTGGAATTAAGGGGCCAAGCCCAACTCCTGAAAAACAACCCCACTCCATAATTCATAATGCAGTCCGAAATGTACCGTTCTCCTGGCAACCTCCAATGCCAGACCCGTCCATCAGATTGCCAGGTGGAAAAGCGTGATTTATCACTGCAGAGAACACGTCTCCACTGCTCTATAGTCCAGTGGCGACGTGCTTTACACCACTGCATCCCACGCTATGCATTGGACTTGGTGATGTATGGCTTAGATGCAGCTGCTTGGCCATGGAAACCCATTCCATGAAGCTCTCTGCGTACTGTACGTGGGTTAAATGGAAGGTCACATGAAGTTAGGAGAGCTGTGGCAACGGACTGTGAAGAAAGTTGGCGACCTCTTTCCACTATGCGCTTCAGCAGCCGCTGACCCCTCTCGGTCAGTTTACGTGGCCTGCAACTTCATGGCTGACTTGCTGTTGTACCCAAACGTTTCTATTTTGTTATAATAAAGTTGAAATTTGACTTTGGAATATTTAGGAGCGAAGAAATTTCACGACTGGATTTGTTGCACAGGTGGCATCCTA
The DNA here is from genome assembly GCF_033978795.1 of Nerophis ophidion. Taxonomy (NCBI): domain Eukaryota; kingdom Metazoa; phylum Chordata; class Actinopteri; order Syngnathiformes; family Syngnathidae; genus Nerophis; species Nerophis ophidion. Next base: position 11,756,315 of record NC_084614.1, on the reverse strand, counting down.
TGACAGCTGCACGCTCAAAATCACTGAACTCCTGAGAGCGGCCCATTCGTTCACAAATGTTATTTTAGAAACAGTCTCCTTGCCTAAGTGCTTGTTTTTATACACCTGTTGCAAGGCCAAATGATGAGGACACCTGATTCTGATATTTTGGATGGGTGGCCAAATACTTTTGGCAATGTAGTGTATCATTTGAGAGGAGGCTCACCATTTATATGGTGACTTGTTGTCCAAAAGTGACTATGTTGTAACCCAGCACGGTAGAACCATTTAAGGCGAGCCGAGGGTGTTTGGAAAAGTTTAAAAGAGGAGCCGTCATTCACAGCGTCGGTGCAGCATGGCAATGCTTTTCAGACAAAGCTGCCGCTTCAAGGATTTTATCGGCAAGGGGGGGATTTCTACCTTAGCAAGGTTTTAACTGTGATGAGACCAGACTTTTTCGGAAAAAGATGCCACAGGGGTCCTTTATTACAGCATAGGAGAATGCAGTACCGGCACACAAGCAGATGGACGACTGCCTCACAATGCTAGTTTGTTCTAGTTTGTTAGCGGTGGCTGGAAGGTGACACGATGCTTGTTTACCACTCCTAGACTGTTCAACAAATGCCAAAAAGTCAAGGATACAAGTTAAAAGGAGTTTCCTTTTTGGTAACATTTGAAAGTACACCTTGGGGACTTTTGTGTTTGTGCTTATGCATTGACAGTTAAACTGGCTTTTGTTGTGTTTGGATGGAAAAAATATTTTGCAATGCAGTCCGCAGAAGATGATTGAAAGGGCCATTTTACATTGCTACTGACGCTGTGGTCAAAGATGGAATTGCCACATTTTTAAGATATTCAACACTCTGCTGCCATCTGACGGCTAAAATGGATAAGTGCACGCTCCTCACCCCCCCATTCATCACGTTTCATGTGTTAAATAAACCGTTACGAATGGGGGCCATATGAATCCCCTTCCTAATGTGCATGTAAACAGAGCACCATATGGAATAAATTGATATGCGTACCCAAAGAGGACTTGAAAAAGTACAAACGGATATTTTGACAAACCAAACAATTTTGTTTAACATAAAGAACAGATGTGAAATTATAATGCAATCAAACGACAAATATACTCCTACCGTATAATGCTCTGAGAGTCAGAAGTATAACTGATTACACAAATAAGGAGGTAAGACACAGTTGTAGATCTGAGCAAATCTAAATAACTCCGTTAACACTCTTCTCAAAATCGGTTTATATGCAGCATTCAAGGTCTTCATCCTCTGGTTTAGCTGACACTGGCATTTCTGCTACTGTTCTGTTTTGATCCACCTGTTGAGAACATACACCATATTGCCAAAAGTATTTGGCCACCCATCCAAATGGTGAAAATCAGGTGTCCTAATCACTTGGGCCGGTGTATAAAATCAACCACTTAGGCATGGAGACTGTTACTACAAACACTTGTGAAATAACGGGGCCGCTCTCAGTGATTTCCAGCGTGGAACTGTCATTGGATGCCACCTGTGCAACAAATCCAGTCGTGAAATTTCCTCCCTCCTAAATATTCCACACTCAACTTTATTATAAGAAAAGTAAAGAGTCTGGGAACAACAGCAAGTCAGCCACCAAGTAGGTAGGCCACGTAAACTGACAGAGAGGGGTCAGCGGATGCTGATGCGCATGGTGCAAAGACTTTCTGCACAGTCAGTTGCTACAGAGCTCCAAACTTCATGTGACCTTCCAATTAGCCCACGTATAGTACGCAGAGAGCTTCATGGAATGGGTTTCCAGGGCCGCGCAGCTGTGTCTAAGCCATAAATCACCAAGTCCAATGCAAAGCATCGGATGTAGTGGTGTAAAGCACGTCGCTACTGGACTGTAGAGCAGTGGAAACGCCTTCTCCGAAGTGATGAATCAAGCTTTTCCGTCTGGCAATCCGATGGACCAGTCTGGGTTTGGAGGTTGCCAGGAGGACACTACATTTCGGACTGCAATTTGGCAAGTGTGAAATTTGGTGGAGGAGGAATTATGGGGTGGGGTTGTCTTTCAGAATTTGCGCTTGGCCCCTTAGTTCCAGTGAAAGGAACTTTGAATGCTCCACGATACCAAAACATTTTGTACAATTCCATGGGAAAGCACTGCAAGTTCATATGTGAGTAAAGGCAGGTGGCCAAATACTTTTGGCAATATAGCACTTATGGCACAAGAAAAGAAAAGTTATTATGTTGGGTTTCATCATAACCGCGTTGAAATGTAGATACTAAACACCCTCAGTGTTAAAAAATAATTCCAGTGTCTTTCTACCTTGTTAGGAGGGGTTATTTGCTGCAGGTTTAGTTAAAGAGCTGCTTAGCCTTCTGGCCCCTCAACTGCCTCACAGCAGCCTTCAATTTTAAGTGGTCATGGATGGTTCCAGTGCATATACCACAGCAAAATAGATTTTTGCTCTTTTCTTCATTGTCACAAAAGGCTAGCCACTTCGCTGGAGTTCCCTTTCCCCTTTTACATAGTGATAAGACAGCCATTATCCTTTGAACCTTTCTTTTCACCCAGCCCTGAGAAAAGGAAGAGTGAAATAGAAGTAGGAGGAGGACAGAGAAAGATTTCTTCCCTGAGGTGAGCCCGGCCTCACCTCTGTGTGGCAGACTTTTTTTCTGAGCAGTGAAGAGGTCCTTAACCTTCTATCAGATGGAGGCACACAGTTGTGTTCTGCTTGAATAACGACATTGAAAAGCCCTCAAGCACAGGAGATGGTTCTATAGAGTCTGTTCGCACTGAAAAGAGAGAGAGTGTGTGAGAAAGCCCGACAGAGAGTTGGCGTTGCGCGACCTGCTGGAGTGTGACCCTCACATGACGTCCATGTTCTCTGCTAGAACACCCATCAGTGCTTGACTATGGATCAGTGTTCCTTGTTGTATGACAGGAGTTCTAATAATGTCACAGCAACATACATGCATATATCTGTAATCCACTTACTTTTACACCAGGGTCTCCAACCTTTTTTTTCTGACATCTACTTTTACAAAATGAATATGGCCAAGAGCTTCTCATTTAATTATGAATCTTATTTCAACCCAAAGGAGAAAATCACTTGAAGAGCGCAGACTTCTGCAAGGTCCTTTTTCCCCAATAGTAAAGAAGTCCTGAGTCCAGATGGAGAGTCCAAAAATGTAATCACTTGTTCCCTATCACATTGCTGGCATTTCCTATAAAGTAGATGAAAATCTGCCCATAGCTTTATGAGCTTCTGTATCTTTATCACCTGCTCAGTGGCCGGAGTGTCCGCCCTGAGATCGGAAGGTCGTGAGTTCAAACCCCGGCCGAGTCATACCAAAGACTATAAAAATGGGACCCATTACCTCCCTGCTTGGCACTCAGCCTCAAGGGTTGGAATTGGGGGTTAAATCACCATAAAGGATTCCCGGGCACGGCCACCGCTGCTGCTCACTGCTCCCCTCACCTCCCAGGGGGTAAACAAAGGTGATAGGTCAAATGCAGAGGGTAATTTCACCACACCTAGTGTTTGTGTGACAATCATTGGTACTTCCTTTAGCTTTTTAACTTAATTGAAATGAGCGAAACAGAGTGAAGCTTCTTGTTAGTCAGTCCGTGTCTTTGCGTCTGTGGCAGTGTGGCACTGTGGCAGCTGCGGATTTCACCGATGCAGCGGTTTGAAGAAACACTTGGTTGCTTCTCCAAACATGTCTTTAATGGTGAACATGCAACATGAGAATGTTTTTTGGAAGAGCTTAAAGACACCTCAACCAATTAAGTTACTTCCCCACTTCAGGCTTACTCGATGTGAGACCTGGATCCTAGTTCATCAGGATTCCTCCTCTTCCTCCTGTCCAGGAAATCGCAAAAAGCCGCTGCCTGACCAGGGTTGAGAAAATCTGTAGAGACTCCTCCCACCCCTAGCAAGGACTGTTTTCACTGCTGGACTATAAAAAGAGGTTCCGTAGCCTCTGTAGCAGAACCTCCAGTTTTTGTAACAGCTTCTTCCCTCAGGCCATAAGACTCTTGAACGCATCATATTAATCCCCTCAATTACCTCAAAAACGGTTTAACTCGCTGGAATATAAAGACAATATAATATACATATCTTTAATGGTGAACATGCAGCATGAGAATGTTTTTTTGGAAGAGCTTAAAGGCACCTCAACCAATTAAGTCACCTCTCCACTTCAGGCCTACTGGATGTGAGACCTGGGTCCTAGTTCATCAGGACTCTTCCTCTTCCTCCTGTCCAGGAAATCGTAAAAAGCCGCTGCCTGACCAGGGCTCAGAAAATCTGCTGATAATCCTCCCACCCCCAGGAAGGACTGTTTTCACTGCTGGACACTAGAACGAGGTTCTGCAGCCTCCGTACCAGAACTTACAGGTTCTGTAACAGCTTCTTCCCTCAGGCCATAAGGCTCTTAAATGCATCATAATAATCCCCTCAATTAGCCCAAAAACGGATTTACTTGCTGGAATATAAAGACAATATAACGCACATCCATAAACGTTGATGCACATGCAATAAGTGCAATATATTTATCCGTACAGTAATGTATTTATATTTATCTGCACCTAATTGCTCTTTTATCCTGCACTACAACGAGCTAATGCAACATCATTTTGCTCTTACCCGTACTGTAAAGTTCAAATTTGAATGACAATAAAAGGAATTCTAAGTCTAGTGTCTGTCACAACAAACTTAAGGTAAAATAGAAGAAATTATCCGACTCAGTACCAAAATTTAATAACATGTTCCTTATCCCATTTCTGACAAGGTAGAAGAAAATACACCTATCACTTTTTTGAGCTATCTATAGCAAAATGAAAGAAACAGAGTAAACTCTTTCTGCACTATATTTTTCTGAGCGTATGCACACATGAGCGTAAACGTAAGTTACAGTACCATAGTAGAAATGATCTGGATCAGACATAACCTCTGGGCGGTGAGAAGCTCTGTCATTCGGGAGGAGCTCAGAGTAAAGCCGCTGCTCCTCCACATCAAAAGGAGTCAGATGAGGTGGTTTGGGCATCTGTTCAGCCTCTCTGGGGAGATGGGAGGCCACAGGGAAGACCCAGGACACTTTAGTAAGCCTATGTCTCCCAGCTGGCCTGGGAACACTTCGGGATCCCCCGGGAGGAGCTGTACGAAGTGGCTGGGGAGAGGGAAGTTTGGGCTTCCTTGCTTGTGCTGCTGCCCCCGGGACCCAACCTTGGGTAAGCGGAAGAAGATGAATGGATGGATCCTAGTGAACTTTGATAACCCAATTTTCACTATACTGCCTTTTAGTATTAATTCTGTTTAAAAGACCCGACCGTTGGGCCAACGTATAGCGGCTGTTTTAGATAGCTGTTCATAATATCGCGTCGCATTTTCTAGAATCCCCTGGCCAGCTTCTCTAAAAGGCGTGGTGAGCCTTTTCTGCTGTCTTTTACTCTCAATAGCTTCCATAGTATCAGAAATAGTGCAAGCCTTTCTTCTGTCAAGGTCTCCCAGTTGTTGATGGCTGGTGATAATGTGGGCTCTTGCCATAATTCAAATTAGTCATATGATGCCACATTGAAGCATGCCGTAGTGAATTCAGTAGCACTTATACTAGATAAAAAGTCGTAACATACACATATATCTATCTAGTGTTGAAATAAACACCTTCTGTCAGCATTTACTTTTTTAAATAAATGTTTATTGTGGTTGGTTTGCAGGCTCTTCCATCTTTGCCCTGCAGTAGTCCTTTCACACGGTCATAATGTGTGACATGCATGTCAAGTTTTCCCTGCTGTTATAAACACACGCACACACACACACACACACACACACACACACGCACACACACACACGCACACTTATACAATATGTTCTCACGTTTGATTTAATGGAAGTGTGCTGTTCACTGGCGTGCAACTAAAATGTGTTTCTTTAGACCCGTAAGTGTCTCTTCTTTCTTCATTGTCCTTTATACAAAGGCAATGAAGTCACAATCCCCTGAACTACAAACTGCAGTTATCACACTTTCTCTCGCTTCAATGTGATTGCTGGGCAATAACATGAGGCTGAAGTTAGGGCAGATGACATAATAAATGTTTGTTGAAAAAACTGCTGCTGGTGTTATTGCTTGATGCTAACATTTTATGTTGTCGCATCATATAATCATTTGGTAGCATATTTTTCTCAGGTAGCAAAACGTATTCATATTTATGCATCTCCAGGGGTAACAGTAGACAAGTTATGAACTGGTGACTGTGTTCTTTTGTCATGCATTCACTTCATTTTGTTTCTGCCCATTTATGTACGGCCTCAGGTTAGCTGTGTGGCTAACTTTTGACTTTGCACTTGGTGTAAATCAACATGGTTAAGACACTAGTACACAGTACTATGTTTTAATAGAAATATAAAAATTATAACTTTAAAGCAAAAAAGAGATTATCAACTGCAGCAAAGTGGATGGTGTGGAATTTGATGCTACTGTACATACAAGCCACAAAAATGGTTAAGCTGAGTGCTTTGCACTTATATATGTCAAGACCCCCTTAAAGACAAAAAATTACCACAACCTCCTTGAATTAAATTACAAACCCCGTTTCCATATGAGTTGGGAAATTGTGTTGGATGTAAATGTAAACGGAATACAATGATTTGCAAATCCTTTTCAACCCATTTTCAATTGAATGCACTACAAAGACAAGATATTTGATGTTCAAACTCATAAACTCAATTTTTTTTTTTTACAAATAATTATTAACTTAGAATTTCATGGCTGGAACACGTGCCAAAGTAGTTGGGAAAAGGGCATGTTCACCTCTGTGTTACATCACCTTTTTTTTTTAACAACACTCAATAAACATTTGGGAACTGAGGAAACTAATTCTTGAAGCTTTGAAAGTGGAATTCTTTCCCATTGTTGTTTTAAGTAGAGCTTCAGTCATCAGTCCAAGGTCTCCGCTGTCATATTTTATGCTTCAAAATGTGCCACACATTTTCGATGGGAGACAGGTCTGGACTGCAGGCAGGCCAGGAAAGAACTCGCACAATTTTTTTTTTCATGAGGCCACGCTGTTGTAACACGTCCTGAATGTGGCTTGGTATTGTCTTGCGGAAATAAGCAGGGGCGTCCATGAAAAAGACGGCGCTTAGATGACAGCATATGTTGTTCCAAAACCTGTATGTACCTTTCAGCATTAATGGTGCCTTCACAGATGTGTAAGTTTTGCATGCCTTGGGCACTAATGCACCCCCATACCATCCCAGATGCTGGCTTTTTAACTTTGCGTCGATAACAGTCTGGAAGGTTCGCTTCCCCTTTGGTCCGGATGACACGATGTCGAATATATCCAAAAACAATTTGAAATGTGGACTCGTCAGACCACAGAACACTTTTCCACTTTGCATCAGTTTTTTCTTAGATGATCTCAGGCCCAGAGAAACCGGCACTGTTTCTGGATGTTATTGATAAATGGTTTTCGCTTTGCATAGTAGAGTGAAGTGAAGTGAATTATATTTATATAGCGCTTTTCTCAAGTGACTCAAAGCGCTTTACATAGTGACACCCAATATCTAAGTTACATTTAAACCAGTGTGGGTGGCACTGGGAGCAGGTGGGTAAAGTGTCTTGCCCAAGGACACAACGGCAGTGACTACGATGGCACAAGCGGGAATCGAACCTGCAACCCTCAAGTTGCTGGCACGGCCACTCTACCAACCGAGCTATGCCGCCCACAGAGCGGCATAGCTTTAACTTGCACTTACTGATGTAGCGACAAACTGTATTTAGTGACAGTGGTGTTTTTGAAGTTCCTGAGCCCATGTGGTGATATCCTTTAGATATTGATGTCGGTTTTTGATACAGTGCCGTCTAAGGAATCGAAGGTCACGGTCATTCAGTGTTGGTTTCCGGCCATGCCGCTTACGTGGAGTGATTTCTCCAGATTCTCTGAACCTTTTGATGATATTATGGACCGTAGATATTGAAATTCCTAAATCTCTTGAAAATGCACTTTGAGAAATGTTGTTCTTAAACTGTTTGACTATATGCTCACGCAGTTGTGGACAAAGGGTTGTACCTCGCCCCATCCTTTCTTGTCAAAGACTGAGCATTTTTTGGGAAGCTGTTTTTACACACAATCATGACACCCACCTGTTCCTAATTAGTCTGCACACCTGTGGGATGTTCCAAATAAGTGTTTGACGAGCATTTCTCAACTTTATCAGTATGTATTGCCACTTTTCCCAACTTCTTTGTCACATGTTGCTGGCATCAAATTCTAACGTTAATGATTATTTGCAAAAAAAAAATGTTTATCAGTTCCATCCATCCATTTTCTACCGCTTATTCCCTTCTGGGGTCGCGGGGGGCGCTGGCGCCTATCTCAGTTACATTCGGGCGGAAGGTGGGGTACACCCTGGACAAGTCGCCCCCTCCTCATCGCAGGTCCAACACAGATAGACAGACAATATCAGTTTGAACATCAAATATGTTGTCTTTGTAACATACTCAAATGAATATGGGTAGAAAAAGATTTGCAAATCATTGTATTCCGTTTATATTTACATCTAACACAATTTCCTAACTCATATGGACACGGGGTTTGTATTATAGAGAACTTGATAATATGTATTTATTTATCCCTACAACATACTGTGTGTGTTATATTCCTTATATAATCACCCTATTATCAAAATAGATGAAAATATGAGCTAAGATGACATCTGCAACAACTTAACCAATTTCCATGCTGAGTTTATTAACTCAATGTGTAATATTCAAACAAGACGGCTCAGCCTGTGGCAGTTGCAATACACAGTAAAACAAGTGCAAATGAGTCACTGGGTTGTACATTTTCATAAGCCTTACACAATATTATTGGAAATGTTTTGAAACTGTGTTTCACTTTAAAAAAGTATTCCTTTTCAAAAAGAGCAATTATTTTTCGTTTTTGTTTTGTGCAAATTTGACCACAATATTCCTAATATTCAGAAAAGGATGGGGAGGATATCTTGCCCAAAGTGGAGGAGTTCAAGTACATCAAAGTCTTGTTCACGAGTGAGGGAAGAGTGGATCGTGAGATCGACAGGCGGATCGGTGCCGTGTCCTCAGTAATGTGGACGTTGTATCGATCCATTGTGGTGAAGAAGGAACTGAGCCGGAAGGCAAAGCTCTCAATTTACCGGTCGATCTACGTTCCCATCCTCACCTATGGTCATGAGCTTTGGGTTATGACAGAAAGGACAAGATCACGGGTACAAGCGGCCGAAATGAGTTTCCTCCGCCGGGTGGCGGTGCTCTCCCTTAAAAATAGGGTGAGAAGCTCTGTCATACGGGAGGAACTCAAAGTAAAGCCGCTGCTCCTCCACATCGAGAGGAGCCAGATGAGGTGGTTCAGGCATCTGGTCAGGATGCCACCCGAACGCCTCACTACGGAGGTGTTTAGGGCATGTCTGGGGAAGACTATGTCTCACGGCTGGCCTGGAAACACCTCGGGATCCCCCGGGAGGAGCTAGACGCAGTGGCTGGTGAGAGGAAAGTCTGGGCTTCCCTGCTTAGGCTGCTGCCCCCGCGACCCAACCTTATTTACTAAGATCCAAATACCACACACTAAAAAGTGTGTGCCATCTATAAAATGGTGTGTGCTATTAGTGGGCATGTCGTGTGTGACCTATTAAGACTGTGTGCGCAATTGGTGCAAATGGCCTTATTTGAATGAAGATTATCCATGTACTATAGGAGGCATCACCATAGAGACACTCATTTACTGCACATTCATGTTATCAGGCTCCTACCGGTGGTTTTTTGCAATGTTTTTAAACATGCAGGAAACATTTACCACTTTTTATGGGCATTGTAGAAACAGTCGGGCAGTCAATTTACAGTCACAGTTTTAACCTCTAAAGGTGCACTACTGTGAAGAATGTATACTTCAATACATTTGTATCATATACTGTAGGGTATACTGTATGTTTGTAATATATATTCCATGTGAACATAAATGTTGAATGACAATAAAACATATCTATTGAATTTGTTTGAATCAGTCCCTGAAGTTTTCCAGGAGCTATGGAATTATAAAAGGATGTTGCTGAATAGACGTAATGGCTAATATTTTTTATTTCCGATCATCCAAATTGAAACGTACACATATGATGGAGGATTCTCGGTCCATCGTGTGTCTTTGCAGCGCGAGCACTCCCACAGCTGTGTGTGGAACTGTGTCTGTTAAGGGTCCTTTTCAGACGTGCAAAATTGAACGCTAAATATTTCTCCCAAAATGGTGTAGAGTGTTGATTAATCACATTGTGCATGCTGTATAATAAATGTGCATTTTCTCTTCCCAGTATTATGGGTGTTTTTGATAATCAACATTAGGGTTGTGCGGTATAACGGTACTAGTAAAGTACCGCGGTACTAATAAATCATAATCGGTGCTATATCACCTCTAAAATGTACGGGTTATCTTTTTTTAATTTTTTTCCGGTTATGACGGCCGTCGTCACGTCATGACATTGCTGGTTTTACAAGCAGATGAGCATGTTCGGCAGTGCACAATCACAGAGTACTTACAAGCAGACACAGTGTGTAGACAGAAAACTAATGATGAAGGTGAAGCAATCATACTGAAACAAGGAATAGCTAAATAAGCTTTACTACACACCGTAGGAGGATACAACAACTCATCTGCGTCACTGCTAACAAAAGTGAGCGCTCCTCAATGTAAAAAAAGGCCATGAGTGGATCTACACCTGACATCCACTGTAATGATACCAAGTACAAGAGCGTATCTCGTCAATACTACAATGATTACATCGATATTTGTATAATCACAAAATCTTCTTTCAATTTATTTATTTTTTTATTCATATTATGTTTATAAACTCATTAAATATGTACCTGGACACATGAGGACATTGAATATGACCAATGTATGATCCTGTAACTACTTGGTATCGGATTGATACCTAAATTTGTGGTATCATCCAAAACTAATGTAAAGCATCCAAACAGAAGAATAATTGATTATTACATTTTAACAGAAGTGTAGATAGTTCATGTTAAAACAGAAAATAACCAGATATTAAAAGTGAATGAACATGTAGATGAATAATTAATTTTGTACTGCTTGTCCCTCATAATTTTGACAATATAATATAATGGAAAATGGCACAATATGTTACTGCATGCTTCAGCACCCAAATTAGGAGCCTTTGTTTGCTTATTTACTAAAATAAGACTAGTTATCGTGTATGTCACATTATTAACTGTATCCATTCGACCTCCATTGCACCGGTCCCTTTCAAGGTTTCTCGTTATGCTCAATGGGTTTAAATTTTTCTTGCCTGATCTGATGTTGTTGTGGCTTGTGCAGCTTTTTGAGACACTTGTGATTAAGGGCTAAACTTTGATTGATTGATTGATTGATTGATTGATTGACTGACTGATTGTTCACCAGTATGTTTAAGGACAAAATTATTCTTCGTTTGCAATAAGTAACATGTGTTTAATGTAAAATAAAGCCAATGACGCCTATTTTTTTGGTCCCTTTTATTTAGAAAAATATCGTAAAGTTTTGAAGTACAATTTGGTACCGGTACCAAAATATTGGTATTGGAAGAACCCTCATCAGCATATATTTTGCATATTAATGAAGACAAAGACGCAAAATGGATTTTATGCCTTATTCTGCCCACTTAAGAGACTCAATCCTTAAATTAGACATTAAGTGTGCTTTATAATTCTGTTCTTTATAAATTCTGAGTATTGTCACTTGTTTCCTTGGCACGGACAATACCTCTCTTTTTCTTTTCATTCATGTCACAAACCTCTCCATCTTTCCGCCTCCGTTAGCTCTGTACACATGTCTTCCTTTGTACTTGGGAGTTTTACTAGGTCCATTGTTGATCAGCTGGATCACTGTTGCCAGTTGTCACTTGCTTGTTATTACTAGCTGCCAGTTTTGTGTATTGTAGAGTGTAGGCACAAATAATATTAAATCTCCCGTGTTGGTCATAACCAGACCAACTTTTTGAAATATGGCTCAGCTAATGGTTGCCCAGTGGTTCTTAACCTGGGTTCGATCAGACCCGAGGGGTTCGGTGAGTCGGGCTCAGGAGTTCAGCGGAGGTAAAAACACACCCGACTCATCGTGCAAATAAAAACTTCTCCCTTTCGGTGTATTACGGATACGGCAACAGCTGACTGATTTGCAGGTGTGTAATTTGTTGTGAGTTTATGCACTGAGTTGGTTTTGTTGTTTGAACAAGGTGATGTTCATGCATGGTTCATTTTGTGCACCAGTAAAAAAAAACATACTAACACTTTAGTATGGGGGATATATTCCCCATTAATTAGTTGCTTATAACATGCAAATTAGTAACATATTGGCTCTTAACTATTAAGTACTTATTAATGCCTTATTCGGCATGGCATTATTATAACACTAACCCTCTAACCCTGACCCTAACCGTAACCAAATAACTCTAAATTAAGTCTTTGTTACTTAGAATATATTCCACATACTAAAGTGGTACCAAAATACATATAACTTTGTCTTGAATTTGAAAATAAAAAAAACATTATTTTTATTATTATCATTATTTTTCGGTGAATGCGCATATGAAACTGGTGGGGTTCGGTACCTCCAACAAGGTTAAGAACCACGGTGGTAGCCCTTGTGTTCATTTGCGTCTCACCATGTCTGACCATGTTTCTGTCAAATGGACCAGATACTAGAAATAGTATTTGGTGCTATTTAGCTTTGGAAGTGGAAGAGACTCGGTAGATAGGCAGGTAGGTACAGTGAAGAGAGGAAAAACAAAGTATTATTCAGCCATCCTTCATTTGTTAAACTTATTTTGGCCAGTGGGAACAATCCGATTACATAAATGGAAAACAATGGGTTTGTCAAGTTGGAAAACACAATGTAGCCAGACTTAACTGCCTCTGTCAGCTACCGCAGAACAAATTAGGAAATGACAGCAATAACCCTCATTTGTCATTGCGACCTAAGGCGTGACAACAGAGGAAAACTGGCATAATCAGCAAGTGCCTGGACAGATAAGCTCCTCCACTATAAACACTTTGCTTGGTGGGGTATGAAGTCGTGTGGAGAATGGAACAAAAACTTCATTGTAGACAGCCAATCCTGGTGGGATATGAATGTTAGCATCCACCTGGAACCGTTTTTTCTTTTTTTTTTTTTGCAGCATTGCAGTCCTAAAGTCTAAAAATAGATGCTGCAAGTACAGAATAATATTAATTGTGTATATTTAAGTAAGTGTCAGCCCCCATTTGCATATAGGAGCAACACTTGCAGATATTTTTGCAGAGGTGCTCAAAACACTAAAAAGTCCCTGATAGTTGCATGTGGCCGGCGAGCTGTGCAGAAAAGAAAGAGGTTCCACCCACACCCCGTGCCAGCATATTTCCCAGAAACGTCAACATCTGTGCCAAATGTGCAGCCCGAGTGTGGCAGGAGCGGTGTGCCAGTGCGAGTCTGCCTGGCTGCCAGGGACTACTTTTTATCCAATCAGACAGTTCTGCTTGAGCGAGACCCCTTTTCTTGTCTCGTCCCATCTTCTCCCAAAGCTTTACCACCCTCCCATGAAAACACAGACACAGGCCTGTGCGCACGCATTTCCCCTTGCACGGCATTAAGCCTCGGAGGTACATCGTTACACTTACCTAGAAACCATAACCAAGAAGAGAGCGGTGCTGTGTTCCCGCTCACTTTCTTTCTGTTTGCTGCTGTTGCCTGCCGCCCTGTCCCTTTTTTATATTCCCCTGAAGACAAAATTACGGAGTGAATGAGCATGCCTCACTCTGCTTTTAAAGCAGTTCTTCAAAGATATAAAAATCACAGGTTGTCTGGAGATAGGAGACGTGTGAAGGAAAAATGCAGGCTGCCTATCTGTGTGTGGCTTTATTGGACATGATGAGGGATGATATTATGGTGGATGCTCCTGCTGCCGCGCCTGTGAGATGAGGACGGATGGCCATTTGTCTCACTTTCGCTTAGCGTAATGCATTTATCTGTCTCCCTCCCCAAGACTGGACATCGGTGTTCATCAAACAAATTGTCCAAACAGTTCTCCATTTTCCTCAGTGCTTGTCATTATTGTCATGGTGTTCCACTTTTTGGCTGCAGAATCAGAAATGTTAACTAAATGACTGGGTTTACATTAGAGAGGTTGTACTACATTTCAAGAACTAAATTTTAGAATAAGATTTTTTTTCCCATATTTTATCGCACTGGATGATAAGCAGCATATACATATACGTTGTGAAATTTGTTATTTACACAGAACAATTTTGTAAGTGGTTATTTACATACCTTAATTGTTTCCATACAGTGTCTGTAAAACGGCAGTAAAACAGCTGATCAAACAAAACAGAAGTCATCGTCATGGACCCACTAGCTGCGAAAGCTATCTCTCCAATCAGCTAAACAAACTTAACTCCACGGTGACGTCTTGTTGAATTTACTGATGAATTCGTAAAACCAAAACAATACAAAAAGACTGCCATTGTAAGTTGATAATACTAACACAAACACTCGTAAATGGGTAACACTTTAGTACGGGGAACATACTCTTCATAACAAAGACTTAATTTAGAGTTATTTTGTTAGGGTTAGGGTTAGGGTTAGGGTTAGGGTTAGAGGGTTAGGGTTAGAGGGTATTAGTTAGGGTTGAGGTTGGGGTTTAGATTATTAATGGTGAATATGTTCCCCATACTAAAGTGTTACCAACTTACTGGTTTGATAATAAGGCCAAGCAGAATATGGCATTAATAAGTAATTAATAATGACTAATTAAGAGGCAATATGTTACTATTTTGCATGTTAATGTCACTATGTATTGAATAATACTTCAACAAAATACGAATGAAATATCATAAACTGTGAAAAGAAATGCAACAATTGATTTTTTTATGGACATGTTCCATAAATATTGATGTTAAAGATTTCTTTTTTTGTGAAGATATGTTTAGAATTAAGTTCATGAATCCAGATGGATCTCTATTACAATCCCCAAAGAGGGCACTTTAAGTTGGTGATTACTTCTATGTGTAGAAACCTTTATAATTGAATCACTTATTTATTTTGCAACACGTTTTTAGTTATTTTTATATCTTTTTTTCCAAATAGTTCAAGAAAGACCACTACAAATGAGCAATATTTTTGCACTGTTATACAATTTAATAAATCAGAAACTGAAGACATTGTGCTGTATTTTACTTCTTTATCTCTTTTTTCAACTTAAAATGCTTTGCTCTGATTAGGAGGTACTTGAATTTAAAAAAAATGTTCACAGGGGGTACGTCACTGAAAAAAGGTTAAGAACACCACTGCTTTAGACAAACTTTACTTGGAGTGATGAATGAAGAATCCATACGAGTAGAAACGCTATAGTCGACTAGAAGACGGGACGGCACTTGTACTTCTGGTTCAAAGCTTTAAACAGCAGGAAACACTAGACGTTTGCCCAGCAGCACCTGCGCAACCAAAAAATGACACCATAGCACAGTAACACACCTTCTCAGTGTCTTTGCACATTGCATCCTGGTCGTCCGCAAAGATAAATCCATAGATTAGCCGTGGTATTTTATAAGTCACAGGGTTCAAAGCGTAGTGGCTCATAGTACGGAATTGATGGTATATTATAAGTTCTAACAGTATTTTAACTATGATGTTGGGCACTTACTGAATAGACCAAATTGTTTCTCTCTTCCAGGTGGATGACGCCATGCTTATGTTTGATAAGACTACGAACAGACATAGAGGTGAGTACACAGCAAACTGAGGAAACAGTCATTGTATGTCCTGTCCTTGTGTGGTAACATAGAACACTTCCATTTCGCTTATTAGATGTTCCATCTATTCAACAATGGGAGCGTGTCAAACTGATCAATACATTGGTACTGTGTTTGGAATGTTGCAGCATTAGCTCTTGTGTGTGCGTGTGTGTGTATGTGTATGTGTATGTGTGTGTGTGTGCACGTGTGTGTGTGTGTGTGTGTGTTTGTGTGCCATGAAGTTTGTGTGTTTCAAAGATGTGCTTAAAGGGTGTAAGATTGTGAGATGGCGGGTGCTGTGCATTCAGATAACAGTGTCTGATAGCGCCCAGGAGAAGCTCCGACGTTATCGCACGCACATCGGCATCTTATCTTTAGATGAGGGAACGTTTCTCTCTCAAGCAGAGGACTTTCCAAAGACAGGTTTGCACCTCGCACCATACGCCAGCGCTGTGTTTAAGCCAAACAACACACTCAAAGGCTGAATTTAACCACCAGTTACCACATATAGGGCTGTCATTTAGCTGGACTGCTATTGGCTGTGAGAGGAACTTTAAAGAAACAGCTTGCCTCGCTCCGTGTGTGTGTGTGTGCATGTGTTTGTGTGTGTGTGTGTCATTGTATCTGTGAGTAAGTCAACAGGCGCTGACAGGTATTTTCACAAGCGAGAGATGCAGGCTTTTCTGTCACATCAGTCAGTTTCCTTGTTTGTTCATCACAGCTTCATACTGAACTGAGCCAGAAAAAACTCTTACTTTCTAGCAAGAATTGCATCTTTTACACCATCAACACACAGAATACACAAGAGGACAAATGTGTGATCTCATTGTTTATTAGCTCATAGATTACTTGAGGCAGAGTGTTGAAGATTAGACATCTACAGTCGTAATATGGTTGTCTTTCCCACACATTTCGTAAGATTCAGGTTTGTGGGATTTTTTTGTGCTTAATGTTTGCCTTGTGTTTTGTGTTATTAACTTCTTCAATGAAGGTAAAATTGATGTTAAACTTTCCTTCATTCATCTTATTCATCATTTAATATTTACATATTTTGCTTATGTTAAGCCACTAAACGGTCCTAAAGTTAGCGCTTATAATAACAATATCGCTAATACTTTGTTAATATACAGATCACAAAACGTAAATGGAGTATTCATGGCGCTTTTTGGATGGTTATTTATTGGGTTTTGTGGTCAGAATAGATGCAATGACATCATGGCTCCAATTGGCTATATTGTAAGCTGATGTTTATTTACATGTATTATTTACAAGTTAGAAGGCATTAAAAAAAGACATGTGTTCCTGACTTTCATAAGGATTGTGAATTATAGGCAAAATTCCTAAAAAGTGCAGTTCCCCTTTAAATCTGTAATTATTATTCATAGAATGTGTTTTGTGTTGTATCTGGAATATAGGTTTGTGATAAGACTGAAATTTCAGTTGTCGACACCGATATCTGTGCATTTCTAAAATGTTCAATATTTGTTTGATATCCCGATGAACGTAAAAAAACTGAACCCATGTTCGTTTAAATGTACTACTTGAAATCTTTCAATTTCTCAAGTATTCAAGATCACTGTGCTTCAACATGTTTTTTTTGCACAGAATTTAGATTGCAGTATTAGCTGCCAAAAGGTAAACATACATTCTGAAAAGAACACCCTATAGCTTACCAGTATATTAAAAAAAACAGTACTCTGCTTAGAATTATGGTCATAAATAACAATAGTCAACTATTTTACATTAAAAAGAACACAAAACAAATAATACTGTTCTTAATATTCTGTAAATATGGTGGTAGTGAAACATAATCACGTAATTTGTAATGTAATAGGCTAATAAAAAAGCTAAAACATACATCTAAAGACAAATCTTTGTGTTTGTTTGGTGTTAGAATACTTTTTTGTAGCATTTTCTCATTGAGTTATGTTTTATTTTTCCATTTTTGCTGTTGTTTTTTGTTTGTTTTTCCTTATAATTCCTTCATAAGTGAGGGCCAACCCGAAATCTCAAGTCCACATTTGTGACAGACTTCTACAAATAAGTAAATATATGGGAAACACTGGCTATTTTTGTTTAAACTAGGAGGCTGACTCGGGTCTCTTGCACTGAGAATTGAAGCAGCTTGCTGAGGAAAAGTGTTACAATCGTATTCAATACTGATGAAACTGAAAATAGCTGGTATTGATGTCATTTTTGCCTGTTGGTATCAACTTTGTATTAATGTATCAACATTTTTGACAACCCTACTGGATCATATTAATTAAATGTATACTTCCTATGGGAAAGGTAACAAGACCTTTAGGTCTTGAAAAGCCACCTCACCTTAGACATCGCAAACTATATATCTGCCATTGTTTTTTTTCGTTGATGCCACAGACGAGCTGACAGACTTGAATAACGATTAACGTCCAAATAATTACAAGTTTTAAACTTAATATACAGTTTGATGTTCTTGAATCTGATGTTTTCATTTTTCTAGTATCGCTGAAATTGATCGATTCCCTTTTAAAACAATCTTGGATCGATACTTATCTTCCGGAAGGCAAACTTGCAGAGTTCAGATCTATGTAGTTGCATCCACGCAAAATATATCAATATATTGATTAATAGTTCCACTCCTAATAATAATAGATGGACGATAAATGTTTACATTAATTATTGTCAAGATGTTGTCTTTTCATTGCTATTTATGTGCATAACAAACACAATACTATCACTCTCTCGAGCAAGTGGAACTCACCTGTTGCAGCCCATGCCGAGTGATAGTGCAATAGCGCTAAGCATAGAGCTAAAAGCCTGAGGCCCCATCTACACTAAGCCGGAAAAGGTTATCCAGGGTAAATCACACCTAACCTTATCCGTGTCCACACACAACAATGCCACTGTTTAAGACCCCCTCCCCCTCTGTCCGCCGGCGCAACGCGACCTAGTTCGCATGCGCGGAAAAATGCATGTAGTCACCTCTGACCTGGAAGTGTATCCTTACGCTGTTTTTCAATGTAGACTATTGCCACATTTCTTTTAACAGTAAACCTTGCTTGCTTCAAGAACATCAACAGCTGCTAGACTATTAAGGTGAATCACACCTGAGTCGTCATACATTAATCATATATTTAATGGACGTTTGAAAGTAGACAATTTAATAAAGAACATTCTATAACAACCAACAACAGCACACCGTGCTTGTAGGCTGAAATTGGCGGTCGTACTTGACGGCCGCAACCACTTTATGGCTTCACAATAGTTACACTGTACTAAACTAAACGTTGAGTAATCACTCGACATACATGGCAGACAATGACAGTCTGCTTTACCAGTCCAAATGCATTCACAATTTTTCGTGGTATTCCCTTGTTCACGGGAGCCCGCTTTATTTGTCTCTCTTTCGACAAATGGACAAAGTTTTTCACTAAGTAGAATCCCAGTCGACCTGGACATTCGAAAGTGTTCTTGCCCTTCCTCTGACACAACACACTCGGTGACCAACATATCCCACCAGGCTGCCGTTCTTCCAGGGCTTCTGCAAAACCATCGCTCAACATTGCTGTGTTGTCGTCTGAGATGTGTTGTATCCGAAATAGCTGCAATTGCGCGTTTCCTTCCATGCATGTGTGATTTCCACAAGCGTCTGTACATGTACAAGAAGGAGAAACACGGGCATGTCTGGATGAATCGCCTCCATCTTTAAATAGACTCCCTTTTTAGACCAGTTGATCTGCCGTTTCTTTTCTTTTACTCCTATGTCCCACTCTCCCTTGTGGAGGGGGTCCGGTCCGATGGCCATGGATGACGTACTGGCTGTTCAGAGTCGGGAACCAGGGTGGACCGCTCGTCCAGAGTCGGGACCCAGGATGGACTGCTTGCCTGTATATCGGCTTGGGACATCCCTGTGCTGCTGATCCGCCTCCGCTTGGGATGGTTTCCTGCTGGCTCCGCCTTGGACTGGACTCTCGCGGCTGTGTTGGATCCACTATGGATTGAACTTTCACAGTATCATGTTAGACCCGCTCATAGTCATCATTGTCACCGACGTCCCACTGGGTGTGAGTTTTCCTTGCCCTTTTGTGGGCCTACCGAGGATGTCGTAGTGGTTTGTGTTGTGGTTTGTGCAGCCCTTTGAGACACCAGTGATTTAGGGCTATATAAGTAATCATTGATTAATTGATTGTGGTTGCTGCCGAGTTACCGAACGGGTTGTTATGAAGCTGGCTATGGCGCGTTCTTTCTGATGTCACTTCTTGTGTGGGGCGTAGTCTTTCTGGCGTCACTTCCTCTCCGAACTCAGTTTGTAAATGATCATTGAGTCCATACAAAACTAAGAGCTAGAAATTCAAGAAATAAATGGCGCACTTACCCGTATAAAAAATTGTCTTAAGAGGGGAACCTTAAACGGTTATTTAGTGTGGCTGAATCGAGGCTTAGGCTAAATAATTATTTGTTTAAAGGGTTATCCGGCTTAGTGTAGACTTAGCCTGAATTATGAAGTTGATGTCCAGTGCAAACTGTAAGGGCATCAGTGGCTGAGGTTTTCCAAAGTATTCTTCCGCCGCCACACTGGCTGGCCTTCGTTTCTCTTAAAGCTGCCATTATAACTGTTTCCACTAAGCATCAGACCTGAACTATCCAACGTTTAAGTGGCTCTGTGTGTGATAATTGAGGCGCTAGACACAGAATTGACCACAAATGTGTTCCCTTATTCTGTTTAACAATGGAAAATAACACATTGCAGTTAGGGTCTTTGATTAATACTTGGTGAAATATACATTGTTTTGCTGTTTTGGTATGATGTCACTCAATTTGGATAGGTAACTCCCTAGATCAAAGATCACATCCATGTTTAACTGCACTAGGCTGAAAGGCAGAAGTATCCAGGATTTCTCCTCTGGTATACGTTGCTGTCTCACCCACTCTCCTCTGTTCTCTTTATCTGTGTGAGTATGCTGTGCAGACAAACTCTTTGAGCCTGGTAAACAGTTTCCAAGTGTGGAATATGTGAACTATAGTGGAAGTGATCTATGGCTTTGAGGGGATTTTGATCTGTAGTGACAGAACCCAGTGTGGGGTCTTTGAGACAAAGGCGTTTTCTCCCTTTTCTCTCACGTCCACCGTCTTATTTTTTTTCACTCCCCTGTCTGCTGCACAGGCAGCCCCTGGTGAGTGGGGATGGACGCACCGCTCGGGGACTTGGTTAGACATTTGCCTTTGGGCGGCAAAATGCCCTTCAAGTGAAGACAATGATAGAGAAAAGCCTCCATGGTGATTTTTTTTTGTTTTGTTATTTTTATATTAAGTGTGACAATGAGGCAGGAGGCAGGTGTGGTTTGTTTCTTCGTTCACTGCTTCTCTTAATAGCATTTTGATATTTTGTTCCAGTGGGAATTTGAAACAGTAGACATTTGCCGCTTTTATCTTGAGCAGACAACAGGTCTCCAAGATGAAACACATTGAATATTACAGACCCATAAGAACATTTGAATAATTCATCAGTGCCACTGGTGTGGTTGTGTAATATTAATGGCTCAACTGCTTCCATGACCACAAAAAAAGGGCATTAAATATATTATAAGGCAAAACCAGTGCCTTGGTCCACTAGCTGCACATCTAGTTTCCTGCACTCCAAATCAATTCGCCACCTGTGTAAATTTTTACCCTACATATTGAGTCATGAAAAAATAATTCCAATCATAGCCTATTTTTATCCATCTAAAAACATGATACTGATGTATAACGTTCTACAACTCACAGTTTACGGCTGGAAATGCTTTGCAAATTAACAGTAAATTGTAAAATACTAAATACATTTGACAAAGGAAACACACATTTATTTGTACGAGTACTTTACGTAAAGCATTAAAAATATTGGCTCATTCTAATGAAACAAGGACAATCACAACACAATATAGAATAAGATAGATACAAACAGTTAAAAAAACGGACAAATATAATAAAATAGATAAGTAATTATATAAATACCCAAATATAATACATTTGATTAGTAAAATAGAAAACAAGCAAAATAGTGCAAGAAAAAAAAATAAGTTAAGTAAACTTATAAATAAAAAAAGCATAAGATAAAGTAATTATTTATAGTAATTTAAGGGCTAGGCAGGATAAATGTGTATGGTAGGGCTGTCAATATTAATGAGTTAACACATGCAATTGATCACAAAAAATATTGCAGTAATCATGTATCAACAGATTAATCACCCAATTTATTTTGACCCCACGATTAACTTTAATCGTGGATAGTTACCTGAAAGTGGTGCGGGTTGTTCTACGGTCAGTGATCAGTTCAATCCAGACACCAGTGCAAAGATGAGTGAGGAGACTCCGAAACATGTAATTGGGGTAATTAATTCAGACAAACAAATATATTTGTGCCAACATATTGGAATCTTTTTTACAGTTAATTTAAATAATGCAATTGAGTAGTTTACTGTGATTAATGAATATTTTTCTGATTAAAAGATTTATTCGATCGACAGCACTAGCTTTTAACCCTTATTAAAAATGCAGACCTGCAGTTTTCTCCGAATCTGTTCCACAAGTGAGGAGCATGGAAGCTGAATACTGAATCTCCGTCTTTTGTTTTAACTCTGGGAAAACAGGTTTACTTATATAGCCCTAAATCACGCGTGTCTCAAAGGGCTGCACAAGCCACAACGACATCCTCGGCTCAGATCCCACATCAGGGCAAGAAAAAACTCAACCCAATGGGATGACAATGAGAAACCTTGTATTGAGGCCCTAAACCGTTCAATGCTTTATCAACCCGCAGTAATATATATAAACAAATAGTTCGATGAATAGGAAGCCAGTGTGAGGATCTGAAAACTGGATCTACTTTCCTACATTTTTTAAGGACTCAGGCAGCAGCATTTTGAATTCTTTAAAAACAGTGTTACAGTGAACCACTCAATAAGTGTTTTTTTCCAAATCCTGCAAATACATCAGTCATTTAATTCTTGATGTTTTTTTTAAGGGTACACATTCAGTCTTCATCAATACATTCGATCGGGGCTTGAATTTGAACATAGTCTTCAGGAGTTATGGTTATTTGGATTTGAGTTTTGTCTGCAAAATTGTAGCACCATAATTCATCGTTTTTAGTTTCAATAATCTTTACCAGTGGTAGTATACAGATATTAAAAAGTAGAGGGCCCAACCCTAACCCTAACCCTAACCCTGTTTGTATTAAACACCACTCAAGTCTAAAATTACAAAATATTGCTTGAAAAGGAAAACAAATGTGTGAATTTCAGTAAGTGAAAGGCAAGAAAATGGAGTCGAAAACAAAGTGCAAATTGTAGCATTTTAAACGTAATTTGAATTTAAGGCATCTAAAAGACACCATGCTCCACTTTCCCCAAAAGTTCAAGAATCAAACATTTGAAAATCTACTCTGTAGACAGTTGTCCCCGCTATTTTTTTCTTTTTTCAAACATTGTCCAAAATAAACTTTGCAAACATTATATATAGATTCACCCGGTCACAACATTCAGTACACCTGCACACGCTCCAATCAATTCAGACCTGCATAAAAAAGCTGCATTTTAGCGACATTTGTGTCAGTGGTATTATGCTCATGCCAAAATTAGATGAAAATAATACTTTATCCTACCTTTTTTGTGTTTCTTTAAAGCCTGAAAGCTTGACTTAATGTCTAAATAATCTGTCTTTAATGTCACAACATGACCAGATTGTAAAACCCTGGGAACAGAAGCATCCAAAACTACGTGCACGCTCACGCCAAAATGCATGAACCTTATAATTTGACGCTTGGATATTGTTTAACGAGAGTATCCAACTTTGTAACATTTATAAATCAAAAAAGCCAAAAATCATCTTAGGTCCACTTTAACTGGTCACGTTGGCATTATTTTCATGCTGTCACTGCATTAGCCTTTATAGCATTGACAGTAGTGTGTGAGACGATTGTGTGCAAGATGCATGATTGACACCTGATTGTAAGTGTGATTTCTGTGGAGCTGTGCGAAATTGGATAGAGGACAAACGTCACACTCCACTAGTAGCAGCATTGTCCTTCAGACGGTCCCTGTGAGGCCGAACAAACAACAGCCAGAGGAGACATTCTCTGCCCTTCCCATTATCGTTCCACCCCCCCTCCCCCCCGTCTTATTCTTTTATGCTTTTTATTTTACACAGTGCGACTAGTTTTGCTCCACACCCTCTCCCCGTCCTGCCCTGACTTCACCACCTCTTGTCT
Organism: Nerophis ophidion; assembly: GCF_033978795.1. NCBI lineage: Eukaryota > Metazoa > Chordata > Actinopteri > Syngnathiformes > Syngnathidae > Nerophis > Nerophis ophidion. The sequence goes on along the minus strand of NC_084614.1, from coordinate 11,732,324 downwards.
TTCTCTCGTTGTGTCTCCTGCTTAGAGGACACTGGCCGTAAGCAAAGCCTCCGACAAAGGCGCGTGTAGAGCACCATCTCCTTGGCATTTAAAGGAGTAGAATACTGCCGATTGTGTCGGAAATTGAACTCTCCAAAGCCACTCTTGCCTCAGCAGCCGTTCATTGTGGACGACTTCAATGTCTCCGGTGAGCAGCTTGGACCGTCCGGGGGTTGATGCCAGAGGGTGTCTATTGTTCCGTGCTTTACTGCAGCATCCACATTGCTCCGCCTCCATTCCACCTTCTCTTTTCTCTTGGAACTCATTTTGTGGTAGGAAGAAAAGGGAATGTGTACCAGTGAAATTGTACTTTTTGTTGTTATCCTTCAGGGTTTGAGGTCAAGGCCAGTTGAAAAACAGAATCGTTAACAATGTAAATCAAATTCATCTGTTCGAGACACCCAAAAATGCTAACTCAGAACACCTTAGTTTTATTAACACGAAACAATGTAAAATACAAATGAACATTTAACATCACTGTGAATGGCTTCCAGCCGCCATCATGCGGGTTGCATGGACCATCGATGAAAGACATCGCGAAGCAGGTTTGACTCTCGTTTATTATTTCAATAAACAGTGCTGGGTCCCAGTCGGTCGTGCCGATTTCCAGCGCTTCCTCCTTTAATGCTCGTCTCAGCTCGCCTTTCGGTCGCTGGTGACTCCGTCTTCCTCGGGGGCTTATCGGTCGTCTGGTCTCGCTCGTCTTCTTCGTCTGCTGGTTATCCTACTTCTTTTGCTGGTTCTCCTACTTCTTCTGTCCCGATTGCTCCTCCTTCTCCCCTTTTATACAGCAGCAGTGTATTTTACGCACCTGGCTCCGATTGCTGCAACGTCGCTCCAGGTGCGCCCCGCCTCTCCGCTCCGCCGCACACTCCGCCTCCTGTTTTTGATTGTTTCTTCTTTAATTCAATGAAAATTACCCGCTTCTTCTTCTCAGCACTTTCCTCCACCCTCACTTTCACCACCCTTACTGATTGAAAAAGAAAGGTATGTCCATATCTAGCTATAAGCTAATGCTAGCGAGTAAGACCAGATGATTTAGGGGATCTTGCAGGATTCACTGTGGCATTTGCTACTCCAACTAATGGTGAGTGAGCTTTTAACTATAATTTTTATTACAAAAGCCTAACAGTTAGCCGAAAGACAACTTCAATCTTAAAACACTGTTAAGTTTAGAGAACCATTCTATATTATAATTTTATATTGCATAATGACCTTATTGATGTGTAACATTCAGTCACCGTTCTGTAAACCATGTTTCAGCTGGCTTGGTATTTGCATCTTTGCTATATTGCATATTCTACAAACCAAATAGTACATTAAAGAAGCTTTGATTGGAATATCGTTGAAGCTTTTTGATTTGGGTACCATTCATTTTGATTGTAGCAGCGCAAAAACAAACAGCCAATCATTAAGTTATTCTCACTTTCTTGACTTCATCTGTAGTTATTTTCAGAGCTGCAAGTGAAAATATTAAAAGTGGCACTTCTATTTATTTATGGAGATCTGCACGTCCGCACCTTCTTTTTTTTAATTACACCATTAACAAACTGATGAAATCTGTGTGTAACTTTCTCAAATATGGCTCTATAAAAGTTAGGAAGCAGAGAGCGCCCATTAGTGTAGCTTCAACAGTGTGACTGATTTAAGCCTACTTTGCTTTAAATGATGCAAGTACCGGTAATGTGCAACATATTTGGGGACTAGGATAAACATTTGTATCTGTGTAGTGCATATTAGAAACCATGTTCCTGGAGAAGAAAGGAATTCATGGCATTGTGTGAGGATAGGCACAGCACTCCAATAATTTGTGCATAGCCATTTTCTCCACTGTTTGTCAGGGCTGTTTTCCCAACCTGGCAAAGGAACAGAAGACCGCATTGTGTGTGTCTGTAATCTCTTTACCTGAATTGGCAGAAAAGCTTGCAAGTACAGCTCCCAATGTGGGGTTGGCAGGGAGAAGTCAATGTCACACTGAGCGAGCTGCCTTCCAAACTGATGGTGTGCAATTGACAGGAGAGTTTAATTTATCCAAGAGTTTACACTTTAGCCGCATCCAAAGAAGCCACAATATCAAATTGATATTGACCACGCATGGCCCTTTGTGTCATTATACGACCATATGACATAAATTTTTCCCTTCGCCGCACTGGGTGAGAAGAAAAATATAATTGGCTTTATTATCTTTCATCTCTTTGGCATCTTCCATTCATTATGCAAAAGCTGCCAGTCCAGCTACCCAGGAAGCAGAGCTGTGCCTCCACAGGTTAACGGTCGCTCCCAGAAAAGCCTATGTGTTTGACGTCACCACAATGCCTCATCAGCCACCGGTGTTAGGGATTGAACATGGCCGACTGAGCAGAGGATGTCTGGCTGCAAAGTGATTGCTGGCTCATTGACTCCGTAGGAGCGGAGGAGGGGAAAGGGAACACGTGCTGTTCAAAAAGAAACGGAAGTCGAGAAAAAAAGGTTGGGAAGAACAAGGAGAAGGAGAATGATGTCATGGTGAAAGAGCAGAGGAGGAGGAAATAAAGAAAAAGGCAAGTGTCTCAATGGGGAACCTCCCCCTGCTAACTCCTCTGGCTGGAAAACTGCTGCCGATTGCTTCAAAAGAGCCCCAGTCAACCTAGGCCTCCGCTTCTAGCAATTAGAGATCACTCCAGCGGATGCCTCCTGCCCAGTCTGCAAATCCCTCAAAGATACCCTCTGATTACTGCTGCAGGACACAGGCTTTTTACCAAATGGATCTCTCAATGGTGAGAGGAAGGTTTGATAATGCCTTCTTTTTATTCAGACGGGAGACGGAGACGACTCATTTGAATTTTAAGGATGGCACAATTTAAGAGATGAATTCCCTCCAAGAGAAGAAAAGTTAACAAGTTCTCATCCAAGTAACCAAGCCAGCAAACGGCCAGCGCTGTTATCATTGCAAGAGCACAAAACCTATTTGGACACGACTCAAACACAGTATCTTTTCGCAAGGCCGTCCACAAGGTCCGCTTTGATTGTGAATATCCTCCACTGGCAATCCCCTTTCAAACAAACCCAATCCCAGTTGGTTCCACAGCAGTTGTGGTGTTTACAGATGGCCCCTTGTACGTGCTCTGTGAGTACTGTATGGCTTCCCTGATTCAGAGTAAACAATCAGCTGATTGACGCAGCGCTCATATCACGGAGAAACCAAGATCCCTGCACTTTCCCTATAAGCTCTCTGAGCGCGTGTTGAAATGACTCACCTTCACAGTCCATGCAGATATTAGCAGCCAGCGTGAATGTCATTTAAATGGCAGAGCTAATTGTACGCTCCCAGTCTACCTTCACCCGGGGGCCTCCTGTCATGGCCCAATCCAGAGACAAAGAAGATGATGTGTTTAACCACTCTTAAAAACTGCTCCAGCCCATCAGCTTCTCTGCCGGTTAGTTTGCATTTTGTCGGGGCGCCCAAACTGACTGATTTGGTATACTTTCACAACTACTCTAAAACACTTTAAAAACAAAACCACAAGAGATCATTCCTTCTGGTCACAAGAAGGTTTATTCAAACACTGACGAGTGAAACAACTCTTTGTAACAACATGGACCACGGTTGGCCTTTTTAAATATGTTTAAACTCAACAGTGGCCTCATCACTAACATAAGCTTTTGCCTAAATAGGTGCGTTGAAGATGTTAAGTATGTTACTGAGTTTATAAATAAACAATGTTGTTCAGCCCATCTCAACTTGATAACCAAAACGACCGTACCTACGGAGTTACATCTTACTGAGTACTGTAAATGGTACAGTGTTCAACAATTTTTACATGGACATCATTTATGATTTTATCTGACAAATAATGGAGCCCATTTCCCTGCATAGACAGTGTGGATAAAGACATTTAAACCTATTATTTTGATCACTTATTTGCATTCGTTTTCGCCCTGCTCCATGATTACTTCACAACTGATATGGTTAAAATTACTTCGCTGCTCGTCCAACTCCTCTTCCATAGAAACCATAGCTTGTATTTCCTCAAGTATATTGAGGAAAACGTCAGTAGAAGAGGACACAAAATAGAATACTAGCAGCTTAATTTTTTTTTTCTCCTTTTTGAGCATGAGTTCTGCATTTCTTTCAATGTTTTTTTTTCTACAGTAACTCAGTCTTTCTCCCTTCAAGGGTGTTGCTGATTTCTGAAATCAAAATCATTCAGAAGATCATTGCAAATTACACCACTCTCGCATGGTCCCTACCATTTTGCATGAGCCATTTTGACTGGAGAGGTCTGCACTTTTCTCATATTCCCAATATTTAGAAATGAATGCAGGCTGACCCCCTTTTTTAGTTGCATTGCTACAACCTCCAACAAGAAATGTGGCAGACATATATAATAATTTTTTCAAATTCTGTGCGGAAATAACATGATTCGAAATGAAAATGCCACCAAAACACATACAACGCAATACGAAATTGCTTCCAGTCTTCTGCAGGTGACGTCACCAGGCCAACCCACATTTTGGAGCGAAAGTGGGTGTTCCGAAATGGGTTGAAACTTGTTGCAAATCAAGCCTATAATCATTCCTTTGTCTCGTTTGGGAGGAATTGTATCTGCAAATGTCATTTTTAGTCACGTTGGTGACTCAGGTTTGTTATTTTTAAAACTATGAAATAAGTGCCATTGTTGTCAGTATTAGATGGGCCCTTTAAAGGGTATGTTATAGAACATTGGCAGAAGGATTGATCGTGATGGTAATCACATGCAAGCTAAACAGAAGTTGCATGTCGCAAGCCAACAGTGCCATCTGTTTTAATGTAGTTGCGTAACATTCTGATTTACTGTATAAATTGGTAATGGATGATGCCTTCATTTGCCAGTTAGATTGGATGCAGGGTTGATGCCTTTTTAGATAGACTAAAGCACTGGCTCCCAACCTTTTTTGCACCACAGACCAGTTTAATGTAGGCATTATTTTCAGGGGCCGGCTTTCCACTTGTGCCAGATAAACACAGCAAAAATAATTGCATGAAAAATACAACTCACTATAATGCTGAATTAGTGGGAGCCCTGGGCTTGTTTCTTTGCAATGAGATGCAGATGGAAATCATTCTTTGGCTACAATCTGTCACATTTATATTTTATATGTTCATTAATGTGCATTGTATCATGTCATAAAGTTATAACAAATATCACAAAAGGCAAATTCACCATGAGGAGTGTTTGTCATGTTACGTGGTCACGTTTTGTTTAGTTATGTTCTGTTGGTTTAAATCTCTTAGTTCCTGTTTACGCTCCATTGTTTTGTCACCTTGACGACCGATTAATTCACCTGTACTCATTTGGACTCTAGCACCTGATTTGTTGAGGACTCACACACCTGTGTTAATCATGTCACTATTATTTAACCTTGTAGTTGCCAGGCAGTTGGCCTGGCGTCATTGCTGTTGCCCCATGCTCTGTTCACTCTGGTTATGTATAGCTCTGCTCATTTCCTTCCAAGTAAGTTTTGTTTATTCATGTCACGTTTCACAAGTCTGTTGTTTCATATCCATAGTTTTGCCTTTGCGGTAGTTTTTATTTTTTAGCCAAGTTTGTTCTCCGCCTTGTGCGTGCCTTTAGTTTGCACCATTCTTTATAGATAAATTAAAATATTTATTTACCTTCACACCATGTCCGGTCACCTCCCTTTGCATTCCGGGAAAACAAACCACACCATAGCCCCCGTTCCGACATTGTTATTGTACATCTTGTAACAAACGTGTTGGTGTGTCTAGTGGGACAGGCGAAAGTTAAGTCGGAGAAAATGCAGTCGTTTGTAAATTATTTAATGTTTCTCTGCGGCCCGGTAGCAAATGCGTCGCGGACCGGTACCAATCCCCGGACCAGTGGTTGGGGACCACTGGACTAAAGGACCCAATGCACCTCATGCATTGATTTTAAAGAGAGAATCCACCTGTGCATGTCTTCATGTTGCTGCTTTGATGCATATATTTAGGCTCTATTGTACCTCTTACTAGCGGGTGGGTCCAGTTTTGAATTAGACTATGTTAGAACCACTGCACGGGAAGGAGGATGGAGGCAGGAGATTGTGGAAGAAAGCCTGGGGTTTTAATCTCTTCCCCATGTTTATCTCGCCACCAGGAGACAAACCATGTGCCATTAAAAACATCAGCTGCTCCCACCGCTCTGCCACACAGCTGCACCCTAGAAGACGTTTGAAGGACAATATGAAAAAGGACCCAAAAAATGGCCAGAAAAGCACATTTGTGCATTGTAAGAGTGGCTTGATTTTACAGCTGTGTAGGCAAAGAAAGCAATATTGATTAAAATGTTATTTGGGTGTGCAGTACGTATATGATTGGGAAAGTCTTTATTTGGCACACCAAGAATGCGTGCTGCATATTTGTGGTATACATTCCGTGGCGAAGGCAGAGGACAGTTTATTTCAAGAAAAATAAGCAAACATTTTCAACCTTGGCTGCCAAGAGGAATCGGTCTCTTCAGGAAATGAAAATGCCATCTTGAAATTGTCATCATATTGAGAGTTAGGCAGCCTTTGACCTTGTAATACCTCCACAGCTTCTCTATTTGTGACCCACCGGATGCTTTTGGAAAGTGAAACCATCGGGGAGGATCTACTGCTCACATCATCATTCTCAGAACACCTAATACTGGATTTACCAAGGTTAAACCTCCTGTGAGATTGACCTGGAATACACAAGTTTACGTCTACTCGCCCACAAATAAGCACACTCCCCCAGACATAGGATAGAGACTTCACACTGGCTTGCTTTAAATTACATTCCCTTCTTAATCCGAGTAATACATCTGTTTTACACTGTGTCAAAGTCAAGGCGTGTAAAAATCCTTATTTAGGGAACATTGTTCATCTGACTGAAGTGGTCGCTTCCCTCCGCAGTGTCCCCTGTATTTACAGCCTGATTGGTGCTTACCCAGGCGTCTTACAGCTGAGCACAGCACATGAGGGAATTGGCTAAATGTCTGCCACGCCACGTCTGTGAAATATGTTGCCTTTGTAACATTTTTAAAAACATGCTGATCACACCAACAAAGACACTCCATTAATATGCACTCTATACACCACACATAGACCTCACTAGAGAGGATATTTTCTTGGAATGATTCATATTTTATCTTACATTTACACATTTCAATGGAAGTATGACTCGCATGTACATTTTTGTTACTGCATACAGATGCCTGATTTGTTTGTACTCTGTAATAAGGTATTTGTACAAAAAAAAAAAAAAAATCACTCAAACTGGGTAGTTTTGTTAAAATACATGTACTTGTGTCCGCCCTGAGATCGGTAGGTTGAGTTCAAACCCCGGCTGAGTCAAACCAAAGACTATAAAAATGGGACCCATTACCTCCCTGTTTGGCACTCAGGGTCAAGGGTTGATTCCCGCTCACTGCTCCCCTCACCTCCCAGGGGGTGAACGAGGGGTTGGGTCAAATGCAGAGGACACACTTCACCACCTGGGTGTGTGTGGCAATCATTTGGTACTTTAACTTAACTTTAATCTTTATCTCAGCTGTGTTGTAGGGTTTACATGGCTAAAGAGCATACTCAGATGAAATATTTATTTTAAATATACAGTAGGGAAATGATTCAAATGGACCCATTGTGGGTGGATTTCCCGTGAGATGAAGGTGAGGGGTTAATCATTTTGCGGTGCAGTCTGCTGAAAACAATGAAAAATGCCACTCAACATAGCAACTGACATTGGTAAATGGGTAGGTCTTTATTGTCATTGCAACAAGTACAACGAAAATTTGTTTTCAGCACAAACTTGTTCAAGATTAGACAAACAAACAGTGTACAGGGTTACAGAACAAGAACGCTAATGGGTCGCCATAAGGCGGCTCGTAAAAGATGGGAAAAAGGTCAACGCTGGGGAAGGATGAGTAAAAAAATACAATCCAGACTGGGCTCCTAAGGGGGCCCAGTTCGGAGTGAGAAAAAACCTCCATAGCAAAGCACATATACATATTACAACATACATCTCGAGATATCTAGCAACAGAGGGAAGGTAGTTCAAGGTCATGGTGGTAGGTCGCAGCTCTAAGGCGCTGACCATCCATTCATCACCTCTACGGGATTTGCGTCGAGGGTGTTGGATTGGCGGAAGGGGGGGTGTATGTGTGGCATATTTTTTTTTTGTGGATGTGTGTGTGTGTATGTGTGTGTGTGTGTGTGGGTGTGTGTGTGTGTGTGTGTGTGTGTGTGTATAATCCCATAGTGTGTCTCTGATCCGCAGCCTTGATGTATTTGCCGTCGCTAGTCCAAAGTTCACAACAATAGGTGTGTGTCCATGAGAGACAAAAAAGGGAGTTTGTTGTGTCTTCGCTGCAGTGATCTTCGGTAGAGTCTCGAAGCCAGGGAAACAATCCAAATTAAAAGATTTGTATGCGAGTGAAAATAAAATTTGCTTTTCACTCTAAGTTGTCTATGACTGGTCCTCAAACCTGCAGGGTAGACAGTCCGATGTAATCCACAGTTCTTCCCGCATCCTCCAATCATTTGTGGCAGCTTTGGGGTACTTTGAAGACTGCCAGCAACTTCCAATTTGTCGACAAACCAGAGCAACGCTTACTCCAATCAGCAGATGTCCTGTTTTTATAATTCCGAATAGGTGGATATGTTCACGTCCTCGACAGAAAAGGGTCGCCAGGCACGCGGCCCTCCTTCTTCTCCCAAGAGTCCGTCGTGTGTCCAGCAAGAACCGCTTCGTCACGACAGCAGGTTCCCCCAAACCGAAAGTGCAAGATTGTCAGGTACATTTTTAAAACAAGCTATTAGTGCACTTTTGTGCATGATGTCACCAAGACACGGAAATCAAATAGTGTATGTCCTTTGCAATGTGGGAGGTTACTGTGGACATTATCTCCTTTTGTTGTTGACTGTTTTTTTTATACAGTGTTGATGTGGAAATGTTTGGCTCGGCATTTTGTTGGTGTGGCACCGAACACAGATGTTGACATGCAGAGTTTCAAACACTCCTCAATCTCTAGCAGGTGACTTTTCAAATGATGCTACATATTAGCAGTAATGCTACTTTTGTTAGCAACGCTTGTGGCCCACACTTGACAAATTGAAGTTGCCTATTCGACATATTCCCACTTGAAGCCTAACCACCGCCAGACGATGGACCCCCTGTTGTTTTTCTTGGGAATTAATCTTTTCTTCATTCGCACCTTATTTCTCTCGTATTACCACTCGCACGGTTTCGATAGCATCACAGCTAACGTTACCCAGTCTGCTACCTCTCTGCTCCGCGAGGGCGTATAAGTATGTGACGTATGACGTGACAGTATGTGACGAAGGAGGGAGAAGAGCCTGTAGTGTAATGCCAGCAGACTAAAAGCAACTGCATGACAAACATACTCGAATATCACGATATAGTCATTTTCTGTATTGCACAGAGACAAACCGCACGTATATCGATATATCGCCCAACCGTAGTTTGAATAGATGGTAAATGGGTTGTACTTGTATAGCGCTTTTCTACCCCTTTTTAAGGAGCCCAAAGCGCTATGACAGTATTTCCACATTCGCCCATCCACACACTGACGGCGGGAGCTGCTATGCAAGGCGCTAACCAGGACCCATCAGGAGCAAAGGTGAAGTGTCTTGGCCAAGGACACAACGGATGTGGCTAGGATGGTAGAAAGTGGGGATTGAACCAGTAACCCTCAGATTGCTGGCACAGCCACTCTACCAACTTCGCCACGCCATCCCCTTAAACCGTATAAAACATTGCACTTTAATCAAGTGATGCGTTGGCGTACCACTAGATGGAGCCTGCATAACACCTACGGTACACGTACCACAGTTTGAGAATCACAGGTTTATACTCTAGTTGTTTACTGCTAGTGGTCAGAACTTAAACGCCTGAAAATTACAATCAGCAGCCGAGCCACAGCAGTCACTTCTCCAAGAGATTACATCACCACTAGTCCAAACATCTAATCTTAGATTAAAGGGAGGTGGAGAGCAGTTTCTCCTTTCTTACATTTTTTTTGTTATGGTTTTTCACCATTGATCTGTAAAGGGGGTGTCTTGCAGAATGACACCCCATGCAATGTAATCAACAATCCTACCCATTCTTAAAGTGATTGTCCCTCTTCCATTCTCACCTGCACATTGCCAAGGTGTTGGATTTTTTTTATTGGACAAACTCGGTGCCATTGTTGCTCTAACTTGCGGCTGATTGGCCTCCTACAGCCCTGCAGGTTTACCACTTACGCACTCGAAGAAAGCTTTTGATTTTTCTTTAAAAAACAACAACTAAACAACCATCACCCTGCAGGATACATCCCGGCATGTTGCCAGACATGTCATACTTGATTTTGTACAAGGGTGGGGAGCCGCCAAAAAAAAAAAAAAGCCGCCAAAGAGCACATTTGATAAAGTCTGGGATAATAAAACATGATAATTTGTTAATAACCAACTACTCAGAAGGGACATGTCCTGTATGTCACAATATCCAATGGGGGTCTACACGCTGTCTCATGTTTTTGTTGGCGGGACTTGGTATTCCTAAGACTGATGCACAAATGCACCGAAACCATCACAAGACAATTCTGGGGTAACAACAAAGATGAAGAAGCATTTTGATTTGGCAATCATGAGCAGGAAGAGATGCTCCATGCACCCCATCTAACAGCCTACGTGATGACCTGTTGGAGTATGTATGTGTGTGTGTGTGTGTGTGTGTGTGTGTGTGTGTGTGTGTGTGTGTGCGTGCGTGCGTGCGTGCCTGTGTGTGTGTGTGTGTGTGTGTGTGTGTGTGCCGTCACTCTGTAATAAGGGCTGCCTAGCCAAGCGTAAGTGTCAGGGTGGAGATGCCTGGTTCATTAGATACCATGGCAGGATAATATATGAACAGAATTCTCAAATGCGTGCACAGGTAAAGGGAAGAGATGAAGTGAGAAGGAAATAGGCAAGCAGCCATTGTTCTTTCTTTTTGCTTTTCTGTCTTTATCCATCGCCCCATTTTGCCTCGTCCCTTTTTCCCCGCTTCTTCTTTGTGCCTTTGCAAGCGCCCGGGTGATGTCTAGGCTCCCCAGTCACATTAGTCCCCTTGTGCGATGCAGACCTCATTGGGTTCATACCATAATTCATCAATTAATCTTTTGGTTTATTAAATTTAATTCATTGCGTCTTGCGTGGTGCTTGTTTAGCAGCTCTGTTGCTGGATTGACAGGTTGCCAGTCATGGTAAGATTCCATATCCCATCGGCGTCACGCAGCAGCACGTTGCTAATTGAGTTGAATGCGTTGCTCGTCTCTCCTCAGTGACTCCATCTGTCGGCGTCTTGTCATCAGTTTGTTCGCACTTGACAGATTCCAAGTCGGCCTTTGTGTGTTTAACTGTGCGCCTCTGTGGAGGTGTGCTGGTTTTCTTTTGGTTGTTTTTCATGCAAGTATGTGTCTTGTCTTCTTAAACATTGAACACAAGCACAGTATGAGAGTGAAAACCTCCGCCAAAGCTTATAGGACCAATAGCGTGCAGATGACTAAACCAGTGTTTTTCAACCACTGTGCCGTGGCACACTGGTGTGCCATGAGATACAGTCTAGTGTGCCGTGGGAGATTATGCAGTTTCCCCTATTTGAGTTAAAACAATATTTGCAAACCAGTAATTGTAATCTGAAAATAGTGTGCCATTGTTGTGAGCCGGTGCTGTCTAGAGCTCGGCAGAGTAACCATGTTATACCATACCATATCAGTGGGTGGAAGCCGGTTGCTAATGTATTTGTAGATGTCAGGAATGAGACGATGATGGTTTGTCGTGATCACAATATGCAGGTGACAGAGGGGGGCAGCGTGGAGGTAAAAAGGTATCTAATTTTTAAAACAAAAATAAACAAAAGCTGAGTGCCCCTAAGAAAAGGCACTGAAGCTTAGGAATGGCTATGCAGAGCGAAACTAAAGCTGAACTGGCTACAAAGTAAACAAAAACAGAATGCTAGACGACAGCAAAGACTTACTGTGGTGCAAAGACGGGGTCCACAATTTACATCCAACCATGACATGACAATCAACAATGTCCCCACAAAGAAGGATAAAAACAACTGACAAATTATTGATTGCTAAAACAAAGCAGGTGCGGGAAATATCGCTCAAAGGAAGACATGAGACTGCTACAGGAAAATACCCCAAAAAAAGAAATAGCCACCAAAATAGGAGGGCAAGACAAGAACTAAAACACTGCACACAGTACAACAGCAAAAAACGCCAAATAAGTCATGGCGTGATGTGACAGGTCGTGACAGCACACCTACTTTGAGACAAGAGCTACAGTATAGTGATGCATGGTTGGTTATGGTTTTAAATTGCAACTTTTTACTGCCAACTGAGTTTTGTTTTTTAATGTTTTTTGCAAAAAAATGTGCCTTGGTTCAAAAAAGGTTGAAAAACACTGGACTAAACGAGCAAGACTAACAAGTCCTCTTTATGTGTTATTTATCTTGAAAATGAATCTGGGAGTCATTTCTCATGATATCAATTTGTTTTTTAGTCAGGCTAGATAACTAACTGTACTTGGAAGGCCTCCTTTCATCGACTCCATGGTGTGAGGTCATCTCCAGAACTAGATCCCATTTCCCTGCATAGACAGTGTGGATAAAGGCACATAAAACTATTATTTTGATCACTTAATTGCATGTTTTTGTCGCCATGATCCATTATTACTTCAACAATGATATGGTTAACCTTATGAACAAAAAAAACTAAACATAAAATAATTTCATGACTTCCCAAAGCTTCCATCTCCTCTTCTATAAACATCATAGCCTGTGTTTTATTTTTAGGTCCACATCTATGAAATAAGTGCCAATGTTGTGTATAAGAGTATAAGGGAATTGTATAAGAGGGGCCCTTTAAACATTTGTAAACTGCATAATCTCATTGTAAATTTGTATTGTAAATAGTCGAAAAATATTTGATATTTTTGGACAATAAAATGTTCAATACATTTACAGTATATCAGAATTGAATGCTCTAGATCAGACATTCCCTAAGTGGCAAGACACTCAAAGCAATGGATGAATTTTCTGCAATTGTGTTGACCAGAACTTGAACTGACAACATCAACAAGTTGGTCAAGTTGTTCTTTAAAGGATATGTTTGAGAAACCAGATTTCAACCGACGTCTTTATTGGCCATTTTCAAGTCTCATCATGCACTATTAGTTGTGTAGTGTACAGAGCTTTAGAGCAGGCTAAAAAGGGGTGAGCAACTTCTATGATGTAAAGACTTATCAAATGTCATTTACACTTACATATCACTGATTAGCGGCAGGTAGGGATGGGAATTTATAAAATTTTTCTGGTTCTGATTTCACTTTCAATTATGCTTAACAATTTGGTTCTTTATCTGTTATCTTTTTGATTCTTATTTTGAAAATAAGAACACAAAGGTGGATCGCGGGGGGCGCTGGCGCCTATCTCAGCTACAATCGGATGGAAGGCGGGGTACACCCTGGACAAGTCGGCAACTCATCGCAGGGACAACACAGATAGACAGACAACATTCACACTCACATTCACACACTAGGGCCAATTTAGTGTTGCCAATCAACCTATCCCCAGATGCATGTCTTTGGAAGTGGGAGGATGCCGGAGTACCCGGAGGGAACCCACGCATTCACGGGGAGAACATGCAAACTCCACACAGAAAGATCCCGAGCCTGGATTTGAACCCAGGACTGCAAGAACTTCTTATTGTGAGGCAGACGCACTAACCCCTCTACCACCGTGAAGCCCAGCATGGGATGTGTCAAGCCTGTGAGCCATAATCATCAATAGTATAAAAAATAAAGGCTTGAGCATGGGATGTGTCAAGCCTTTATTTTTTATACTTTTGATGATTATGGCTCACAAGTTATGAAAACCTTGAATTGAAAATCTAAGAATATGTGGGGTTTCAAAAACTGTACGCCATGATGATCAAAATTATAAAAAACAAAGGCTTGACATATCTCACGTTGCATGTAATGAGTTAATATTGCATATTAGTTTCACATTTGAAGTAGAATTGCTGACATTAATGGAGTTTTACACGATATTCAAATGTTGTGAGTCTCACATGCATAATAGAGGTCTGTGAAAATCTAGTGGGAGGAAAACATGCACATTTCTCTCACTTCAATTAAACGTTCACCTACCGAAAGTTAAGAGTGTCTACTGTGGAAAATGGGTGCATGTTTTTGACCACAAACCAATTCACTGCTTGGTGACATTTGTCTAGTGCCAGACATCAACTGGAGCTAGTACCAACAGCCCGCCTCAGAACCAGTCATAATCCGTCTCTCGTAATGCTCATCAAAATAAGAAGGCAATCATTTCAATTTAACAGGTATTAGTGCTAACATGATGAACGGTGTTAGTAGCTGTTTTGTTCAGATGACGTGCTAGCATTTCTGCTGCTGGGGTGACATTGAAGTGCTTCAAAAATGCGACATTGATTAATAGTTATAGCATCCTGTTATTAAAATGTTTCAGAATATTGCTCGTATGTCCTCCTTTTGACGAAATAGCGGTCTTGCAATTACTACAGGTAAACTCTAGCAATCGTTTCTCCTAAAATATAGCAAAACTATGGCGTTTTTCTACACCCTAGGTGTCATGGTGCTCCCTGACGTCGCTACGCACGTTGCGTAATGACACTGGAATTTTTGAGGGAATTGTTTGAATAAATGTCAGGCGAGTCCAAGGAATTGATACACTGAGAAATCAGTTCTTTTTAATTCCCATACCAAGCGCCGAGCAACCCATTATATACAACAGCCAACACGCAAAAAAAAAAAGAAAAATTAAAACATCTGGCCAGTATCTTCAGCTCTCTCTGGATCAGTTCACAGCCGAGTGTGAAGCGACTGGGATGAGAATCAGCACCTCCAAGTCCGAGTCCATGGTTCTTGCCTGGAAAAAGGGTGGAGTCACATCTCCAGGTTGGGGAGGAGACCCTGCCCCAAGTGGAGGAGTTCAAGCACCTTAGAGTCTCGTTCACAAGTGAGGGAAGAGTGAATTTTTGCAGCATCTTCAGTAATGCGGACGTTGTATCGATCCGTTGTGGTGAAGAAGGAGCTGAACCTGGAGGCAAAGCTCTCAATTTACCGGTCAAGCTACTTTCCCATCCTCACCTATGGTCATGAGCTTTGGGTCATGACCGAAAGGATAAGATCACGGGTACAAGCGGCAGAAATGAGTTTCCTCTGCCGGGTGGCAGGGCTCTTCTTTACAGATAGGGTGAGAAAGTCTGCCATCCGGGAGGAGCTCAAAGTAAAGCAGCTGCTCCTCCACATCGAGAGGAGCCAGATGAGGTGGTTCGGGCATCTGGTCAGGATGCCACCCGAGTGCCTCTCTAAGGGAGGTGTTTAGCGCACCTCCAACCGGTAGGAGGCCACGGGGAAGACCCAGGACACGTTGGGAAGACTATGTCTCCCGGCTGGCCTAGGAACGTGCCGGGATCCCCCGGGAGGAGCTGGACGAAGTGGCTGGGGAGAGGGAAGTCTGGGTTTCCCTGCTTAGGCTGCTGCCCCCGCGACCCGACCTCGGATAAGCAGAAGAAGATGGGTGGAATTAAAACATAACTTCCTTGGTCGAGGTAATGGGGTTTCTGCCTTTGTCCTCGAACACTCACCCAGCCACTTTATCTATGTGACATTGTCCTCTCCACACACATTTGCTCACAAACAGACAAACAGCCACCGAATGTGTACTGTACACATGGGTGCAGTTCATAACGATGTGCAATAAATCTGAATTTGCTAAATTATCAGGGTCAGGGGCGGCGTCTGTGGCATCATACTCTGTTTTTGGCTGACTCAAATTCCTCGCAGATATAAGAGACCTTGATATGGCAGCCCATCAATAGTTCATGAGGTTATTTCAGGATTGCATGCGGGGTGATTAAGGGTGATTAATAAGCCCTCTGCGGATTGGCTTTTATTCTGTCTTTATTGGGCTTTGGCCGTCATGGAATTGGCAACAATAGTGCGAAGAGATGCAGTGGGTGGTGTGTGTTCATCTATGCATGCATTGCAGTTGTATAAATGTGAGCCTGTGATCGTGGCTGGCTTATGTTGGAAGAGGTTGTACTTAAAAGACAACCTGTGATGCGTTTTGTAGATAGAGCCCATCAACTTTGGAGAGTAACGTATGTTTTAAAAAAAATGTAATTGCCCCATCCAGCCTCTCTGCTGCTACGCTTTGTTCTCTTCACAGCTGTTTAAACCGCAATGGTAATGCAGTTTTAGGGTGTAGTTTTGACCATTGGCAAAGACCCAAACATCTAAAAATGGAATGTTTTAAAAGTAAACAATCATCACCTCCACTCAGATTGAAATCTTAAAGGCAAGAAGTATTGGTCTTTAGCTCAAGTAGTATGTGTGTATGATCCTTAGTCATTTAGTATAGATTATGTAAAAACTCACCCACTAATGTCAATTACTGTTCACTGGTAAAAAGCAACTTACAAACAATGATGGCCATTAAAATGTACTGAAATGTATTGAAATAGGAGTAAAGTATTTCCCCAGCTGGAGAAGTTAAAGTATTTTAAGGTTTTGAAAGCTGTAGTGTGCAGAGTCTACAGTAATGCTGTTTCTGTACCGATGGCATTGTACTGGCGGTATAGCTCGGTTGGTAGAGCAGCCGTGCCAGCAACTTGAGGGTTGCAGGTTCGATCCCCGCTTCCGCCATCCTAGTCACTGCCGTTGTGTCCTTGGGCAAGACACTTTACCCACCTGCTCCCAGTGCCACCCACACTGGTTTAAATGTAACTTAGATATTGGGTTTCACTATGTAAAGCGCGTTGAGTCACTAGAGAAAAAGCGCTATTTAAATATAGTTCACTGTATAAATGTAGTTCACTACTGAGCAGAAAGCTGAGGAAAAGAGCACAGCTTTTGATGTACCGGTCAATCTTTGTTCTATTATCGCAAACTTTGAGTAGTGACAAATAGACTAAGGTTGCAAATAGGTGGCCGAAATTAGTTCCCACTGTAGGCTGGCGAAAGAGATTGGGTGACCGAGCTGGTCATCCCAGTGGGGCTCTGAGTAGAAATGTCTTTCTTTACATGGAGAGGAACACGTTGAGGTGATTTGAGCATCTAGACCGGATGCTTACCTGGTGAGGTGTTTCCGGCAGGTAGGATAGACCTACGACAGACTGGACAGGGAACACCTCTTTGTCCTGTCAGTACAACTGGAAGAGGTCGCCATAGACAGAGAAGTCTGGGTTTCCCTGCTGGACCCCTCGGCCCAGACCTCCACACATCCATTTTCTTCCGCTCCTTTGGGGTCAGGTTGCGAGGGCAGAAGCCCAAGCACAGACACAAAGACTTACTTCCTGGGAAGTCAGACTTTGTATAGCTCCCAAATTTCCCAGGCCAGCTGAGCAACATAGTCTCTCCAACGTTTCCTTGGTTTTCTCCGTGGCCTCCTACCAGTTGGACGTGCCCTTTATACGACCCATACCTATTTTTCTAAAATGGATCTAAATTGAAAACATCTGATTTAATCACTGAAGGTTGCAGGAAGATAAGTGCATGGTTACTTAACATTTAGTCCAGTCATGTATGAATAAATCACTTCCAAAACAACAATGTAGGACCACAGCAATAAATTGGCCCTACATTTACTGCACTGATACTCAATACAGGGGATGCACATTAGCGTGTTTACACACAATTAGGTTTTTGTCACGTAAATATATTTTATATTTTTAAGTGCACAGAAATGGCATTACAAGACATTTTAGAATGTGTCGGAGTAGGTGAAGGTGCATGTGAATGTTTTTGATACCTCTCACGGCAGCTTGTCCTGGCTTTGATACAGCCTGTTGTAAGACATGGCGAATAAAGACAAGAGTTCTCTTTGAAAGGTTCGCTGTGCTTGTCTGTCAGTCAAGCAAACTTTGGTCGGGGACTCTGAGAGTCTTTCTTCAACCCTCCAGTGGCAACTTTTGTGATTGTGTACGCCAAGCATGCGCAATCCGACTCCTTACGCACTACAAATGCCTTATCAATCCAATCTTTATACGCTTGTGTGAACGTCATCATAACAGATACATGAGCTCAGGGGGTTCACACATATTCTTATGCATATACACACACACACACTGTAATATGTGCATGCCTCACTCTAAACTGCTACAGGTGAAGTGTGGTGGCATCAAAGGCAGTTGTCGCTCTTATGGTTTTATCTCCAGCTCTCATCTTTTCCTCGCCTATGTCACTTCACACATTTCATTTTTTCCCCCACTCCCTTGTGCTTTTTGCTATTCTCCTCTTTGCCAACCCAATCTTTTTCTCACCTTTGTCTATCTCTGCTCCAGTTACCTGCCAGGGAAATCACCTTCAAAAAGAAAGTCATTTTTTTATTCATCTCCCATTTCTGGAGCTTTTTTCACAGTACATACTGCCCCAAAGGATCCATATCACATGTTCTTCTCTGTACCCCAACTTTCAAGCTGACTGCGGCCGTAATCCTCGCCCGTCTTATTTCTCATGAATTTTTCTTACCTGTCACACACTTTCCCTTTTGTTTCTTGCTCTTTCTCATTCCATTCTCCTCATGCCCTGTCCTGCCTTTCCATCTCTCTCTGGTCCTCACATTTTATTTTTTTCCTACACATGCCATACAGCAGTCCCTTAAGAAATGTCATTTCTGTCTTCTCTTTTTGTTCTGTAATGTCTCCGTGTCCCTCCTTTTCACTTGGGAATTCGTTTATCATTGGCTGTTCTTCTGTCCCCCGACCCTATGATCTCTCTCTCCCATTCACCCTCACTCTAAGTCTTTGTCCCCAACACTTGTGTGCTCCATTTCTCTTTTCCATCCTCTCTCCCTTTCTCATCTATTGCTCTCAACCTCTTTCTCACTGTCAGTTTGGGGCCTTTTTAAAATGCCACGATACTATGAATATTTGATGACGTACTACGATGGTATTATCATCATTTAACAAAGCAAACTGTAAATGTCAGCCCTAATGTCTAAAAATCTTTGTTTGGGTATTTTGGGTAGTCTTCCTTCATTTAATTCTCTCTTAAAGTTCTGAGCTGACTAAAAACAGCCAACATCACACCATGCATTGATGCATTGTTTTTGTTTTGTTTTCACAATTTAACGACCTAATTTGTTGTTGAAGTGTATTTTTTTTTTTTGTCAATGATTTTGCTGTGCCGATTGATCGGCCGTCGATCAGTATCTGCTGGGTTGCGGAAAAAAAGTATGTGATCGCCATTGCCGAATAATGCCTTTTGATGCTGATCAAAAATGCTGATCTCCTCAGGCTGACCCTGTATGTGTTTTAGTCGACCGGTTTACCAGCGGCTAGCAGCTACGTATGTGTCTCCATGCAGAGTGGGCTCCCCTAAGCTAGTCATAAGGTTATGGCTAGCAAATAATTATTCAGCCTATGCTCTGTTTCAGCCACACTAAAGCAGCGTACAATTTTTTTACGGGTAAGTGCGCCGTGTATTTCTTGAATCTCTGGCTCTTAGCTCTGTATGGACTCATTGATCGTTTACAAACTGAGTTCGGAGAGGAAGTGACGTCATAAAGAACGCGCCACAGCCAGCTTCATAATAAAGAGGTTTCGTAACTCGAAGCTAACCACTGGAATTATGTAGGCGAGTCATCCAAACATGCCCGTGTTTCTCATTCTTCTACATGTACAGACGCTTGTGTAAATCCCACATGAATACCTTAAGTGAGGGAAACGCGAGATTGCAGCTATTTGGGATAAAACACTTCTCAGACGGCAAGAGAAATTTCGAATGTCCAGGTCAGCTGTGATTATACTTACCGAAAAACTTTGTCCATTTGTCGAAGAAGAGTCAACGAGAATGCGGGCTCCCGTGGATGTGATTAAAAAAGGTAGCGTGTGCTTTGTAATACCTGGCCGTCGACGGAAGACTGAAGAAAACGGCGAATGTTTTTGGACTGGCAAAGAAGACAATCAGTTATTGTCCGCCATGTACTTACCGAAAAACTTTGTCCATTTGTCGAAGGACAGTCAACGAGAATGCGGGCTCCCGTGGATGTGATTAAAAAAGGTAGCGTAAGCTTTGTATTACCTGGCCGTTGAGGGAACACTGTGGACAACGGCGAATGTTTTTGGACTGGCAAAGAAGACTTAATCAGTTATTGTCTGCCATGTATGTCGTGGACTCA
Source organism: Nerophis ophidion (assembly GCF_033978795.1). NCBI lineage: Eukaryota > Metazoa > Chordata > Actinopteri > Syngnathiformes > Syngnathidae > Nerophis > Nerophis ophidion. The sequence continues at coordinate 11,712,103 of NC_084614.1, read as the reverse complement.
ACATCTAGGTCCAAAGTATATAAAGTCACCAAAAAATAAAGTTCAATGAAGGTGAAGACAAAAGAGTGAGGAGAGTCCTGACAAGATATTTAGATCCCTAGATTGATTATCAAATTATCTTTATCATATTTTTTGCTTTTGTTTTCAATAAAGATTTGACTAATTAATGAAGTCTCAGGTGTGATTCACTACAATAGGGCCCTACAGCACCCTGGATTCCAGCTAATTGGAATACCACAACACTGGATATTGTTCAGATAAGTTCAATTTAAGAACTTGCACACAAAGCAACACTGGAGATGATGCACGCGTACTAGTTTGCGTTGCGCCGGCGGGCGGAGGGGGGAAGGGGTCTTAAACGGTGGTATTGTTGTGTGAGGCCACGGATAAGGTTAGGTTTTATATCCATCCATCCATCCATTTTCTACCGCTTATTCCCTTTCGGGGTCGCGGGGGGCGCTGGCGCCTATCTCAGCTACAATCGGGCGGAAGGCGGGGTACACCCTGGACAAGTCGCCACCTCATCGCAGGGCCAACAGAGATAGACAGACAACATTCACACTCACATTCACACACTAGGGCCAATTTAGTGTTGCCAATCAACCTATCCCCAGGTGTATGTCTTTGGAAGTGGGTGGAAACCGGAGTACCCGGAGGGAACCCACGCAGTCATGGGGAGAACATACAAACCCCCGGATTCAGACTCGGATTTCGGCGGCTTAAGTGATTCAACAGATTACACATGTATTGAAACGGATGGTTGGAGTATGAAAGTATTGAAGAAGAAACTGAAGCTATTGAGTGAATAGCTATTGACGCTATTCATAGCCATAGCATGGCCGAATAGCTGCGTTAGCATCGCCGGTAAAATGTGCGGACCAAACGATTAGGACTTTCGTATCTTGTGACACTGGAGCAACTTAAATCCATCGATTGGTAAGTGTTTTTTTCGCATTAAATGTGGGTGGAAGGAAACGTGATATAGTTGCAAATGCATCTGCAGGTTATCCATACATCTCTGTGCCATGTCTGCTTTAGCACCGCCGGTAAATAGCATGTTAGCATCGACTAGCGTAGCATGTTAGCATCGATTAGCTGGCAGTCAACATCAACAAAACTGACCTTAGTGATTTTGTTGACTTTATTGTTGCAAATGCATCTGCAGGTTATCCATACGTCTCTGTGCCATGTTTGCTTTAGCACCGCCGGTAAATAGCATGTTAGCGTCGATTAGCATAGCATGTTAGCATCGATTAGCTGGCAGTCACGCCGCGACCAAATATGTCTGATTAGCACATAAGTCAACATCAACAAAACTCACCTTTGTGATTGTGTTGACTTTATCGTTGCAAACGCATCTGCAGGTTATCCATACATCTCTGTGCCATGTCTGACATCGCCGGTAAAATGTGGAGACACTCCCACACATTCAATGGGGGTCTGGCGGAAGACACTTTCGCATCTTCGGTCCAGTGGTGCAACTTGAATCCCTCCCTGTTAGTGTTGTTACACCCTCCGACAACACACCGACGAGGCATGATGTCTCCAAGGTTCCAAAAAATAGTCAAAAAAACGGAAAATAACAGAGCTGAGACCGAATGTTTACAATGTGTTGAAAATGAAAATGGCAGCTGTATTACTTCAGCGACGTCATATTCGGACGTCATCGCCTCCAGAGCAAAAAACAGAAAGGCATTTAATTCGCCAAAATTCACCCATTTAGAGTTCGGAAATCGGTTGAAAAAATATATGGTCTTTTTTCTATACCATCAAGGTATATATTGACGCTTACATAGGTCTGGTGATAATGTTCCCCTTTAAAAAGAATTAGAGACTTATTATACTCTAAACATGTTGGTCTTACTTAAAAAATGCACGCATTTAGCTGTATACAGTGTTAAAAAATATGATATGGTTCTCACGGAAATACATTTTAAAATATTTGGCTTTCATGGCTCTCTCAGCCAAAAAGGTTCCTGACCTGCTCTAACCCCTCTTCCACCGTGCTGCCCTTTAAATATATATATATATATATATATATATATATATATATATATATATATATATATATATATATATATATATATATATATATATATATATATTGGATTATCCAGAGAATAGAGCTCGATACCTTGGTAGAGCGCAATATGTATGTGTGGGAAAAATCACAAGACTACTTCATCTCTACAGAACTGTTTCATGAGGGGTTCCCTCAATCGTCAGGAGAATCTCTTGACGATTGAGGTCTAGCTGGGGGTTACCCCTTGGCAGGCCGAAATACCGGTGGTGGAGGACGCGCCAGAGGTTGCGGCTTGACAGGTCGAAAGACCTGTGGTGGTGGCCTCGCCGGAGGTTGCGGCTTGGCTGAGGTCTGAGAATGTCTCTAGAGGTGGGAGGAGGGAGGTCAGGAGGGGGGGTAGACTCCTCCCCTCTCGATTGACCAGAAATTCCTCTCGGAAGAGAGGAAAAAGCTACTGACATGGGCGGGGCTTGAGACCTTAGGGGCAGGGTCGAAGATGCAGATGACTGTGATTGACTAGAATTACACTTAATGAAAATGTCCTGATATAATTTAATCCCATTATTGAAGTAAAAGTCCTTTGAAAATGGCTGAGAGACAGAATTAAAAAAAAAATATTTGTCAGTGACGTCATCGGGGGGCGTTAACGGAGTGACGTTACCGCTGCTGTCTGTGTGAATGACAGGCCGGCCAGGGGGAGTCTTTAGCAGGATAAACAAAGGAATTACCTGACAACTAAGGGGAATATTGGACGGGTTGTAGCTAGCTGTGTTCCGAAGGGAGAAGTCGAGATGTAGGAACGTCTCTGTCGCGGGGCGTGGTTGGGGCGGGGGGCGTGGTTAAAAAGGGGTGGCGTATAAATCACCAACTCGAGTATTTCATATATATATATATATATATATATATATATATATATATATATATATATATATATGAAATACTTGACTTTCAGTGATTTCTAACTATCTATATTTATTTTATTATATATATAAATTAAATAAACAGTTGAATTTCCGACGGCACCTATCAAATACACAGTAATAAAAACACAGTTGTTCTACTAACTGTACTGTGCTTGCTGGTTACAAAAAAAAAAAAAAAACACTTACCTTTCACTATTTGAGTAACCTTTGTTCTGCCATTTGCGTATTGGCGAGGGATCGCCGAATCCGGGAACATCCTTCACGGATTTGTTGTAGACATCCGCAAATAAGAACGGGATGTTGCTTCCAGCTATCAGCATAGCCATCTTTTTCTCAGCATAAGATACACCATCGGGTCTCCATTTTGCGAGGTGGGCCATAATACTGGGTTGTGAACGATGCTGCACTGCGGACGCTTTGTGCTTTGCTGACTGACCGTTCATGGCTGAGTATATCCGTTCGTCTGCCGTGTTCAATGGAGAAGTCTGTTCTACAAGATTTACAGGCAACATACCCCTTCCCCTTCTAACTCTCCTGGATAAACTGAAATTCTTGTTTCCAATCGTTCTGGAACGTGCAAGCGTATTTTTTTCATTTTGCTCGTCGACGGTGTAATATATTGGGTTGGAGTCAATAAGCAGACGACGTGATGAAGTTACGTCTCTTTACTCTGGGCTTCAGAACAGACTCCCTAATGCAAATGTTCCTTGACTGCACCTAAAAATGTAGAATATATTTATATTCTATTCTATGTACAGTAGATGGCAGTATTGTCCTGTTTAAGAGGGTCACAACATTGATTCAGGTCTGGAGCTGGAGGGGGCGTGGCCTCCAGCTCCGCCTGAATTTCAGGAGATTTTCGGGACAAAATTTGTCCGGGGAGGTTTTCGGGAGATGCGCTGAATTTCGGGAGTCTCCCGGTAATAACGGGAGGGTTGGCAAGTATGCATTTTGTGGGCGGTCTTATTTACTCGGCTAAACTTTGACAGCATCTTCTCCCCATTATCTTTGTTGTGCTGGTAGTTTTTAACGCTTCCATTGCAAATTTACTGACAAATGTAAATTACAACTTTACTGTACTTTGTATTAGAAATGGTATGGATGAATGCCCCACAACAAGAGGATAGAGAAAAAGAAGCCGCTTATTAAGTACAACATCAGTGCTAACTACAGTGGTGGATGCGCATACATTTTCAGGACTTTGCAGGTCACAAATACACAACAGCAGGTACCAATAAGTAGGACAAGTTCGTTTTGCATAATATTGCCAAACAAAACACCAGATAATGTCTGCTAATAGGTGCCATGTTGGAATCATTCCATAATAATATCCGCATGTTGAAGCACAGTACACCTAACTACAATACCCGTATGTGGAGGTTGCCCTCCTGTGGGTTCTCTCGACACAAAGATCTTCCTGTAAGCTCGGCAGTCTGAGGTAACAGCCGTTTATTTTCATCCAGGGATTGCTTTCCAGCAATATATTTTCGGTTTGCGTGTCTTTCTCTCTCTCTGGCTCCCACGCCAACTCCAAACCCTGTTTCTCGTCCCGGCTGCTGTTAATAAAGGCGACAGGTGATAACATAACAAGGCCCACCAGGGCCATCTACTAACCTGTCGCTGTCTTCGAGGCCAGTCCTTGCACACCCCGTTCCGCGGCAGGCCCGCAGGCCACACCCCCCTCAACATACCTCCACCGCCAGACTCAGGCCGGGAAGCTATCCGGCCAGGCCGAGGGGAGAACACATCTGAAAAGCGCTGCTGCTGCTTGGCAACATCTGTGTTCTGTGCTAACGTGAGCTGATTGTCACAGAGAAGGGGGGAAGGCAGGGCAGAGAGCGGGATCTCTGTCCCAAACTATTCCTCCTCCTCGATCATTGTCACCATGGAAACAGGCTCCGCCTCCTTCCATGCCTTCAGGATGTTTAGACGGTAAATTTGAGTGTCTCTGCCCCAATCCTCATATTCCCAAATCGCCTACTTGCCGTGTGACCACAAAGGGTCCTTACCAAGTGGCGAGTTATTTCGAGTTGGACGTTGGAAGTAACAGAAGCACTTTTTTTCCCGGTGAAAATTTCCTTAGCTGCGCCCCGCTGTAATACAAGCGCTGTTGAGGTTCCTGGGATCGGAGCAAATTCTCACGTGACAAGTGTCTTACCATGTGGAGTCTGGTCGCAGTTCCATCATGTATTAAATTTCATTTTTGCTGGAGCTTGGACCTTCTTACCAGCTTCTTTAATGAGGTCCAGAACCCTGTGTGGCTTCCTGCCGTATAATAATTCAAATGGAGAAAACCCTGTGGAGGCCTGCAAACAGCAGGGGATCCAACCGATTTGGTTTGTCCTCGTGCACTCACTATTCAGCCGCTCCACCAACCTGTCAGTCTGAGGGTGGTAGACACTGGTCCGAATTAATTTGATCACCAATAATCCATATAGCTCTGTTATCGTGCGTGACATAGAGGATGAGCCTTGGTCAATCAGAATCTCTTTCGGGATTCTGATCCGGGAGATGACCTGAAACAGCGTTTGCGCTACACTCTTGGCAAAGATGGAGCGCAGCGGCACTGCTTTAGGATAACGAGTTGCGTAATCCACCAGGACTAGCGCAAAACGATATCCCTGTGTTTTACAGTAAAATGGTCTGATGAGGGCCATGCCAATCACCTCAAACGGGACCTCCATGTGTGGATATGGGCGCAGAGGTGCCCTGGGGGTGGCCGCTGGATTGACCAGCTGGCAGTCCCGGCAGGCCGCACACCAGCGGCGCATGTCTGCCCGGATGCCTGCCCAATAGAAACGGACCATTACCCGGTGGCGTGTCTTATCATAACCCATGTGTCTGGCCATGGGGTGAACGTGCGCCGCCTAGAAAAAACATTTCTTGATGGCATTTCGGCACCAACAACTGGGTGATCTCCTCTCCGGTTTGAGTGTCAGGACTCACTCGATATACCCTATCCCTAATAATGGCAAAATGAGGGAATACCCGTGCTGTTCCCGGGCGCAGCAGCTGTCGATGGTTCCAGGCCGCGTGCAGAGTGTCGTCCCGGGACTGTCGAGGGGGAAATCCTCCGTGGGGGGGCAGGGGGGGCTCCCCACGAAGCCCCTGCCGGTTCCCCGTTGGCAGTGTCGGATGAACCTGCGTCGCCGCTAAGAACTGCGCATTTATTCCCCTTTCCTACTTGTCGTGAAAGCACCCGACACATTGCATCACCAAATGTTTAAACCTCGGCCAATTGGTACCCAACAATATGGGGTGCGTAAGGTGCGCACTTACAGCAACCTTGACACTATGCTTTTGCTTGCCCCTCGGTCCTAATTTCTACTTCTACGGTGTTTTAATAGACCAATAAAACTGCTTTCGCCCCCAAGCTAAAACACTGCCATTAAATAGATATAAAAAAAAGAAGCAAAACCAAAAAAAAGTAACAAAATCGTAAAATAGAGAAGCGATCTTAAAAACCTTTGAAACACACAAGAACAAGAAAAGAGCACATAAATATGAATATTGTCATCAAAAACATCCACCAAATTATAATTTTTTTTAAATTTTGTATTTATTTGTTGCCAAAACTTGTTCCAGTGCCAATACAACTTTGTCTACAATGCCTTTTTTTTCTTCGATATCAAATCTTACTGGCAGTGTTCAGGCTCAATAATTACCCAGATTTCCAGATTTTCCCAGAGTCAGGATACTTTTGGAAGGGTTTTACAACTGTTCTTTTAACGTAAGCACTTACATAGAAATGTAATACAGATACAGTATATGCATACAGTAAATATCATGTATGAGACTTTTTTTCCACTGCCTGTTTTTGCCAAGACAGAAATGACTTCCCTAGTGGACACCACTTGAGGGCAGTTCTTATGCAGGCGCTTGTGTTCCATCAAAATGCTAATATCATCATCTGCAATATTCAGGACAATATTATTGTAGCACTAATTGGTGCAAAATTTTGTTCATGGGCTGCACCTGCCCTCATCACTCCTCAATTATTTTTAATTGCAATGACTGTAATAAAAGGGGACAAATTGTGTAATGATCAATGTTTCTTGAGTGTTTCTCACAGTTGTGTTCAAATTTCCTTGAGTAGGCTTGTTTAAATCAATGGGAGTTAATGTGAAGTCAATGAAGAACCTCTCTCCCTTTATTTTTATGTTGCTTGAGTTATTCATCACGCCACATGCCGTCACATAGAAGTGGTTTGGCTTACATATGCTCATATGTGCCGTGTTAAAGCTGCACCTCCACTTGAGCTTTCATCATCACACGTGCACGGAGAAGGGAGACTGTCAAGAGTGGTAAGTGGAAAAGATGCAAATTGAGAAGTATGACAATTCAGTCACGGGAGGGGAAAATCCCTCATTTTTAAACAATCCGTCTCTACCAAATTGTCAAATTAACTTTTTTTCCCCGTAGCAGTGAGAGGGAATAATTAATAGGTCCTCTTTGGGTTCTTTTGGGTTTTTCTGGCTGCCTTCAATGTGATAATTCTCACCGGCTGTTGCCTCCGGGGACTGCTCCATCTTATTAACTTGTCTTTGCAGACAGCAGATATGGAGAAGGACTACTAAGTCCTCTGATGGCTCCTCCTGCCCCAAACATTGGATTCCCGTGTGTGCATAGGTGTATGTGTGTTCTCACGTCAGTTGGGACTTGAAAGACAACACAAAGATTATAATCAGCAAGTCACATGTGTCATTGTGGTCATAGGGTTATTAATGTCCATGAATCCAGTGTGTCACCTGAGCTTATTACTCCCCATATTCACCAGTATGTAGTATGTATGACACAAGTAATGATAACTAACAGATATATATATATATATATATATATATATATATATATATATATATATATATATATATATATATATATATATATATATATATATATATATATTTTTATATATATATATATATATATATAGGCATGATTAGCTTTTGTGCGGGGCACTGCCCTTGGGAAGTGGGTGCATCGCAGTAGGACGACACATATACAGAAAAAACTAAAATAAAACCGCAAGAATACAACTCAAAATAAGGATACGGACAAATAATAACCAAAACACAAAACTAGACATGACCGGAAATTAACTGATGCCGACACGTTTGTTACTGAAGACGTTGTAATAGTCTTCTGCCTTGGAGACGTTGTATTTGTTTATTTGTTAGGAATATGCCGCTGATAATTGTCTATGTTAACAAATGTCAAGTTTTGGACTACAATATTTTTCAATTCAGAACACTTTTGTATGTTTCTCTAGCTTGTGTGCTGTTGCGTGCTGAGCAGTTGTGTAGCTCCTGGTAGCCTATAGCAGTGGTCCCCCAACCACCCGATTGGTACCGGGCCGTGGCCCGATTGGTACCGGGCCGCAGAATAATTTTTTATTAATTTTTATTTAAAAAAATAAATAAATCATTTTTTTTTTCAATTTTTTTTATTAAATCAATATAAAAAACACAATATACACTTACAATTAGTGCACCAACCACAAACACCTCCCTTTTACTAAAAAAAAAGGATGAAATGCACAAATTAAAGGGAACATTATGCAATTGATGTGTACAAAGCCATGACAAGTCGTTCTCCTGGCAAGACAAGACCATTTTATCTTCGACGACATCATTTCAGCAACTGCCTGCTGGTGCTTGCAGAGAGGTGGACCTTTACTTGCGTTGTTGGGGTACAATGAATTGCATTAATAATATAAAATGTAGATTGTTACACTAACGGCTTTTGTAAGATGGGGTAAAAGAAAGACGGTAGGTGGGAAGTCTTGAGTATTTTTTGCCAGAGACTTTCACAGTGTCAAAGCACCTCTCTTCATACCAATCACATACTTACGGCTTTGCAATGATAACATCCGACCTAACTACCATAAGAAAATTAAAAATGTCCTTACATGATGATCATGCTTTGTCACAGATGTTTTGTTTTGTTATATTTCCACCCAAACAGATGTTTTTTTTCTGGCAGGTTGAAATAAAGTGTATATTATTTTATAACAGGTTCTGATTAATAGTCCACAATTATAGAATTTTAGCGGGCTGAATATTAAGTTTTAATAATAAAATAAAGAAGGTCAGATGTAGGGATATGAACACAATTAACTTTACAACATGTAATGTACAGAATATGAAGAAATATCACAGATTACATTACTTAACATGATCATAAAAATACATTTTGTCTTATTCATTAATTCTGATCATGGTGTAGTTCTCTGAATGGAAGTGCTCCTACAGCGGGAATACGAATTCTGTAATCCTACAAAATCTGCCAAGGCACCAACACACTGCAGGTCATTTTATTTAATGTCATTAAAAGTGTGTTTATATTTTTTTTTTGCTGAGCTCTTTGAGAAAGCCTAATGTTAAAAAAAATATAATTTATAATTTAAGCAAACTACATGTCCACTTATGGCAATAAACATTTGAAAATGGTCCCTCTAAGGTACACTTATTAATGATGAAAAATGATATCTATCTGTGATTAATGACAATGAATTTTGAGTTAACTATGAACAAACTGCAAATAATCTGGATTAAATATTTTAATTGTTTGACAGCCCTAGATATAATGCTGCCTTGGTCCGTACTTTCAAAGTGTCCAACAGTGTATTACCAGAATATGTGCATACATCTCAGTATTACATATGGGCTGAAATCACATAGCCATACAGCCAAATGTCAGATATTTTATCCGACATTCAGTCAGCCAATAAATTCTAATGAAAAACGGTTGACCCATCAAGGGTGCTTGAGTTAATTACTTTAAACCCTAAGGAAGGATCACGGACAGAAATAATTTAACAGCCTAAACACATCAGCCACATGCCAACAAGTGACTAAAAGCCCAGTTCATCTTTTTTCCCCCACAATCAATAGACGGAATGAAGGTGTCTCTCAGTTACAAGTGGCCCCAGAAAGCCTAAAGGCTCTTTATATATTTTCTGCCACTGGCCTTGCATCTTTTTTCTTTATCTATAAATTATGAGACCAAAGTTTCAACTGAAATACGATCTGGAAGCAAAAAGAAGAATGATGGATATGGATATTCTGATGAATAGGCCTGTCTATCTTCTGTTTGACTGTCTAATGTCACACAAACCATCAGGATTAGTGATTCTAGTATAATTTTTAAACGTCAATTTTGAATCATGATCCAAGTTTATTGGAACAACGATCCAAGATAAGTGATACCTCTGTTTTTGTACTCCACACTTTTTGTCTGATTTGTTCGGACAAAAATATTAGTTAAAATTTTGGTCTGGTTTTATATACTGTTTCAGGTAGTGATGTGCCGATCCATGGGCCACAAGTCAGTATCGGCCGATTTTCGTGAAAAAGTATGTGATTGCCATTGCCGATTAATGCCTTTTAATGCCGATCACAAACGTTGATCCCCTTTGATTGACACTGTATTTATTTTTAGTCCCCTGGCTGACAAGCGGCTAGCAGCTAATTCTGTTTCTCCGTACACCGTGTGGAGCTGCTCCATTTACTTACCAATAGTCATCTCCATTAGCATTTCTCAGTATCTTAAAGGGGAACATTATCACCAAACCTATGCAAGCATCAATATATACCTTGATGTTGCAGAAAAAAGACCATGTATTTTTTAAACCAATTTCCGAAGTCTAAATGGGGGAATTTTGGCAAATTAAACGCCTTTCTGTTTATCGGTCTTTTAGCGATGACGTCAGAACGTGACGTCACCGAGGTAATACTGCCGCCATTTTCATTTTCACATTACAAACACCGGGTCTCAGCTCTGTTATTTTCCGTTTTTTGACTATTTTTTGGAACCTTGGAGACATCATGCCTTGTCGGTGTGTTGTCGGAAGGTGTAACAACACTAACAGGGAGGGATTCAAGTTGCAGCACTGGCAAGAAATCTGCCGCCAGACCCCCATTGAATTTGCCAGAGTGTCTGTACATTTTACCGGGATGACAAACATGGCACGGAGATGTATGGATAACCTGCAGATGCATTTGCAATGATTAAGTCAACGAAATCACAAAGGTGAGTTGTGTTGATGTTGTTTACTTATGTGCTAATCAGACATATTTGGTCACGGCATGACTGCCAGCTAATCGATGCTAACATGCTACGCTAATCGATGATAACATGCTATTTACGCTAGCTGTATGTACATTTGAAACTAGATACCCACATTTAATGCGAAACAAACACTTACCAATCGACGGATTTAAGTTGCTCCAGTGTCACAAGATGCGAAAGTCCTGATCGTTTGGTCTGCACATTTTACCAGCGATGCTAATAGGGCAGCCATGCTATGGGCCACTTCATTAGGTACACCCATGTTCTGGCCGAATAGCGTCAATAGCTATTCGCTCAATAGCTTCAATTTCTTCTTCAATTTCGTTTTCGCTATCTGCCTCAATACTCCGACCATCTGTTTCAATACATGCGTAACCTGTTGAATCGCTTAAGCCGCTGAAATCCGAGTCTGAATCCGAGCTAATGTCTCTATATCTTGCTGTGGTAAGCGCCATGTTGTTTGTATTGGCAGCACTGTATGACGTCACAGGGAAATGGACAGTCGCATCGCAAATAGCGAAAATCAAGCACTTTAAAGCTTTTTTTAGGGATATTCCGGGAGGTGTAAAATTCGAAAAATAAAACAGGCCACTGGGAACTGATTTTTATTGTTTTTGACCCTTTTGAAATTGTGATAATTTTCTCCTTTAAGTATCATTTTCCAGTATTAGGATCAGTGTAGACATGTTACACACCTAGACAAAGCCAGTGGAAGGCATGCTATTGCTAAACCAAACACTTATATGGCTTTATAACCACACCAAGAAATAAGTGTTTAGTAAAGTTTTCAAAAGTGTAGATGGAACCACGTCGCAGCAGAGAGTATGCAGCTGTTAACATGAAATTAACAAGTAAATTATTAAAACGTTAAAGCACGGGTATGAAACGAGCTTTCACTGGGCAGTGCAGTCATCTCTGCCCTCAAAGGGTCGCTTGTAACAGTGAGTAATAAATGAATATAAACGTCTAAAGATTCACTTCATGATCTTATTACACAATTGCCCATGTATATTTTTACGTACTCTGTAAAAAAAAAAAAAATCTGTAGACTGGCAGTTCAGTCACTAGAAATTTAATGTATAATTTACGGTGTTATTTTAAAGCAAATTACTGTAAATAGTATCATTTTTATAACGGTAAAATTCTGGCAACGGCCAGTTTTTAACTGTAAGATTCACGGTTAATATTGTTTTTACGGTGTATTACTGTAAATAGAAAAACAATGCAATTGTTTTTTACAGTAAAATTCTGACATCTGAGCGGACAGTTTTTATTGTAAAATCTATGGTTCCAGATGTTTTTGTACTTAGACTTAGACGCGCACTTTATTGATCCACAAGTGAAATTGCTCCTTGTGTTACTCTTAATGGACAAGCGGTACAATGTTGTTGTTTTTTTTAACTGTATAATTCTGGCAACTGAGCAGCCAAGTTGCGTGGGTTGTTTTTAATGTTTTACCATGAATCTATTGTAAATTTTACAATGTACAACTTAATGGATAACTTTTTTTTCAAATCATAGGTCAATCAGATATTTATTTAAATGTTAACAAACCATGTTTGTAATGTATGATAACATAGTATGTGTTACATTATTAGGAAACACACAAGTATTTGTTCATTGTTATTACAAGTATAACTCCTTTTCAACCTACATTCATACAAATGTAACTAACATTACATTTTGAACATGATCAATATTATTATTACAGATTCATACGCAAGTCAAGCACATATTTGAGTATTTATTTTTATTTTCGGAAAAAAATAAATATATGATGACATAATTGTTACATAGGTAATAATATTAAATTGAAATATATACAATTGCATGGATTTCATGTAGTATGTTCTGTCACAGAAAGAACAAATACATTTAGTGAGAAAATATAAAGTACTTTATTGATGCAAATTAGTGCTAAACTTTCCTGGACCACATAAAATGATGTGGCAAACCAGATCTGGCCCCGATAATATAACAACAACTCTGTTACGTTGAGTGATACAGTACATAGTTTGGTGGTGTCGATATCTAAGGTAGTATCAGTATTTGACTGATAATGAGTGATTAGGGCAATATATTAGTTTTCTCAAAATATTTTTTTGTCTTAGTGTTTACAAATATAGGGAATATTTCCCTGAAAAGAGGATTAGTTTGAGGGGATTACTAATAAAAACCAGGTGGTATAAAAGTGTCGAAGATGAATACCTTTTATTTGTTAACCCTTTGTTGTTTTAGTATGCTTTCGACACGCCCAAAAGTGTTTTGTGAGCTGTGCCATATTAAGGAAGGACCATGTGTATGATAAAAGCTTAATGTAAGTGGACATTGTTGTTTTGAAATGACTTTTTACTTCTGTACAAGCACCATCTTTTCAGCTATAACATACTTTAGTCAAGGAACGACATGTTAGAATGCATGTCTTTGTTTCAAGACAAAGGTAGCAATTTTTCAGTCCGGTTCCAACAGAGCAGAAGGACTCGATTTGTCCTCGGTGCCTCCGGAGCTTATCTGACCGTTGGACATAACACGGTGCTCGCTCTCCATCACACTCCTTCTGCACTGAGAGGATGCCTTCATGCTGCACTGTAGCATTTTGTAAGCTGTTGTCACGGCTGGGGGGCTTGAATGTACAGGGAATAGGATTGGCACAGACAAGCTACTTGACATATGAGTAGAGAATCATTCAAGACACCTGAACAAAAAAAAGCCTTTCTCATTCTCTCAAGCTAAAATGTGAATGGAAAACCGTTTAATCTTTACTTGGTGGAACCCTGTGGATATTTTTTTAGGATTTCATACAAAAAAATGTCCTTGTTGATTAGCAGAGAGGAGACATTTGTTGGGGTTGTCGACCAAATGTTTTTTAATACCGTATTTTCCGAACCATAAAGCGCACCTGGATATCAGCCCCACACACTAAATTTGAGGGGAAAAAAATGTTTTTTCATATATTAGCCGCATCGTACTACAAGCCGGAATTAGTTAGAAATTAGTTATTTACACAAAACGGTTGTGTAAATGTTCATTTCCATATCTTAATCGTTTCTAAACTGTTTCTGTATCACAGGAGTAAAACAGCTGAACAAACAAAACAGAAGTAATATTAATGGACACACTAGCTGCGGAAGCTACCTCTCCAATCAGCTAAACAGACTCAATAACCATGTTTTGGTAAATTTATGAAACTGAAACAGTACAAAAATAATGCCATTATAAGTTAATAATACTGGCAAAGACACACGTGTAAGCATATTTGATAACGCTAACAACCCAATCTGCATTACGATAAACCGTAAAGAAAAATGTTGTATGTGTAACTTGTTTTTCTTATATTGTAAAATTAAAAACCTTGCTTGGATTAATGAATGATGAATCAATACGCATAAAAATGCTGCGTTAAGCTAGGAGATGAATCACGACTTCTATTTACGGTTGAAGTTTCAGTCTAAACAGAAGGGCAATTCTGCACAGCAGCACCTGCTGTGAGCAAACTCGAGATGGCGCCAGATCACAAACAGTAACACACTTATATGGTGTATTTGCTTTGCTTTTTTAAAACTATTTGCATTATGACTGACAGTGAAGAAAAATCCATAAATTAGCCGCAGTTTTCTAAGCTGCAGGGTTCAAACCTCGGAAAAAAGTAGTGGCTTATGGTCCGGAATTTGCGGAAATTGTGTTTTCCAACATTATTAGATTGGAAATAATACTTGTTTATTACAAGTTTATTATTATTTTGTTTTTGTGAGCTCATTACTTTTTGTCTCTCCCTTTGTTTTCCCGAGAAGTAAGTTTGTGTTTAAGATAATATAAATACATTGGAACCCGCTTAAGTCAACAACCCTACTACTTGTCGACATACATGGTTGAAAAACTCAAAGGGGCAATTTCAACACATTAAATTAAAAAAATCGCTCCATTTATGTTGACATGTGTGTTCGTGTTGTTATTGACAGCTACGTATTATCTAGTTACACATAATTTAAATGCGAGTCAGCCGGTCTGTGTCGACTGTATTGCTAGATATCATGTATGAGTAATGCAATACGGTACATGTCATTGAGAGGATTCTGACTCTGACTCTCCTGGCATGATATTTTGTAAAAAAAACAAAAGTAACAATGTGTGAACGTCCTTTTTATCATCATTGAACCAAACCTTTATTTGATGAGAAAATATGCTGCGAATTAGGCATCATAAATTAGTCAGTGCGTATTCATTACACCAATCTCTGCAGTCTCTTTATCGTTTAAGTGCGCTATCATAAATGTAATCATGGGTTCTATCTTCAAGTCTCTGGCGGTGATAAAACATCTCCTCTCTCATAGTTTATACAAACATGCAACATCATGACGCTGTAAGTGAGAAGCAATTATTTGTTTAGAATGTAAACCAAGATAACCGTTTGTTCTAATCAGTTCATTTTAGCTCTTCACCGTCTTTTGTTTCTTTTTTAAATTCACTTCTTATTCTGCTTGTGTTCAGCTGCCACGTTATTGTCCTGTCTTTCATGCATCAATAGAGGGATTATTATACATTCTTATTTGTAATTGGAGGGCAGGTTAGACAAGGGGATAATTAAAATAGTGTGTGTCGCTACTCCATCTATTTTCTATCTGTGTCTCCTGGCAGTATGTGTTTATGTGCCCCACTTTGTCCTCCAAGTTAATGCCGATAATGTGCCACTTAGTGTGGACAATAACAAGCACAAACACTTGCCCATTGTTGTGGCCAATGATATACAACAACAACAGACCTGAGGACTATGTACGGTCAGGTGCGGATTTATTGATGGATAAATCATCTAGCAGGATTTTGACAGTCCATAAATCTTGGGCTTGAACGGACAGCATTTTGGAAACTGGAACGTGTGGAACATCTTTTACTTGAAAAAAATATTTTCAAATTCTGTGCATTGCTTGTTGTACAAGTTAATTTCATTCATATTACTGCATGACAATGTTTTAACCTTTCCTATGTATTAATCAAAAGTAATAATCAGCCTGCTAAACATTTTGTAATTGCGGACTATCAATCACAACAGGTTACAAAATAATATACACTTTAAAACATGGTTCTCAAACATGCAGCCCGTGGGCCAATTGCGGCCCGCGAGACGTTGTTTTGGGGCCCGCACTTTGATATGAGAATTTTATGTTGGTGCGGCCCGCGAGTTTAATATGAACGCCGTTTGACGGCGTCCTACTTGCCAACGTTCCCAATTTTCCCGGGAGACCCCTGAATTTCAGGGCGTCCATTCTCTCGTAATACCTGTCGATTTTTTACCCAGTCAACAAAATTCAGGGGAAGCCATGATGGCACTACCTGTCGCGTCATCTACATCCTGTACGGACAGTGTGCGAGCCCAGTCATATGTTGCAATTGACTGTGTAATACTCACGTTTGCTACAGCATGACATATTTGATCAGACTGTGAACCCACACTAAACAAGAATGACAAACACATTTCAGGAGAACATCCGCATTGTAACACAACATAAACACAACAGAAAAATACCCAGAATCCAATGCAGCCCTAACTCTTCCGGGCTACAATATGCACACCCCGGCTACCACCAACCCCCCACCCTCCCTACTTGTGTTGGTTGAGGTGGTGTATATTGTAGCCCGGGAGAGTTAGGGCTGCAAGATATTCTGGGTATGTGTTCTCTTGTGTTTGGGTTGTGTTAGGGTGCGGATGTTCTCCCAAAATTTGTTTGTCATTCTTGTTTGGTGTGGGTTGACAGTGTGGTGCATATTTCTAACAATGTTAAAGTTGTTTTTACGATCACCCTCAGTGTGGCCTGTATGGCTGTTGATCAAGTATGTCTTACAGTCACTTACGTTGTTCAGCACAAGTCTCATGCAGCATGCTACGAAACCGTCACGTTGGTCGAGTGATGTAATAGCGTGCGCGATGACATGTTGTAGAGCAGTAGTTCTCATATTGGGGGTACGCGAGCCCCTAGTGGTATTTCAAGGTATGCTGAGGGACAATTGAGATACATTAGAAATACTCTAAAAATGGCAATAATCCTTAAATCCTTAATAAATATATTTATTGAATAATACTTCAAAAAAATATAAATTCAAGTTCATTAACTGTGAATAAATAATACAACAATTATATATTCAGTGTTTACAGCTAAACTTATTATGGACATGTTCCATAAATATTGATGTTAAAGATTTCATTTTTTGTGAAGAAATGTTTAGAATTAAGTTGATGAATCCAGATGGATCTCTATTACAATCCCCAAAGAGGGCAATTTAAGTTGACGATTACTTCTATGTGTAAAAATCTTTATTTATAATTGAATCACTTGTTTATTTTCAATAAGTTTTTTGGTTATTTTTATATCTTTTTTTCCAAATAGTTCAAGAAAGAACATTACAAATGAGCAATATTTTGCACTGTTATACAATTAAATAAATCAGAAACTAATGACATAGTGCTGGATTTTACTTCTTCATCTATTTTTTTCCAACCAAAATGCTTTACTCTGATTAGGGGGTACTTGAATTAAAAACATGTTCACAGAGGGTACATCACTGAAAAAAACACTGTTGTAGAGGACGTTAAAGGCAGTGCAGTCACGGCAGCCCTTAATAATGTCGGCCGGGTGAATAGTGGGACAAATTCGGGAGAATGGTTGCACCGGTTGACTGTCGGGAGGTGCAGTCTCCCGGAAAAATCGTGAGGGTTGGCAAGTATGTTGCTAGGGCGGGAAAGCCATTCATATAAGGTGAATCCATAAAAAGTGCATGTCAGATTTTTTAAGAAATCTTTTCTTGCGGCCCAGCCTCACCCAGTTTCTGCATCCAGTGGCCCCCAGATAAATTGAGTTTGAGACCCCTGCTTTAAAACATTTATTTAGATAGCAATATCACAGATTACATTACAAAACATCTATGACAAAGCTTGATCGTAATGTAAGACAATTTCTCAGGAGTAGCGCTATTATTGTGAAGCCGTAAGTGTGATTGGTATGAGATGAGGTGTCCTGACATGTTTTGACGAAACTCTCTGATTAAAAACTTACTCTACACTTCCTATCTACCATCTTTTCTTTTCTGCTGAGCTTGTATTCCATCTTACTAAAGCAGCAACCTAAATTTTAAGGTTATCAGTGCACTCGCTGTAATGTAAACACGGACGTGATGCTCCTCCTCTCTACAAGCAGCAAAGCGCGCCAGCAGGTGTTTTCTCCAATGATGTCATCTCAAAGCGATCAAAGATAAAATAGTATTGTCTTGTCCAGAGAATGACTTTGAACATAACATTTCCATAATGTCCCCCTTTTTTTGTGCATTTTTGCTTACTATATTCAATATATCAATTTTCCCACGCTATGGAACGGACCGAGGGTCAAAAAGGAGTCAGGACGCATGTTTTTGACTCTGCATAATCGCGCCTTTGAAAAAATGAGCACTGTTAAAGGAACTTCTAGTTAACATGTTATTATTGCGTTAACTCTGACAGCCCTTATAATAATAAAAGGTGCATGCAGTTGTGTACTTTACTATTATAAAAAGACGACTCCTTACACATTCATATTCAAATATTCTTTAGTTACAGGCAGCCATACCTCTGATAAAGCCAACAATTCTCGCAAGTTTGACACCCCTGCTTTACATTGTCTGGATATGCACATCGGTTATTCTATGCTAATTCACAGTATTAAAATAAATGGATCACACATTTGTTCCAAAATATTCTCTGGGCCTGGGTATATTATTTTTTTCTCCCAAAGTTGTTTGATTAATTACACAAAATGATTTGCTGCCCGAAAGTGATACTATATATGGGTATGATAAATCAATCCTGGACTGCCTAACTCTTTTTTTATTATTATATTTAATAAAAGCCCAAAGCAAGCAACAAGCAAAGATTAGTCTGCCGTGGGATAAACTGACAGTTGTAGTGGAGACAAAGCGGTGTGGTTCCCAGCTGGCAAAGACTGGCCATGCTTTGCTCATGGTAGTATATGTACAACAATCACCTCCAGCAGCAACAATAATTAGAAGTGAGTCTGGTAAAGTCTTGCATCCAGCAAGCAAGGCATGAGGAAGGATCCATGTGTTTGTTTCTTTTACTCTCCAGACCAGTGCTCATTACAGCGGCTACTAAAGTATCAGAGTTGAGCTGACACTGTCTAAGTGAATTGTGGAGAACAATTTTGACAGCTGGGCGAAATGCAGGCTAGATTATGATGGATGATGACAGCAGGAATATCTCGCAAACATTGTGGTATTTTTTTTTTCTTTTTCCCGGCGCTCATGTTAAAGTGTACATTCAATACAGTGGTCCATGTGTGGTGACACCGTGGCGTAAATGAAGATGCCTGATGGGTGTGTTCGAATGTTGTTTAAAATGATTTTGCAATATTTCATACCTGCAAAATCCATTCATCACCATGCCGTTGCTAGCGTGACAGCTCCAAAAGCTCTCATGAAATGGGTTCTGATTTAATGTGTGAAAGGAAAAAATAATACATTCACTTTTGTTGTTTACGTTCCGTTTTCCCAACTACAAACATCAGTGTAGGAGTTGACGCCAAACTATAATAATTGGGTAGAATATTGCTGGAGTTACTTGAGGTGCTAATTCCAAGTCTATAAGCAGTTCTTTTGACGATTGAAACCTTAATTGGGTCGACTCATAAAATGCTCTTTGCAGTCGCATAAAGGCTTTTTCTTCTAGATTGAAAACTGAAATACAAAGGATGTTTTGTAAAGTCCAAAATTTACCAGCCTCAAAGGGACTTATATATATTTTGAACCCTGCACACAGATGAAAACATGTCTCATCTTGAACAAGCTTGCCAATCTCTTCCTGAAAACCAACATCTTCAGCAATTGACATTTGTTTGTGGTCTATTTCTTTTGTTAGAATTGCAAGAAAATGTAAACAATAAATGTCCACCACAGAGGACGCTGGTTCTCTAAATGTAATACCTTATTTTTGGACTACAGAGCGCGCCGGTATTTAAGCCACACCACATATGTTTTCTTACATATATTAGCTGCAGATACATACCTTAATTGTGTCCAAACGAAAATCCAAAATAAAATCTGCTCAAAAGGCTTTTTAGTGGTTGTGCTATTTTTTACAACCGTAGTGCCGTGCCGTTCAGTCTTCTAACCATCCATATCATTACTACATGAACGAATTGTTCATTCGTTACTTCAAGCAAGGTTTTTAAGTTTTACAGTGTAACTATAACTGTTTGTACTCACTAAACCGTCCATTGTGCAATGTTTGTAGGAGTATTTTTATACATATTTCTATGTGCTATCTTAATGTAATGCCGCTAGTGTCGTTAGCAATAGCTATTATGCTAACGTGTTTACAAGTGTCAGTGTTAGTATTATTAACTTACATTCTTTTTGTATTGTTTCATTCTCACAAATTTGCAGTAAACTCACCAAAATGTCACCATGGAGTTATTGAGTCTGTTTAACTGATTGGAGTGCTAGCTTCAGCAGCTAGTGGGTCAATGACGATAACGTCTGTTTTGTTACACATACTGTTCTGTAAATAAACATTTACAGAATTTTTATGTGTAAATAACTAATTTTTGCATCCATCCATCCATCCACCCATCCATCTTCTTCCGCTTATCCAAGGTTGGGTCGCGGGGGCAGCAGCCTAAGCAGGGAAGCCCAGACTTCCCTCTACCCAGCCACTTCGTCCAGCTCTTCCCAAGGGGTTCCTGAGGCATTCCCAGGCCAGCCGGGAGACATAGTCTTCCCAACGTGTCCTGGGTCTTCCCCGTGGCCTTCTACCGGTTGGACGTGCCCTAAACACTTCCCTAGGGAGGCGTTCGGGTGGCATCCTGACCAGATGCCCGAACCACCTCATCTGGCTCCTCTCGATGTGGAGGAGCAGCGGCTTTACTTTGAGCTCCTCCCGGATGGCAGAGCGTCTCACCCTATCTCTAAGGGAGAGCCCTGGGTACAAGCGGCCGAAATGAGTTTCATTTTTGCATCTGCGGCTTATTCCATCCATCCATGCATTTTCTACCGCTTATTCCCTTCGTGGTCGCGGGGGGCGCTAGGGCCTATCTTAGTTTCAATAGGGTGGAAGGCCGTGTACACCCTGGACAAGTCGGTTTATAGTCCAGTGCGGCTAATAAATGAAACAGTTATTTTTTCCCTTAAAATTTAGTGGATGCAGCTAATATACAGTCCAGAAATATGGTAATGAGAAAGCGTAGCAAAGTGTCTATTTTTACATTTTAGTGATGATGCACTGATTCTCTTTCCTGTTCCAGAAAGGATCACAACATGACTCATTTTGAGATTAGTAGATTACTCCGTTGTTGCTCCCTGCTGCGCTGTGGAGCAGATGGAAAAAGGAGAACACTTCATCCGGAGGTTTTCTGCTACTTTCGCTTCCTCTGGTGTCGCCAAGGCATCTCCATGTACTCATCGGATGATCTGGGTTCTTGCCCGTGATTCTGTCCTTCTTGTCGTGCTTCAAAAAACTGACTCATTCAGTCATCCCCCTCGCTTTCATTCACTCTCCTCCTCCCGACTTGGCCACCAGGGAGTTGTGTGGCACTGGAGCAAGCATTATTGACGGAGCATCTGTTGCGACATGGTGCAGGATCTGTGGCATGTGGGCAAGCAACTAGGGGTTCGAGCGTGGGACGCATTACGTCTTTCCACATATCTTTTGCCGTGTATGTACAGTATACGACCATTTCACTCCCAACAATAACAGCCCCACTAATATGATTGTTGTTCTCACCCAGCTGGTTTTATAGAAGCATTGCATTAATATTTGATGTACCGTGTGCTTGTCCTTAAATATCACAAGTGTGCAGTAGCAAGCCCAAAGTATCTTTTAGACACTCGGGCAGGCCGGAAGAGAGTATTTTGGCATTATGACCGCATTGGTGGAGCCAGACAGAGAGAGAGAAGCCCAATCCAAATAATCAGCACACATCTCCTCTAGATGGCCAACTTGTCAAAGCTAATCAAGCCACTCTGCCAATAGACTTTCACCCTTGGCAGCTGAAAAAATGAGATTCTTCACGAACCAAACCGCTTTATTTTCACCAAGTGCTAATATGCTTATCAGTAATGCACTTTATTTCTCATTTTTTGCTCGCATGCAACTCTCTGGTGAATATCCCAGAGGCAGCTTCAGGCAGTAGGCTGAAATAGCTGTTGAGAATATGTTTATTGTATTGACCGGGCGAATTGTTACAGACAGCCAAAAGCAAGAAGGACATATTCTTTTGCTGCAAATGTTACCCTAATGAATCAAACTGTTGATAGGATGTGGTAATAAAGTCTGAATATACCCCGTGGGTGTTTTCCTCTCAGTAAACATTTGTGGTTGAATGGCTAAATTAAACATCATAACTTGGATTTTTTTGCTCCTTTTGAGACAAGACGACAGACGGGCATGTATTATATATTACCATTTTCACATTTTGCAAGGAAGCAGCATTATGTCATTTCTGAATACACTCTAGGGTTTTGTGACATCTGGAGGCAGCATCCCAACTTTTGAATGTGTCTTCATGGTTTGAGTGTGTAAGCGGATCAATGCGCACATGATCTCGGCTTGGAGTGCCTGAGATCAGGTGTGCACAATCATTTTATCAAACGAAATAGCTTTTCGTCTTAAGCAGACATACTTCTGTGAAAAGGTGCAGGTGCAAGTGTCGTAATTACGTGCAGCTTGGCTTTTTTTTTTTCCTTTATACAGATGCTTTCGCAGAAGTGCTTATTTGTATGTAACATACACTGCATGAATGCTATGATTGAAATAATTGCTTTTAATATATTTCATATGAGGCCACATGGTCATCTGGTGGTTCGCATTTTGGCCTCTTTGTCAAGAAACAAGGATTCAGATTTATGTATGCGTGGAGTTCAAATGTTCTCCGGGGGTGTGAGTGTTTTTTACTCCCACATCCCTTAAACTGTTAGGTTGTTTGGAGATACTAAATGTTCCATAGGTGTAAATATGATTGTGAATTGTTGTTTGTCTACATGTACCCTGTGATTGTTTGGTGACCACTCCAGGGTGTAACTTACCTCTCTACCAAAATCAGATGGGTTAAGCTCTAGTTTACCCAGGGCCCTATTTTCCCATGTGTGTAAGAGGAAAATTCTGCCATCATTCAGGATACGTGTTATGGGTGGAACTGTTGTTTCCAGGAGGAGTAGACGGCACAGACAACAAGGGCCTGGGATTTAGATCTATGTTTTATTATATGTATACTAAAGGCCTACTGAAACCCACTACTACCGACCACAAAGTCTGATAGTTTATACATCAATGATGAAATATTAACATTGCAACACATGCCAATATGGCCGGTTTAGTTTACTAAATTGCAATTTTAAATTTCCCGCTAAGTGTCCTGTTGAAAACGTCGCGGAATGATGACGCTTATGTAAACGCGTGCTTGTGACGTTATTGGTTGTAGCGGACATTTTATCCCAGCACCACTCACGGCTTAAAGTCGTGCGATTTAATCGCATAATTACACAGTATTCTGGACATCTGGGTTGCTGAATCGTTTGCAATTTGTTCAATTAATAATGAATACTACAAAGAAGAATGCATTTGGTGGAAAGCGGTGTATTTCGGCCTGCTGCAGCAACACAAACACAGCCGGTGTTTCTTTGTTTGTTATGAAGCTTTATTATAGAACGGAGCGGTCAAGCGAACATGTTTCTCTACCACAAGTCAACCGGCAGGTTTCGGTGAGAAAATTGTGGTGATAAGTTGGCTCTTACCGTGAGCAGAGCTTGTGTCGTTCTTCCTGCAGCAGCTGTCAAAGAGGCAGCTGCGACTTTCTTGGCTCCTCCATGGCTTCACTCAGAGACACTAGCGGTCACCACACCCCTCCGACTTTCAGGTATGACTTTATAATCTCACTATCCTCATCTTTCATCCTCGCTCCAATTAATGGGGAAATTATCGCTTTCTCGGTCAGAATCGCTTGCGCAGCTGGTGGCCATGATTGTAATCAATGTGCGGATGTGAGGAGCCCTCACACCGTTGACGTCACCCGCGCATCGGCTTCTACTTCCGGTACAGGCAAGGCTTTTTTATTAGCGACCAAAAGTTGCGAACTCTATTGTCGATGTTCTCTACTAAATCCTTTCAGCAAAAATATGGCAATAGCGCGAAATGATCAAGTATGACACAGAATGGACCTGCTATCCCCGTTTAAATAAGAAATCTCATTTCAGTAGGCCTTTAATAATACCATCCATTCATCCATCCATTGTCTAACACTTGTCCCTTTTGGGGTCGCAAGGGGTGCTGGAGCCTATCTCAGCTGTATCTGGGCGTAAGGCAGTCTATATATATGCGTGGGTTCCCTCCGGGTACTCCGGCTTCGTCCCACTTCCAAAGACATGCACCTGCGGATAGGTTGATTGGCAACACTAAATTGGCCCTAGTGTGTGAATGTGAGTGTGAATGTTGTCTGTCTATGTGTGTTGGCCCTGCGATGAGGTGGCGACTTGTCCGGGATATATATATATATATATATATATATATATATATATATATATATATATATATATATATATATATATATATATATATATATATATATATATATATATATATATATATATCCATCCATCCATCCATTTTCTACCGCTTATTCCATTTTAGGGGTCGCGGGGGGCGCTGGCGCCTATCTCAGCTACAATCGGGTGGAAGGCGGGGTACACCCTGGACAAGTCGCCACCTCATCGCAAGGCCAACACAGATAGACAGACAACATTCACACTCGCATTCACACAGTAGGGCCAATTTAGTGTTGCCAATCAACCTATCCCCAGGTGCATGTTTTTGGAGGTGGGGGGAAGCCGGAGTACCCGGAGGGAACCCACGCATTCACGGGGTGTATATATATATATATATATATATATATATATATATATATATATATATACATATACATATATATATATGTGCAGGTATAGTAAACTTCAGTATGGAGTGTGACTGAGCCAAAAGGGTGCGTGATTGTGTGTAGGAATTAACTGCTGAGTGTTACCATGGGTGTTGAGCGAGAGGCAAGTCCAAAAGGGGTAGAGCAGGCTCAAGGATCCGTCAGACAAGCAGGAAGTATACGCGGGTATAGCGAGGCGTCGAAGTTCTGTGTCCAAGCGGGAGGTCGAGATCCAAGGGGCAGCCAGAGAACCACATGGGAAAAACACAGGGGAGACGAGACGCACAGCTCGTCACGTGGAACGAAGGCAGACTGCAGGAAGGATACGAGACCAATCAACACGACTGTGGAGAACAAACAGAGAGAGAGAGCAAGATTGCATAGTGCTCGATGATCGCTTACGGTACTCCAACAGATGATTACGTTCTGGCCCGGAACGCAGGTCTCCACTGGCTTAAGAAGCCCAGGACAATCATCAACGACAGGTGCGCTGAGTGGTAATTGATTGCGGCTGCTTGCTGCCGCCGGAGTGACTAGTGCAGGAGATGAGTGACCATGGGCACGTCCCGAGGTGCGCTCCGCGGGGCTCATTGATGAATTCGCATGGCCGACAACTGCATCTAAGCAAAACATCACCAAGTCCAATGCAAAAGGTGGGATGCTATGGTGTAAAGCAGTGGTCCCCAAATGGTACCGGGCCGCAGAATATTATTTTATTAATTTAAAATTTTTTTCAATCAAATTTTTTTTTTTTTATTAAATCAACATAAAAAACACAAAATACACCTACAATTAGTGCACCAACCAAAAAAAGCCCTCCCTTTTTCATTATGAGTGAGTCACTGTACTACTGATCATGATACATGCTGCACATCACCGTACACAACAGTACATACACAGTCTGGTTAGCTGTGTAGAAAAAAAAAAACATGAAATATGGGCTAATACTTTACAGATTCTATAATATGGTTGTTCATCTTTTTCAATCAGTAAAGATTGGTGTCCTATCGCAGTGTTGTACATTACAAACTCATTTGTGTTTTGCGCTGATGTAGAAGCTAGCTAATCTCACGCCGATGTGTTTGTACACCAGAAAAAGAGTTCGCTTTTACAATTATAATGTTGTTACAGCTTGGTTATTATGCAAGTTACAGAACATAAATGAAGTATAATGTTGTTTTTTTCGTGCATTTTTAACGTGATTTAGAGGTAGAAATGATTGCTCCCATTAGCTGTTTTGCTCGTCACGTAGGACGAGCCAATTTTCAAATGTTTCAATGTGAAAAAAAAAAAAACATTTTCTGTTTTCTTGTCGCTCATGATTGTGAATGATAGGAAAAATTCCCCCAAAAAGTGCAGTTTCCCTTTAAGCTTTAAAAACTTGAAATTGATCTTGAAATTAGCAATTAAAATATATTATCAACAATACCGACTAGTACTGTGAAGCTTTGTGTCTTATGACGAACTTGTGATGCTCAAAAGTAGTATTTTTCTTCTCAGAAGATCAATTGCCTGAAACAAGTTTTTATTTCTCACTGAAAAGTTACTATTCAGGGGATTGTGACTTGTATTAAGTTTTGACTAGAAATTAGAAATATATATCTAGTGATATTGTGAGTTTTTCCAGTACAGATTTTCACAGGCCACATAAAAAGATGTGGGCAGCTAGACCTGGCCCCAAGGCCTTGAGTTTGACACATGTTTTGTAACATATTGCATCATTTTCAACTCATAATTAATTGCGATTATTTCCAGATGGATTATCTTTAATACATTTTTCTTAGACTATGCAAGTTTTTAATACTATCAACATGTGACTGGACCATTTGTTTAATTTTTTGCTTTTTAAACCGCTCAACACTCATTCATTTATCCATTTCCTACCGCTTGTCCCTTTTTGGTGTAGCGGGGGGTGCTGGAGCCTATCTCAGCTGCATTCGGGCGGAAGGCGGAGTACACCCTGGACAAGTCGCCACCTCATCGCAGGGCCAACACAGATAGACAGACAACATTCACACTCACATTCACACACTAGGGACCATTTAGTGTTGCCAATCAACCTATCCCCAGGTGCATGTCTTTGGAGGTGGGAGGAAGCCGGAGTACCCGCAGGGAACCCACGCAGTCACGGGGAAACAATGCAAACTCTACACAAAAAGATGCTGAGCCCGGGATTGAACTCAGGACTACTCTGGACCGTTGTATTGTGATGGACACAATGCTGCCTCTGCTCAACACAAAATAGACATAAACACTCTTTTATTGATATTTTTTTTAAAGACAGAATTAGGATCAGCTGCTGCTGGAGCTCCACAATTCCAAAGTGATATGGCTATAATCACAGCTTTCATCTTCTAATATCTTTGTTGGCAAAGTGTTTAGGTCAATTTTTCTCAAACTTTGAAATTCAACTTTTACTTGTAATATAATCTTAAGAACATTTGCAATATTGACATTTTTATTTACAAGTGATCTTTAACTTTGATCCTTGTCCAGTCAGCCCTGACAGTCCAGTTTGACTACTGACGCCCATGATGATCAACCATGGGTTTATGACCATTCAGGGACAGAAGTATCTTCCATGCCATTTGTTGTGCCTGACCTTTAAGATGATGAAGCGCAGGCATAGTGACCTCGGACAGATTTGTTCAAAGAGCATCCTCTTGGTAATGGGGGGTCCAGAGGCTGGCAGCATGCTGTGGGATTGATCAGAGCCTCCACAAAGGCCAAACGCAGGAAGCTTAGCCAGAAGAGAAGGCCATGCATCTTCTCTTTTGGAAGCTCGCTTCTCAGCGGCATCCCTGAATGGATAAACACCGTCTTTTAGAGAGAGCTGGACAAACCTAACATTGGCAACGCTGAAGATCCAGTTCTAAACAAAGGTCACAAATAGCTCTAGTTTTGTTACCTTTCCTTTATTTAAATTTTGCATGCTCCTCTCCTCTGTGCTTCTCGCCCCAGCGCTTCCTGTGCTCTAGCCCTGTTGCGCGGGATTAAATCTACTCATTTAGAGCTCACATTGCTTGCTTCCACAGATGTCAGCCTTGATATTGAAATGAGCTCCCCTTCTGCAAAAAAGAGTTTGAAAAGGAAACTTCAGAGGGAAATTAAACAGACACTAAGTCCTTTTGGGTCCTTAAGTGTAGCTAGAGTGAGACTTAACGTGTGTAGGGTGGTGGACCAAGCACTTTAGTGCATCTTAAAGTATATTTGATAACTCAAACAGCCGTCTTATACAGTTGAGTATGCCTTATCCCTCAATGGCGTGGAATGTGATTTGGTTGAGTTCCCCCTAAACGTCACAGTTTCTTCAGGTGTTCTTTCATCATTAGAAACAAAGGTAGAAGAATCTTTTCATCAAGGATCCACTGTTCAGTCAGTAGGATGATTATGGTCATCCAAGGAGCTTTCTCACATCCCCTCTAATTACTACCCAAAAGCACTGATGAAAGGATATTTTGCAAAGTCAGCGCTGTGTCAACTGTAAGGTGTGACTGTACACACACCTACAGTCGTCCGGTAGGCAACTAAACAATGCCAGGATGCTGTGATAGAATTGAACTATGCTGCTATTCTTGAAGCACCCCGCAGCTCGGATTTCAGCGCAGAGGAGTGTGTGCGTTTTTGATGAGTTGTTCAACGAGCGCTGGGGCCTGCATTGATTGTGACGGTCAGTGGTAGCGGGCTGACATCATCCCGCTGATGTCGCGGTTTAAACAAGTCTTAAAAGGCTCTCTAAATTGGTCGCCCACAGGCGGTAGTTTAATTCTGGCTAAATGCAAACGGAGCCAAAATGGCGTCATCATTCTCCTTCAGTTCAGATGAACTCAGTGTGTTTTGTTTGTCTTATAAAAACTACAATAACTAGGTTTTATATATGGTCTAATTGGCATGGATTGACTTCACTTTGCAGTCAGATGCTTGTTTTTGCATCTTTTCCCTGTTGGTCATCATTTCGTCGCCACATACTGTATTCAAACAAAGATATGGGTCTTCTTTTTCCATAGTGCCGCCTATTATTCCAGCGGTTTGACTCTCCACTTTTGTGGGAAGCCAGAAATGCTAATCAGGCTTAATGAAACTTATATCTACTGTATATCAAATCGCCGGCAAACACAAAAGGTGCGCATGTGTTTCATTCCATCCAAGTCCCTCATTGCTTCACATCTCAAAAGAAATTCATCAAGGCACACTGAAAAGGCTTTTGGAAAACCCCCTGACCCATCAGTGCCCACCTTTCCCCTTCATTGGTTGTTACTGTATGTGATAGAAATGGAGACATCTTTTAGGCCGGGATTAATTCTCGGCACAAAGGAGGATGACATTTTCAAATGAAGCATCTCCATGTGGTCAAAACTTTTTTTTTAATCTCTTTTCACTGAAACTTCATTTGTGTTATCAGTGTGAGCAACTTTGCTTTGGGCGTGTGTGTGTGTGTGTGTGTGTGTGTGTGTGTGCGTGTGTGTGTGTGTGTGTGTGTGTGTGTGTGTGTGTGTGTGTGTGTGTGTGTGTGTGTGTGTGTGTGTGTGTGTGTGCGTGCGTGCGTGCGTGCGTGCGTGCGTGCGTGCGTGTGTGTGTGTGTTTCCTCCTCACAGTTCATATTATAACTAGGGTTCATCATAAGAATACAGATATAGCAGATTTCTGGTGTACTTAACATGAAATGTTAATGAGCTCTGTTGTGTTTTGCAACCCCAGACTATTGTAGTTAAGTTTGCTGATCCCTGGTCTAAGGTCTGGATTCTAAAAACACATTTTAGAATAGACGAGACTTTATTGGTGTTGTTGCAGTGACAATAACAGCACTTTTGCAGCATATTGTATGAAAATACAATTAAAGTTAAAGTCGGTGTAACTAAATATTAGTATGTTTTTGTGTGTGGAGAGTGGTGCTTGCAGCATGACCCCCAGGATGCAGAGAACGGCAGGCGGAATGCAGTTAAATGTATATTTAATTACAAAATGAGATAAGTGCAGCTAGGGACTGCACAGAAACAAAACTAATTTAGGAAGCAACCTGTCTCTAACGAGTACTACTAACAAAGAACAATCCCAGTGAACATCGATCCAGCCCTTTACAATAGAAAGGGCTGGCATATTTAGGAGCCTGATTGGCAACCAGGAACAGGTGTGTTTAGGTTGGAAATCAGGAACAGGTGTGGGAGTCAGCGCTCAAAGGCAGAGAGGCAAAAAACAAAAGTTCAAAACCTGCGACAGAGAGCATGACATTGTGACCTTTTTTGACCAGGCATTGTAGTATAACTATACGCATGCTATAAATAGGAGTGCTATCATTAATATGATCTGTCAAAATTGTACAAAAACAACTAGCACTGTGTGTTTGCTTCACACACATTTAATATCACATAAAATGTGTTTTTTTTTGTCCTCCACCACATATAGGAATGGGTACTGTATTTTGTATTTCATAGGCACCGGCAGAATTCCATCAGTACTACAAATCAAACATTACCATATTTTAATACCTTTTTTGCTCTTGATGTCACGTCTGGTTGCAGACTCGTCACCGACTCAAGCACTTAGAATAGACTCAGCTGCACTGCTTTAAGATAATGTTACAATTCTCCATACCAACAAAACAAGCACAACTAATCCCAGGGGTGATCAAGGGTGATGGGTCAAATGCAGTGAATAATTTCGCCACACCTAGCTAGAGGTGTGTGACAATCATGGGTACTTTTAACTTTTTTTTTTTTTAACCGCTCAAAATTACACTAAGGCTACGCCTTTTAAAATATGCTTGCTTGATTCTAATTTACATTGGCTATGCCATATACATGATACTGATTACCATTTACAATTTTACAAGGCAATTTCAACAGCTTCAAATGTAATAATATAAACTACAACTAAGATGCTATTTAAATTTACAATACATTTACAATTAAACAATTGTGTAAGAAATAAAATGCTTACAGTATGAACATTTGCATTTTGGCTTCATTCTGGGGGTTCACTGGGAAACTGATGTATTTAGTCTTTTTTTGAGCACAAATTGAAAAACGTACTAATTGCGGGGGTGTTATATGATGAAAGGGTCGGAGTAAATACGCTGTTCTTCGTACTAATACATTTTGGAATAAAATACTCCTATGTAGGGCACAAGAAAAGAAAAGACTGGTACATTCAACCCAATGGCAAACACTACTCCCTGACTATGACAACACACCATAGTCCAGACACAACTGCCATCTAATGTCTTGGATTTGCAACTGCATGGAACGTCTACTATGTAATAATTGCCAATGAGGCTCGAAAGTGTAAGAAAACAAGTGCACAGTTATCACGATCAGCATTCAGTAACACACAAAAGTATCAAGAAATACTACTGTTGAGTACCGGTATTATTTCCAAGACAAAGGAAATTGTCACTCAAATGTGAATGGTACGCATCCCTAATCTAACATGATTCTAGGAACTTCTCATTATTTTCACTACTTTTCCTCATTGAAAAATCTGATTGTTTTCTTGCCGCATGATGAAATATGTTGCATCTTTTTTGACTTAACCAATCTGGTAACACTTGCCTGAAAAGGAGATACAGTACTTGATGTGAAAACAGTATTGAAAAAGTACACCATTAGGACCTTTTAAAGAGGCAGTATCTTCCCCTGTGTTAACTTTACAAACAAAAGGTCTATGGCAGGCCTATTCAACTGGTGGCATTTCATATGGCCCGCCGAACATCACCCAAATAGGCTTGATGAAACCATTCAAACTAGGGTTTCTCATGTATGCAGTACTCCCGCCACTCCTCAACGGTGAGGCATTTACATCACAGTGAGGTACCAGTGGGGTGAGTAGAAGAAGACTCCTCATTCAAACCAAAAATGGCACTATTGACCCTGAAACTAAATCTAAATAAATAAATAAAACATATCAGACTTTCAACAGCGACTGGACAGTACCCGAGTCATTTTCCTCTCGGAAATTACTGTTGTAGAAAGGCAGCAACAACAGTAGAAATCCACAAGTCTAAACTTCATCACAAAACTTGGTCTGATCTTTGTAAGTATCTTTGTTCATGAAGATATTTATTTTGTTTTGTATTTTTAAACTGCTGACTTTGTGATGTATTTTGTATTTGTGCACCTTTTTTTGTGTGAGTAACTCTGGCGATTAACACTAACACTGCAAATTATGTTTGTTTTTGTTGAGCCACATTCATCGTGTGTAATGTTTGATGTGGATGTTGTTTCAGTTCTATATGTAAGAACATCTGTAGTTTATTGTGTTAATGTATTAACACTAAACTTTTTATTTTGTGTGTGTAAAATACACACTGTGGATTATTTATGTAAAATACACAATGGACGTTATACTTTTGTAATGTTTATTTTATCTTCATGTTTTTATTCTCACAAACCTTAATGAAGGAAGAAGTGTAAAGAAATAAAACGGAGGAAGAAAAATGATTCAAAAGAAGGAACATCAATCCTCAGCAAAACTTTTGGAGCTTCTGTTTCTTATAGCTGTTAACTATCTCTCTAGCTAAATATTCTGTAAACAAGTAGCAAGGGCAGAAAAATGAATTTATTGACTATGCTGTGTGAAAGCCGATCTGTTTCCTTTGTTATTAAGTAAACACAGTTTCAAAGGAAGAAGCATTTTCTGACAAAACATCCACATTTCCATGTCGGTCTCCTGAGCCCAAACTGGCCTTCTTCTGTATGTGGTTGAATAGCCCTGGTCTATGGTGTGACTTGGATGGTCTTAAGGAGCATATGATCAGGTGCTCAGCTGTCTGGCTGACCATGTTTGTGTAAATGAGGTGAACGTCCATAATCTGCAGGCATACTGAACCTCACTTACAAATTGCCCTTGGGAAATCCTGGGCGACAGGTTCTGTGTGCTCTTTACTCGTTTTAAGAGTTTGCTTCAGTGAGGCTTGAAAATCGCCAAAGTTTTAATGTTCGTGTTTATTAAAAGTGAATTTGCCCTCATCTGCATGTGCTCCGCTTAGCCCTTTATGGCCAGTTGCTTTTACGCTGCTGTCTGGGTGCCAGGGAGTAAAGGGGTACATCGTCACCTTCTCCATGGGTAATTGCTTCCGTTGGTGAGAGCAGTCCTCTTATCATACAGCAGATAAAAAATAACTTGGACATATATTGTGTGGCCCTAATGAGGCTACATTTTAAGTAGGAACATGTTTTTAGGTATATAAAGGTGTGCTGAGAGACACTTCATTTCCCAGATGAGGTGGCTATTTAGATGCACATTATTGGCGACCACTGCCACAGGGAATGCAACACCAGGCAAACGTGTAGAAGGATGTCTTCAAAGTTATGGTTACAGAAGCAATTAAACCAAGGATTGACTGAATGATTGTATAAATATCTTTATTCGAGTATACCGTAAATAAAGCCGATAGTACAGGTCAGGGTTAAAGTCTTTTAACGTAATACACATGTTTGTTTATGTTTCTGAATAGAGGCGGGGTGCCTTTTAAAGTAGGACAGTTGAAATTGATGGCCAACTCTGAAAGCTGACCTACTTAGAGGCGTAGACAAACTAGTTTCCTCAGCATGCGTGCTGAGCCAAGTCACTGCAAGAAATGCAACGAAAGCACACACATTGGACTTTAACAGAAATGTACATTACTCACAAAATTTAGAAGCTGTACCCCTGTAGATGGCAATATGCAAATCAGGTAATTCAGGTCAAGAGTTCTATTTCTGTGGCAAAGTTTTGTGAATTCATTATTTTTTCCTCAATAGGTTTTCTCATGTGTTGCATTACTGAGGGACATGTTTTCTACTTTCTATTCAGGTAATCATAGATAATTTTGAAAGACAATGGGGAAATTGCATATGTGAACCTGGAATACAATAACAATTCATTTCTGATCAAATGTTTTCTCTTCTAATGCTCCAGCATAGAAAAGGCTGTGCTGAGGCTGACTGCTGTAAAACCGGTGGTATTGTGGACCAATTTTTCCATCACCTGATGCTTTCATACAGCCCACCTACACATAATCATCACCTTTATGTCTCATCAAATAGAGCGTTGACATTGTTCACACTGCGCTGTCCAAAATGAGATTAATATTGGTCAAATCCAAGGGAGGCAATTACATTTGCACACCTACACCGACATTCTTTGTTGTGTTTTCGATACATTTTCTTTGTGCATAGCTGTCTTGCGGGGCTCTGGCCATTATTGCCTGGTCCATTGTGTTCATCAATTCGACAACGTAGTATTTTATAAAGGAAAGAGACCATAAATGAAATAAGTTTGATTTTTTTTTTGTTGCCCCGACAGCACGATATTTTATGATTGTGATTATTTTTTCAGCATACAATCTATCGATCATTTGAGCGATATGTCTATTTTTTCCATCTTTAGAAATCAGTACACTCCTCACAGTTCAGCAACTGTCCACCTAAAGAGACAATACCATTGAAATTAAACTTAGATACAACTTAGAGCAGGTTTATTCAACTGGCGAATTTAGGGCCAAATCCAGCCCAGGAGTGGCATCATACCAGCTCATGAGTTCGGTTCAAAACTTGAGAGACAAACATTTTTGCAGCAAATTTCATTGCAACTGGACGTGAGATCACGTGCAACAAAGGTGTTGAAACATGGCACTGTTAGATTTTACGTAAATTGATACCCAGTAGTACCGACGGACTTCGGTCAGTGCCTATAAAAGAACCAAATTCAGTACCCTTCACTATATTAGACACAGAGTTTTGGAACTAGATTCTGGAAGAATAAATATCACTCTGTCCATTCAATTTTTTATGTTGGGCAAACTATGGCCGTCTTATTTGCTTCCCATTTACTTCTCTGAAGGAAAACAAAACAATTTCCTTGGCTCATTTTGAGTGAGGTCCCAGTGCTTTTCCTGACCTAACCATACAACTTTAATGACTGCACCCACAATATATCTCTGCGATGATCATTTCATGGTATATTTGCCACTGAATTTAATTGGTCCCAAATCTGTAGAGGACAGTCCGTTGATCCGGATGCGGACTTGGGTCGCCTTTAGATGATGGCAGATCTAGGAGGTGTGTTTGGACTAAAACTCCCATGATGCCTAGTTTCTAACTGATGGAGAACATGCTCTGCTTCATAATGCCACGGTACATGTTAGATTCCAAGATTTCCTCATTAACCACAGTTCCCCAGTGCAGGCAGCGCTCATGCAAGCCCAGAATTTAATGCAACTACCATATTGCTTGACTGTATCCAAGAAACAACTAAGTACTAACATACAGGTCCTGTACATTTATTTGTTTCATTTCAATAGTATCATGTTTTTCATAGATGTACTGTAATAAAAAGTTGCTGAAATGTGAGAGGGTTGACCTTTTGAGATATGGCATCTGTCCACAGTATGAGCACAATAAGAGAAAGTGGACGTATTATGCACTTTCAACAAAGAACTAAACTTCCTGTTTTATCCCCTGATTGCTCACTTTGTTGTCCTATTCAAAAATGAACTCAAAAGCAGCACAGCAATCGCTATAATTTGTTGAGAGTTTTTATCAACAAACATATGTTGATCCCTTTTTATTTTCTGTGCCAGTTTCACTAAAAAGACACTGACCATTGGTTGAAATCATCTCGAATAGTTATTGCTGCCCACAGTCTGCTTTTTTGTCATAATGTGCATCTAAATTGTGTATTTATGTCCACGCCGTGCAAGATAAATTACAGCTTCAAGTGAACGACCACAACAGAATGTTTTGCTGTATATATATGAATAAATTGAAAAGAAGAAATCCCCCAAAAATTGCACTAAGACTGACAGTTCACTGCTTTTACCTTTTGCCTATTGTAGTCTTTCAATTCTTACACGTACTATTAAAAGAATATTTGGTGTTGTTTATATTATTATTGCATTATTACCAAAACCAGTTATAATCCCATACACACACAAAATTTGATATAATGCGGTCGTTGAGGTCGATAAAATGCTGATTGTGTTATTCCCGAGAATATATACAGTATATGTATAGAAATTTTTATTTTTGACCCTTTTCTTTTTGAAAAAGTTATGTGCGTAGCTCGCTGCCTAAACCGGATTGGTGGATAGTGCCCCCTTGTGACATTACTTGAATGGTGGATAGAAGCCCCATGTGATGTAACGTAAATAGTGGACAGTGCCCCCCATGTGACATGACTTGAATGGTGGATAGTGTCCCCTTCTGACATTAATTGAATGGTGCATAGTGCCCCCACATGACATGACGTGAATGGTGGATAGTGCCCCCAAAGTGTCATGGTTTGAATGGTGGATAGTGCCCCCCATGTGACATGACTTGAATGGTGGATAGTGCCCCCCATGTGACATGACTTGAATGGTGGATATTGCCCCCACGTGACGTAAAGTAAATAGTGGATAGTGCCCCCAATGTGAAATTACTTGACTGGTGTATAGTGTGCCCATCTGACGTAACATGAATGGTAGATAGTGCCCCCAATGTGACTTAACTTGAATGGTGGATAGTGTCCCCATGTGACGTAATCTGAATGGTGGCTAGTGCCCCCAATGTGACATGACTTGAATGGTGGATATTGCCCCCACGTGACGTAAAGTAAATAGTGGATAGTGCCCCCAATGTGACATTACTTGACTAGTGTATAGTGTGCCCATCTGACGTAACATGAATGGTAGATAGTGCCCCCAATGTGACTTAACTTGAATGGTGGATAGTGTCCCCATGTGATGTAACGTAAATAGTGGACAGTGCCCCCCATGTGACATGACTTGAATGGTGGATAGTGTCCCCTTCTGACATTAATTGAATGGTGCATAGTGCCCCCACATGACATGACGTGAATGGTGGATAGTGCCCCCAAAGTGTCATGGTTTGAATGGTGGATAGTGCCCCCCATGTGACATGACTTGAATGGTGGATAGTGCCCCCACGTGACGTAAAGTAAATAGTGCATAGTGCCCCCAATGTGAAATTACTTGACTGGTGTATAGTGTGCCCATCTGACATAACATGAATGGTGGATAGTGCCCCCAATGTGACTTAACTTGAATGGTGATAGTGTCCTCATGTGACGTAATCTGAATGGTGGCTAGTGCCCCCAATGTGACAAGACTTGAATGGTGGATAGTGCCCCCAATGTGACATGGCTTGAATGGTGTATAGTGCCCCCACGTGACAAAGCAGGAATGGTGGCTAGTGCCCCCACGTGACGTAATGTAAATAGTGGATAGTGCCCCCAATGTGACATTAATTGACTGGTGTATAGTGTGCCCGTCTGACGTAACATGAATGGTAGATAGTGCCCCCAATGTGACATAACTTGAATGGTGGATTGAAGCCCCATGTGATGTAACGTAAATAGTGGACTGTGCCCCCCATGTGACATGACTTGAATGGTGGATAGTGTCCCCTTCTGACATGAATTGAATGGTGTATAGTGCCCCCACATGACATGACGTGAATGGTGGATAGTGCCCCCAAAGTCTCATGGCTTGAATGGTGGATAGTGCCCCCCTGTGACATTACTTGAATGGTGGATAGAAGCCCCATGTGATGTAACGTAAATAGTGGACTGTTCCCCCCATGTGACATGACTTGAATGGTGGATAGTGTCCCCTTCTGACATGAATTGAATGGTGTATAGTGCACCCACATGACATGACGTGAATGGTGGATAGTGCCCCCAAAGTGTCATGGCATGAATGGTGGATAGGGCCCCCCATGTGAGATGACTTGAATGGTGGATAGTGCCCCCATGTGACGTAAAGTAAATAGTGGATAGTGCCCCCAATGTGAAATTACTTGACTGGTGTATAGTGTGCCCATCTGACGTAACATGAATGGTAGATAGTGCCCCCAATGTGACTTAACTTGAATGGTGGATAGCGCCCCCATGTGACGTAATCTGAATGGTGGCTAGTGCCCCCAATGTGACATGACTTGAATTGTGGATAGTGCCCCCAATGTGACATGGCTTGAATGGCAAATGTGACATGACTTGAATGTTGCATAGTGCCCCCACGTGACAAAGCAGGAATGGTGGCTAGTGCCCCCACGTGACGTAATGTAAATAGTGGATAGTGCCCCCAATGTGACATTACTTGACTGGTGTATAGAGTGCCCGTCTCACGTAACATGAATGGTGGATAGTGCCCCCCATGTGACATGACTTGAATGGTGTATAGTGCCCCCACGTGACGTAATGTAAATAGTGGATTGTGCCCCCAATGTGACATTACTTGACTGGTGTATAGTGTGCCCATCTGATGTAACATGAATGGTAGATAGTGCCCTCAATGTGACTTAACTTGAATGGTGGATAGTGTCCTCATGTGACGTAATCTGAATGGTTGCTAGTGCCCCCAATGTGACATGACTTAAATGGTGGATAGAGCCCGCAATGTGACATGGCTTGAATGGTGGATAGTGCCCCCCATGTGACATGACTTGAATCGTGTATAGTGCCCCCACGTTACAAAGCAGGAATGGTGGCTAGTGCCCCCATGTGACGTAATGTAAATAGTGGATAGTGCCCCCAATGTGACATTCCTTGACTGGTGTAAAGTGTGCCCATCTGACGTAACAGGAATGGTGGATAGTGCCCCCAATGTGACATAACTTGAATGGTGGGTAGTGTCCCCATGTGATGTAATCTGAATGGTGGCTAGTGCCCCCAATGTGACATAACTTGAATAGTGGATAGTGCACGCATGTGACGTAATCTGAATGGTGGCTAGTGCCCCCAATGTGACATGACTTGAATGGTGGATAGTGCCCCCCATGTGACATGACCTGAAAAGTGGATAGTGTCCTATTATGACATGACTTGAATGGTGTATAGTGCCCCCACATGATGTAACGTGAATGGTAGATAGTGCCCCCAGTGTGACATGACTTCAATGGTGGATAGTGCCCCCCAATGTGACCTGACTTGAATGGTGTATAGTGCCCCCACGTGACGTAACGTGAATGGTGGATAGTGCCCCCAATATGACATGACTTGAATGGTGAATAGTGCCCCTCATGTGACATGACTTGAACTGTGTATAGTGCCCCCACGTGACAAAGCAGGAATGGTGGATAGTGCCCCCACGCGACGTAATGTAAATAGTGGATAGTGCCCCCAATTTGACTTAACTTGAATGGTGAATAGTGTCTCCTTTCGACGTAATCTGAATGGTGGCTACTGCCCCCAATGTAACATGACTTGAATGGTGGATAGTGCCCCCACGTGACGTAATGTAAATAGTGGATAGTGCCCCCAATCTGACATTACTTGACTGGTGTATAGTGTGCCCATCTGACATAACATGAATGGTGAATAGTGCCCCCAATGTGACTTAACTTGAATGGTGACGAGTGTCTCCTTGTGACGTAATCTGAATGGTGGCTACTGCCCCCAATGTGACATGACTTGAATGGTGGATAGTGCCCCCACGTGACGTAATGTAAATAGTGGATAGTGCCCCCAATGTGACATTACCTGACTGGTGTATAGTGTGCCCATCTGACGTAACATGAATGATGGATAGTGCCCCCAATGTGACTTAACTTGAATGGTGGATAGTGTCCTCATGTGACGTAATCTGAATAGTGGCTAGTGCCCCCAATGTGACATGACTTTAATGGTGGATAGAGCCCCCAATGTGACATGGCTTGAATGGTGGATAGTGCCCCCCATGTGACATGACTTGAATCGTGTATAATGCCCCACGTGACAAAGCGGGAATGGTGGCTAGTGCCCCCATGTGACGTAATGTAAATTGTGGATTGTGCCCCCAATGTGACATTACTTGACTGGTGTAAAGTGTGCCCATCTGACGTAACAGGAATGGTGGATAGTGCCCCCAATGTGACATAACTTGAATGGTGGGTAGTGTCCCCATGTGACGTAATCTGAATGATGGCTAGTGCCCCCAATGTGACATAACTTGAATAGTGGATAGTGCACCCATGTGACGTAATCTGAATGGTGGCTAGTGCCCCCAATGTGACATGACTTTAATGGTGGATAGTGCCCCCCATGTTACATGACCTGAAAAGTGGATAGTGTCCTATTATGACATGACTTGAATGGTGTATAGTGCCCCCACATGATGTAACGTGAATGGTAGATAGTGCCCCCAATGTGACATGACTTGAATGGTGGATAGTGCCCCCCAATGTGACCTGACTTGAATGGTGTATAGTGCCCCCACGTGACGTAACGTGAATGGTGGATAGTGCCCCCAATATGACATGACTTGAATGGTGAATAGTGCCCCTCATGTGACATGACTTGAACTGTGTATAGTGCCCCCACGTGACAAAGCAGGAATGGTGGATAGTGCCCCCACGCGACGTAATGTAAATAGTGGATAGTGCCCCCAATGTGACTTAACTTGAATGGTGAATAGTGTCTCCTTTCGACGTAATCTGAATGGTGGCTACTGCCCCCAATGTAACATGACTTGAATGGTGGATAGTGCCCCCACGTGACGTAATGTAAATAGTGGATAGTACCCCCAATGTGACATTACTTGACTGGTGTATAGTGTGCCCATCTGACATAACATGAATGGTGGATAGTGCCCCCAATGTGACTTAACTTGAATGGTGAATAGTGTCTCCTTGTGACGTAATCTGAATGGTGGCTACTGCCCCCAATGTGACATGACTTGAATGGTGGATAGGGCCCCCACGTGACGTAATGTAAATAGTGGATAGTGCCCCCAATGTGACATTACTTGACTGGTGTATAGTGTGCCCATCTGACGTAACATGAATGATGGATAGTGACCCCAATGTGACTTAACTTGAATGGTGGATAGTGTCCTCATGTGACGTAATCTGAATGGTGGATAGTGCCCCCAATGTGACATGACTTGAATGGTGGA
The DNA here is from genome assembly GCF_033978795.1 of Nerophis ophidion. Taxonomy (NCBI): domain Eukaryota; kingdom Metazoa; phylum Chordata; class Actinopteri; order Syngnathiformes; family Syngnathidae; genus Nerophis; species Nerophis ophidion. The sequence continues at coordinate 11,671,294 of NC_084614.1, read as the reverse complement.
TAGAGCCCCCAATGTGACATGGCTTGAATGGTGGATAGTGCCCCCCATGTGACATGACTTGAATCGTGTATAATGCCCCCACGTGACAAAGCAGGAATGGTGGCTAGTGCCCCTATGTGACGTAATGTAAATAGTGGATTGTGCCCCCAATGTGACATTACTTGACTGGTGTAAAGTGTGCCCATCTGACGTAACAGGAATGGTGGATAGTGCCCCCAATGTGACATAACTTGAATGGTGGGTAGTGCACCCATGTAACGTAATCTGAATGGTGGCTAGTGCCCCCAATGTGACATAACTTGAATGGTGGATAGTGCACCCATGTGACGTAATCTGAATGGTGGCTAGTGCCCCCAATGTGACATGACTTGAATGGTGGATAGTGCCCCCCCATGTCCTGAAAAGTGGATAGTGTCTTATTATGACATGACTTGAATGGTGTATAGTGCCCCCACATGATGTAACGTGAATGGTAGATAGTGCCCCCAATGTGACATGACTTCAATGGTGGATAGTGCCCCCCAATGTGACCTGACTTCAATGGTGTATAGTGCCCCCACGTGACGTAACGTGAATGGTGGATAGTGCCCCCAATATGACATGACTTGAATGGTGAATAGTGCCCCCCATGTGACATGACTTGAACTGTGTATAGTGCCCCCACGTGACATGACTTGAATGGTGGATAGTGCCCCCTATGAGACATGACTTGAATGGTGTATAGTGCCCCCACGCGACGTAACATGAATGGGAATAGTGCCCCCAATGTTACATGACTTGAATGGTGGATAGTGCCGCCCATGTGACATGACTTGAATGGTGTATAGTACCCCCACGTGACAAAGCAGGGATGGTGGATAGTGCCCCCACGTGACGTAATGTAAATAGTGGATAGTGCCCCCAATGTGATATTACTTGACTGGTGTATAGTGTGCCCATCTGACGTAAAATGAATAGTAGATAGTGCCCCCAATGTGACTTAACTTGAATGGTGCATAGTGTCTCCTTTTGACGTAATCTGAATGGTGGCTACTGCCCCCAATGTCACATGACTTGAATGGTGGATAGTGCCCCCACGTGACGTAATGTAAATAGTGGATAGTGCCCCCAATGTGACATTACTTGACTGGTGTATAGTGTGCCCATCTGACATAACATGAATGGTAGATAGTGCCCCCAATGTGACTTAACTTGAATGGTGAATAGTGTCTCCTTGTGACGTAATCTGAATCGTGGCTACTGCCCCCAATGTGACATGACTTGAATGGTGGATAGTGCCCCCACGTGACGTAATCTAAATAGTGGATAGTGCCCCCAATGTGACATTACTTCACTGGTGTATAGTGCCCCCACGTGACGTAAAGTAAATAGTGGATAGTGCCCCCAATGTGACATTACTTGACTGGTGTATAGTGTGCCCATCTGACGTAACATGAATGGTAGATAGTGCCCCCAATGTGACTTAACTTGAATGGTGAATATTGTCTCCTTTTGACGTAATCTGAATGGTGGCTACTGCCCCCAATGTGACATGACTTGAATGGTGGATAGTGCCCCCTGTGAGACATGACTTGAATGGTGTATAGTGCCCTCACGCGACGTAACGTGAATGGTAGATAGTGCCCCCAATGTGACTTAACTTGAATGGTGGATAGTGCCCCCCATGTGACATGACCTGAATGGTGGATAGTGTCCCCTTGTGACATGAATTGAATGGAGTATAGTGCCCCCACATGACGTAACGTGAATGGTGGATAGTGCCCCCAAAGTGTCATGGCTTGAATGGTGGATAGTGCCCCCCATGTGACATGACTTGAATGGTGTATAGTGCCCCCACGTGACAAAGCAGGAATGGTGGATAGTGCCCCCACGTGACGTAATGTAAATAGTGGATAGTGCCCCCAATGTGACATTACTTGACTGGTGTATAGTGTGCCCATCTGACGTAACATGAATGGTAGATAGTGCCCCCAATGTGACTTAACTTGAATGGTGAATAGTGTCTCCTTGTGACGTAATCTGAATGGTGGCTAGTGCCCCCAATGTGACATGACTTGAATGGTGGATAGTGCCCCCTATGAGACATGACTTGAATGGTGTATAGTGCCCCCATGTGACAAAGCTAAAATTTGGGTTGGGGGGGACACAATCTTTTATTTAGGGTTTTTTTCTTTTATTTTTGTATTCCTTCTTTTTTGGAGACTTTCATAAAGATTGACTTTGTAAGGACATAAAAAGCTGTGTTGTATCAAACTGCACGATATTAAACTTTGAGTGTTCTGTATGTTTATTCATTAGAAAACAAATACTCTTAATGAATGCTTTTGTTTCTCTTAATTCCTCAAGTGCCTTTTCTCCCATATGTGTCCTGTATTTGTGGCGAGTTCACTGTATTAAACAGGGGATTAATTCTCGGGGCTGTGGATCTCTCATAATTGCATGCAGAAAAGTGATCAAAGGCCTCACACTGTGCAGTGGGTGTCTGCTTCCCCGCAGTACAAAAAGACGGGACTTTAGACGCCGGGGCACACATACCAACAGTTCTGTGCGGGAGCTTTCTGTTGTGTGCCTGACAGGTTAGGTGAGGGTTTGATCGTGTATAATTATTGTTGAATATCCAGGCTGGGGAAGTAGAGGAGGAGGGGTTGTAACTGCAGGTGGGTTGCAGACATATTGGTAGCAATTAGTGTGTGAAAAGGTGAGTGTGACTTTTAAAAGAATTCGGTCGGCACTGATTTCTTTCTCTCTCCAGTGTTATACTTTCTGTAAAAAAGCATTCTATATATTCTGACCACAAGAAATCAATACCAGCGCATTTGCAAGCATTTGTACAGCTGCCTCCTTGTCTGGGAAATAAAACGACATAATTAAAAGGTCTGATAAGAAGTGTGGTGGAATCAAATTGCTTCAAATCTCTATCACAAGTTTTAAAGTGCGATCACGAAAATATGTCAATACAAAGTCATGTGTGCAATTTACACTCAACAAAAATAGAACCACTTGTTTTTGCTCCCATCTTTCATAAGCTCGACTTTTTGTCTGTACAAAAAAGCCCTAACTCTCTGAAATGGTGTTGACGGATTGGACTAAATATGTGTTAGTGAGCACTTCTTGTGTGCTGAGATAATCCATCCAACTCACAGGTGTGCAGGTCATCCTGCTGATTAAAGAGCATGATTATGTACAGGTATGCCTTAGACTGGCTACCATAACAGGCCACAATAAAAAGTGCACCTTTATTGTAGTAGATGTATTGTATCCTCTGAATTGCTTTTGAAAAATAATTGTGTTGAGTGTACTAAATATTACAGAGGTATGCATCTTCATTTCTTCAAATTTATTAAGGAGTGTTTAATCGAACAATTGATTGTTTGTTTTTATCTGAGGTTCTTTACAACTGGATGGATCCTTTCAAGTTGAATTGGCATTAATAATAATTTAATTTGAACTAGCTTATCGAGTTGATAGCTATTTTTTTTTAAACTTGTGCACGCTGACTGAAAGCATTGAAGTGATTTGAGTTTAAACGTATTGCTATGGATGAGGGCTATTTGTTTGATGTATTGAATATATTTAAATCAAGGGTGGCCAAAGTTTTTCAGAAAATAATCAATGTGCGGGCCACTTTGATGCATTTCGTACAAGAAAAATACTAAACCCAATACAATATAGGTTAAAATATGCTAATATCTGAACAAAACATTTACATTTTAACTTTGTGTTACAGGAATCAAAGTAAAATAAATGAGTTCATGGTTATTTTTATAATTGTATTTTTCATCTCTAAATTTATTTAGCTTTTTGTAACGTTTTCTCCATAAAATGCTTGCCTAATGTAACCCCCTATATATATATATATATATATATATATATATATGTATATATATATATATATATATTATTGTTAATAATTGTTATAATCTCTCACGACAAATTATTATTGGTGTTTTGTTTTATTTCCTGTCTAGTGCTCAACCTTCCAGATTTATGACAAACATTGTCCATGCAAACAATTAAGTAAGAAACAAAAAAAGAACAATCAACCGTGGATGACAAAAGGACCGAAAAATGCTTGCAACAAGAAGAATACATTATATTGAATATTTATAACACAAATATCTATAGAGGTGGAAAACAAGTACAAAAAGTATGAGAACAAACTATCCATCCATCCATCCATTTCTACCGCTTATTCCCTTTTGGGGTCGCGGGGGGCGCTGGCGCCTATCTCCGCTACAATCGGGCAGAAGGCGGGGTACACCCTGGACAAGTTGCCACCTCATCGCAGGGCGAGAACAAACTAACTACCATAATATAACCATTTTGAAAAGAACATTACAGTCAATTTTAGATAAGAACAAAAACAACATGAGAGCAAATTGGGGAATCCTAAATAACATTATAAAAAATGGTGCTAAACAGGATTATCCTTAATACTTTTTAGATGAACATAAAACATGACAATATGAAAGCAGTAGCAGAATGCTTTAATAAGTAGTTTGTAAATATTGGGAGCAATCTAGAGCAAATCATTTTAAAAAATTGGCAAGTTAAGGACTTAAAGGGGAACATTATCACCAGACCTATGTAAGCGTCAATATATACCTTGATGGTGCAGAAAAAAGACCATATATTTTTTTAACCGATTTCCGAACTCTAAATGGGTGAAATTTGGCGAATTAAACGCCTTTCTGTTTATCGCGCTGGAGGCGATGACGTCAGAATGTGACGTCGCCGAGGTAACACACCCGCCATTTTCATTTTCTACACATTACAAACACCGGGTCTCAGCTCTGTTATTTTCCATTTTTTTGACTATTTTTTGGAACCTTGGAGACATCATGCCTTGACGGTGTGTTGTCGGAGGGTGTAACAACACTAACAGGGAGGGATTCAAGTTGCACCACTGGCCCAAAGATGCGAAAGTGTCTGCCGCCAGACCCCCATTGAATGTGCTGGAGTGTCTCCACATTTGACCGGCGATGCTAAGGCAGACATGGCACAGAGATGTATGGATAACCTGCAGATGCATTTGCAACGATAGTCAACGAAATCACAAAGGTGAGTTTTGTTGATGATGACTGCCAGCTAATCGATGCTAACATGCTACGCTAATCGATGCTAACATGCTATTTACCGGCGGTGCTAAAGCAGACATGGTACAGAAATGTATGGATAACCTGTAGATGCATTTGCAACTATATTACGTTTCCTTCCACCCACATTTAATGGGAAAAAAACACTTACCAATCGACGGATTTGAGTTGCTCCAGTGTCAAAAGATGCGAAAGTCCTGATCGTTTGGTCCGCACATTTTACCGGCGATGCTAACACAGCTATTCGGCCATGCTATGGCTATGAATAGCGTCAATAGCTATTTGCTCAATAGCTTCAGTTTCTTCTTCAATACTTTCATACTCCAACCATCTGTTTCAATACATGCGTAATCTGTTTAATCGCTTAAGTCGCTGAAATCCGAGTTTGAATCCGAGCTAATGTCACTATATCTTGCTGTGGTATTCCCATTGTTTGTTTACATTGGCAGCACTGTGTGATGTCACAGGGAAATGGATAGTGGTTTCGAAGATAGCGAAAATAAGGCACTTTAAAGCTTTATTTAGGGATATTCCGAGACCGGTAAAATTTTGAAAAAAAATTCAAAAAATACAACAAGCCACTGGGAACTGATTTTTATTGTTTTTAACCCTTTTAAGATTGTGATAATGTTCCCCTTTAAATGACACAATAGAAGGAAACTCCCAACTTGATGTTCCTCAGAAATGTGACAAAAGAGGAAATAGTCAAAATAGTAGAGAAATGTAAAATGTAAAACCTCAACTTACTGCCATGGAATTGATATGAAAGCGATAAAAATAGTGATCAAAAAATTTTCAGAACCTTAGCATTTATCAAAAACATATTATTTCAAAAAGGCAAATTCCCAGACAAAATTTAAATCATCAAAAGTCGTACCAATTTATAAGACTGGTGAAAAACACCAATTTATAAACTACAGACCTGTTTCTTTAATTCACAATTTTCAAAAATCATCAACAAATTATTCAACAACAGGCTGGACAAATGTATGAACAAAAGTGGATCACGCTCGTATAATCAATACAGATACAGAACCAACATTTCAACATCCATCCATCCATTTCTACCGCTTGTCCCTATCAGGGTCAATGGCATTAATAAAAAAATAACAGAGGAACTCACCAATGCAATAGATGGCAAATAGTGTGCAGCAGCAGTACTTATGGATCTAACAAAATAATTTGATACTCTCTATAATAATATATTAATCCATAAATTAGAACTTTATGGCATCAGAGGGCAGGTCTTGAACTGGGTTAGAAATTACTTAACCAATAGGAAGCAATATACGTGAAACTGTCATGATCCGTGGTCCGGATCATGTTCAGTTTAATTATGTTCCGTTAGTTTTGGACTTCTATAGTTCCTGTTTGCACTTCCTTGTTTGTTTTGTCACTATGGTTACTTATGAATTTCACCTGCCTCTGTTTTTTGGTACACACCTGTGTCAAATCAAGAGACTATATTAAAGCCTGCTTTTTTTATCACTCGTCCTGGCTTGCTTGTTTGCGTTAAGCAACAGTCACGTATTCCTGTAATAGACTCTGTGCTAAGTTGTTGCCTTAGCTTTCCGTGCGTTCGGCACGCTTTTCTTTTGTTTGTTTCTGTCTGTTTGGTACAGTGTATTATTTATTATATCATATCCTACCTTTACGTTTTCGTCCGGAGTGTCTGTGTTGCATTGGAGGAACGTCCCCCACGTGATAGAAGGAAGCCAGGAGACAGTTCCTTCGCCATGGACTCAGAGGAAGTGGAGAAAGGTACGTGGATGGTATTGAAGGCGATGGAGGCGGAGACTCAATGGCATTCTCCCTTGGAGCGCCAGGACCTGATGTGGGGTCCTAACGGCAAGTTGATCCCTATCAACTCTGTATGGCCCGAGGACATTACCGCGCCACCGCAGTACCGGATGCGTCAGCAAAGACGGAAGCCATCCAAAAGAGCTTCACTTCGCTACCGGGACGCGCCGCTCCCTCAAACTCCTCCTCCGAACAGCAAGACGCCACAAGCAGCCCAGTCTTCCTCGCCGCCGATGTTTGGTAATTCAATCACTCATTTTGCCAAACAATTTTCCGATTGGGCTGTAAGCCAAATGAACTCCGGCTACAACTCTACTCCATCCACTTTTCATGACGTCGCTCCGCCCACTTCCGATGATGTCACTGAATCGGCGCGCGGCAATTACATCATTCTGCCGGCCTCATCAAAGGAAGTCACGGACCAGAATTTTCTTTTTGTGCCTTCTGTCTCCATTTGTCAGCCACCTCCTAAAGACCCATCCATTCATCCATCCATCATCTTCCGCTTATCCGAGGTCGGGTCGCGGGGGCAACAGCCTAAGCAGGGAAACCCAGACTTCCCTCTCCCCAGCCACTTCGTCTAGCTCTTCCCGGGGGATCCCGAGGCGTTCCCAGGCCAGCCGGGAGACATAGTCTTCCCAACGTGTCCTGGGTCTTCCCCGTGGCCTCCTACCGGTTGGACGTGCCCTAAACACCTCCCTAGGGAGGCGTTCGGGTGGCATCCTGACCAGATGCCCGAACCACCTCATCTGGCTCCTCTCGATGTGAAGGAGCAGCGGCTTTACTTTGAGTGCCTCCCGGATGGCAGAGCTTCTCACCCTATCTATAAGGGAGAGCCCCGCCACACGGCGGAGGAAACTCATTTCGGCCGCTTGTACCCGTGATCTTATCCTTTCGGTCATGACCCAAAGCTCATGACCATAGGTGAGGATGGGAACGTAGATCGACCGGTAAATTGAGGGTTTTGCCTTCCGGCTCAGCTCCTTTTTCACCACAACGGATCGGTACAACGTCCGCATTACTGAAGACGCCGCACCGATCCGCCTGTCGATCTCACAATCCACTCTTCCCCCACTCGTGAACAAGACTCCTAGGTACTTGAACTCCTCCACTTGGGGCAGGGTCTCCTCCCCAACCCGGAGATGGCACTCCACCCTTTTCCGGGCGAGACTCATGGACTCGGACTTGGAGGTGCTGATTCTCATTCCGGTCGCTTCACACTCGGCTGCGAACCGATCCAGCGAGAGCTGAAGATCCCGGTCAGATGAAGCCATCAGGACCACATCATCTGCAAAAAGCAGAGACCTAATCCTGCGGTTACCAAACCGGAACCCCTCAACGCCTTGACTGCGCCTAGAAATTCTGTCCATAAAAGTTATGAACAGAATCGGTGACAAAGGACAGCCTTGGCGGAGTCCAACCCACACTGGAAATGTGTTCGACTTACTGCCGGCAATGCGGACCAAGCTCTGGCACTGATCGTACAGGGATCGGACCGCCACAATAAGACAGTCCGATACCCCATATTCTCTGAGCACTCCCCACAGGACTTCCCGAGGGACACGGTCGAATGCCTTCTCCAAGTCCACAAAGCACATGTAGACTGGTTGGGCAAACTCCCATGCACCCTCAAGAACCCTGCGGAGGGTATAGAGCTGGTCCACAGTTCCACGACCAGGACGAAAACCACACTGTTCCTCCTGAATCCGAGGTTCGACTATCCGACGTAGCCTCCTCTCCAGTACACCTGAATAAACCTTACCGGGAAGGCTGAGGAGTGTGTACCCACGATAGTTGGAACACTCCCTCCGGTCCCCCTTCTTAAAAAGAGGAACCACCACCCCGGTCTGCCAATCCAGAGGTACCGCCCCCGATGTCCACGCGATGCTGCAAAGTCTTGTCAACCAAGACAGCCCCACAGCATCCAGAGCCTTAAGGAACTCCGGGCGGGTCTCGTCCACCCCTGAGGCCTTAGCATCGAGGAGTTTTTTAACTACCTCAGCGACCTCAGCCCCAGAAATAGGAGAGTCCACCACAGATTCCCCAGGCACTGCTTCCTCATAGGAAGACGTGTTGGTGGGATTGAAGAGGTCTTCGAAGTATTCCTTCCACCTATCCACAACATCCGCAGTCGAGGTCAGCAGAACACCATCCGCACCATACACGGTGTTGATAGTGCACTGCTTCCCCTTCCTGAGGCGGCGGACGGTGGTCCAGAATCGCTTCGAAGCCGTCCGGAAGTCGTTTTCCATGGCTCCCCCAAACTCTTCCCATGTCCGAGTTTTTGCCTCCGCGACCGCTGAAGCTGCACACCGCTTGGCCTGTCGGTACCTGTCCACTGCCTACGGAGTCCTATGAGCCAAAAGGACCCGATAGGACTCCTTCTTCAGCTTGACGGCATCCCTCACCGCTGGTGTCCACCAAGGGGTTTTAGGATTGCCGCTCCGACAGGCACCAACTACCTTGCGGCCACAGCTCCGATCTGCCGCCTCGACAATAGAGGTGCGGAACATGGTCCACTCGGACTCAATGTCCAGCACCTCCCTCGTGACATGTTCAAAGTTCTTCCGGAGGTGGGAATTGAAACTTTGTCTGACAGGAGACTCTGCCAGACGTTCCCAGCAGACCCTCACAATGCGTTTGGGCCTCCCAGGTCTGTCCGGCATCCTCCCCCACCATCGCAGCCAACTCACCACCAGGTGGTGATCGGTAGAAAGCTCCGCCCCTCTCTTCACCCGAGTGTTCAAAACATGAGGCCGCAAATCCGATGACACAACTACAAAGTCGATCATGGAACTGCGGCCTAGGGTGTCCTGATGCCAAGTGCACATATGGACACCCTTATGTTTGAACATGGTGTTTGCTATGGACAAACTGTGACGAGCACAAAAGTCCAATAACAAAACACCACTCGGGTTCAGATCCGGACGGCCATTCTTCCCAATCACGCCTCTCCAGGTTTCACTGTCGTTGCCAACGTGAGCGTTGAAGTCTCCCAGTAGGACAAGGGAATCACCCGGGGGAGCACTTTCCAGTACTCCCTCGAGTGTTCCCAAAAAGGGTGGGTACTCTGAACTGCTGTTTGGTGCATAAGCACAAACAACAGTCAGGACCCGTCCCCCCACCCGAAGGCGGAGGGAGGCTACCCTTTCGTCCACCGGGTTGAACTCCAACGTACAGGCTTTGAGCCGGGGGGAAACAAGAATTGCCACCCCAGCCCGTCGCCTCTCACTGCCGGCAACGCCAGAGTGGAAGAGGGTCCAATCCCTCTCGAGAAAAGTGGTTCCAGAGCCCTTGCTGTGCGTTGAAGTGAGTCCGACTATATCCAGCCGGAATTTCTCGACTTCGCGCACTAGCTCAGGCTCTTTCCCCCCCAGTGACGTGACGTTCCACGTCCCAAGAGCTAGCTTCTGTAGCCAAGGATCGGACCGCCAAGTGCCCTGCCTTCGGCTGTCGCCCAGCTCACAATGCACCCGACCTCTATGGCCCCTGCTATGGGTGGTGAGCCCATTGGAGGGGTGACCCACGTTGCCTCTTCGGGCTGTGCCCGGCCGGGCCCCAAGGCGCTCGCCATCGTGCCCCACCTCCGGGCCTGGCTCCAGAGGGGGGCCCCGGTGACCCGCGTCCGGGCGAGGGAAATCTGGGTCCATGATTTTTCATCTTCATAAAGGTCTTCGAGCTGCTCTTTGTCTGATCCCTCACTTAGAACCTGTTTGCCTTGGGAGACCCTACCAGGGGGCTTATGCCCCCGGACAACATAGCTCCTAGGATCATTGGGACACGCAAACTCCTCTACCACGATAAGGTTGCAGCTCAGAGAGGAGCCTCCTAAAGACTTTATTCCAAAAATAAAATATTAACAGGACATTTTTTCGCAATTTAAATTTTGTCAACCCCAGTCACCTTCTGATTTTCAAGCTCCGTCCCCTAATACTCAAGCCCGCCCACGTCATTGACCTTTTCCTCTCATCCTCCCACACGATCTCAGGTGGGGGATGGGAAAATACACTTTGGACAATTAAAAGGGGAGTAGTCTACCCCCCTCCTGACCTCTCTCCACGCACCCCTAAGGACAATTCCAGACCACAGGGAGCGCGTCTGATATCCGCTTTTTGAGGGAGGGGGGGGCTAGTGCTGGGAGCTGTGCTATGGAGGTAGCACAGCTACGCCTAGCCAAGCCGCAACCCCCGGCCCGGCCACCACCAGTCTTTTGGCCTGTCAAGCCGCAACCTCCAGCTTGGCCACCACCACCAGTCTTTCGGCTAGCCAAACCGCAACCTCCGGTTAGGACACCAGCTCCAAGTCAAGCTCCAAGTCCAGCTCCAAATCCAGCTCCAAGTCCAAGTCCAGCATCAGTGCCTGCACCTCGGCTGGCACCAGTGCCTGCACCTCGGCTGGCACCAGTGCCTGCACCTCGGCTGGCACCAGTGCCTGCACTACAGCTGGCACCAGTACCTGCACCACGACAGGCACCAGTACCTGCACCACAACAGGCACCAGTACCAGCTCCACGACAGGCACCAGTACCAGCTTCATGACAAGTACCAGTACCAGCTCTGCGCCGCCAAGCGCCTGACTCGTCTGCTGTTGCGTCCACGCCTGACTCGTCCGCTGCTGCGTCCACGCCTGACTCGTCCACTGCTTCCAAGCTTGTCACAACGACGGCGCTGATGCGCCCACCTCCCCGCTCATCCGCCTCGCCAAGTGCACCCATCTCCCCGCCGGCCACGGATGTGGCCGTACCCGTGTCGCCTGCCTCACCTGCTGCGGCGTTCCACTCGCCGCCGACACTTGACTTGTCCTCGATGGATTCGGGGACACTTGGCCTGGCGGCCTCCCGCCAAGTCCTCCCTCCGCCCTCCCGTGACTTTTTTCCACGCTTGGTTTTTGTTTGTTTGGGCATCTGGAATTTATCCTTAAGGGGGGGGCTCTGTCATGATCCGTGGTCCGGATCATGTTCAATTTAATTATATACTGTTAGTTTTGGACTTCTTTAGTTCCTGGTTGCACTTGTTTTGTTACTATAGTTACTTATGATTTTCATCTGCCTCTGTCTTTTGGGACACACCTGTGCCCAATCAAGAGACTATATTTAAGCCTGGCTTTTTTATCCTTCGTCCTGGCTTCCTTGTTTGCGGTAAGCAACAGTCACGTATTCCTGTTATAGACATCCCTTTTCTACCGCTTATCCCTTTCGGGGCCTCTGGGGGTGCTGGAGCCTATCTCAGCTACAATTGGGTGGAAGGAGGCGTACACCCTGGACAAGTCATCACCTCATCGCAGGGCCAACACAGATAGACAGACGACATTCACACAGTAGGGCCAAATTAGTGTTGCCAATCAACCTATCCCCAGATGCATGTCTTTGGAAGTGGGAGGAAGCCGCAGTACCCGGAGGGAACCCACCCAGTCACGGGGAGGACATGCAAACTCGTCACAGAAGGATCCCGACCGCAGGATTGAACCCAGGACCTTCGTATTGTGAGTCAGACGCAGCAACCCCACTCGCACCGTACTGCCCTTAAAATATGGATGTATCATAGCAAAATAAAGTTTAACCAACCAACAGTTAGAAACACAGGCGGTTGGACATTTTGGTTTTCAGTTAAAAATGTTTTTAGTTTTTTTGTGTAATTTCCTAAAGTGGGATGTTTTTTTGTTTTTTTTTATTAGAATGTGTAATGGGCCATTTAAAAACGAGCTGTGGTCTGCACACCTGATTTAAATAATACACGTACATACATACATGTTCTACCGCTAATTCCCTTTTGGGGTCACGGGGGGCGCTGGCGCCTATCTCAGCTACAATCGGGCGGAAGGCGGGGTACACCCTGGACAAGTCGCCACCTCAACCCAGGGCCAACACAGATAGATAGACAACATTCACACTCACATTCACACACTAGGGCCAATTAAATAATAATAGATAATAGATCCTGATCTTAAAGAGGAACGGTGCTGTTCTGAATCACTATGAGAGACAAGAACACAGAATTCCAAAAATGTTAAATGCTTGCAAGATATGGCTAATGAGTGTCACCGTTGGAGCCTTCAAAGCCCTCTAAAACAACTTCAAAACCCTCAATTAATGTTTGATGTAGATACACTGCAAGTCTATGTATAAATATAGAAACAGACACATTCATAACAATATGTAACATGTTCAATATGTACTGTATTTTGGTCATTTTATGCATTACCATAATTAATTTCCTCAGCACATTAATTTCCGTGTCCATAGCAGCGCACTTCCTACTTCCAGCAACAAATGTGTGTTCCAACTTCGCAAGTTTGTTGTAATCATGTCGGACTTGGTAATAGACAACAGAGAAGACCATCCATCCATCCATTTTCTACCGCTTATTCCCTTTGGGGTGGCGGGGGGCGCTGGTGCCTATCTCAGCTACAATTGGGCGGAAGGCGTCGTTCAGCCTGGATAGGTTGCCACCTCATCGCAGGGCCAACACAGATAGACAGACAACATTCACACTCACATTCACACACTAGGGCCAATTTAGTGTTGCCAATCAACCTATCCCCAGGTGCATTTCTTTGGAAGTGGGAGGAAGCTGGAGTACCCGGAGGGAACCCACGCAGTCACGGGGAGAACATGCAAACTCCACACAGAAAGATACCGAGCCCGGGATTGAACCCAGGACTACTCAGGACTTTCGTAATGTGAGGCAGACGCACTAACCCCTCTACCACCGTGAAGCCCTACAGAGAAGACCATTTTTGGACAAATAAAGATTCACAACCTTATATTTTTGAACCTGGATATACGAATGCTGGTTATAAAAGCAAACACAAATTAGAGGATGAAACGTTGTAGAAGACGGAAGCCAAGAAAGTGAGGTCGGCGTGACTTGAAGCTGCAAATGTGAAGTTTGGAGCCAAGCTATGTGGACAGAAATGACATGCTCACTCAAAATCAATTGGAAAAAACTTGATCAAACGGACAACTGTCCATCGAGTAACTATAATATCGATCATGATACATAAAGCATGAAATTTGGGCTGATACTTTACAGATACTGTAATATGTCATGTTTTTCAGTCAGTGAGATTGGTGTCCTGTCGCATTGTGTTGTGCATTACAAACTCAAAAGCGATTCGGGTAATGACGCAAAAAGCTAGCTTACAGATAATACTGTAGCATGCCGTCTCAAGGCGATGTGTTACTATAAACAGTACTTCAGTGTTCGGTCGTACAATAACAATGTTGCTACAGCTTGGTTAATTATACAGGTTACCGAACGTAAATTAAATGTTGTTGGCAGTTTTTGTGTACATTTTAAAGGGATTTAGAGGCAGAATGCATTAACTGCATTGCTAGCCAACGTAAAACAAGCAGATTTTAATATTAGAATGCAAAAAAATACAAAAATGTTTGTCGTCTTGTCTCTCATAAGGATTGTGGACGATAGTAATAATGCCAATCAATATTAACAAGGTGGTTGCTTTTTTTTGTTGTTATTGCACAAATGCATTTGTTGCTGTTATTTTGTTTTTTTTGGAAGGTGTACTGCAAAGTAATGTCAATTAAATTCCTCCCATAGGAAAGGAAATTTCATTACATTGTTTAAAGGTGAATTTGCCACTAGCCTAAAATGTAATTGATTAAATGTGCGAGAAATGTTCAACTTTGTTAAGTGTAACAATAAAGAAACCCCTGATAACAGTAAAGCTTATCGCCAATAAATGGTGTAATAATATTTCACTTGGCAAGTGTCAGGCGCAGGGAAAGACACAGATTACTATTGGTGATGACTGCCATATTGTACCGAGTAGCCAGGCCAAAACCTTAAAAGGTGCATTTGCTATTTTTGAACGGTTATTTATTGAGTTACTGAGCTGATTCCATTTAAACCCCCATTATTTACTTTTTACTTTTTTTGAATTGATCTCAACTCTGTACACTGCTGCTGGAATTTAAATTTTCCTGAAGAAACTCTCCTGAAGGAATCAATAAAGTACTATCTCTCTATCCATCTCTCTATCCATCTATCTATCTCTCTATCTATCTATCTATCTATCTATCTATCTATCTATCTATCTATCTATCTATCTATCTATCCATCTATCCATCTATCCATCTATCTATCTATCTATCTATCTATCTATCTATCCATCTATCTATCTATCTATCTATCTATCTATCCATCTATCCATCTATCTATCTATCTATCTATCTATCTATCTATCTATCTATCTATCTATCTATCTATCTATCTATCTATCTATCCATCTATCTATCTAGCTGAAGTCTAATGAGCTAACCTGAGCTTTAACTCAGTTGTCTAAGTGCTCTGGTCTTCTGCAAGGACACAGCAAAATTTCCCCGAAAAATCATTAGTTCTTTCTCAGAAAGATGCCTCCTGACAACCCATTTTGCACCATGTGCCTGACTTAACACCAAGATTATGCATCGCTGAGCTCTTTTGGATGATATCAACACGCCTCAAATGCGCTTCGTTTTAGACGGTCACAGTAGGGGCCCGAGTATGATGAAGTTGGTAAGAGGCTGTGAAAGTCGTCTCCCTGCCAATCCGTGCGGCGAGCAATGAGGCCAAGCTCAGCACCGGCTAATAAGTGTGAGCAAGTGCAGTCTAAGCCTGCGCCAGCGGCCCCACAACACCTATTATTACCCATCCTATCAGACAACCATGTGTTTCCATTTACAGGGTATTGTTTAAGCTGTGGGGATGTTGTTCATTGCGAGCGTGATGACACCTCTCTCCTCGTGTCTGTCGGTGGTGACACTCTTTAATAGTCTCGTGGAGGTCGTCTCCCAGCCACGTGTGGACGTTTTCAACGGGCCGCAACACGGGAAGGCAATCGGTGCTGTTTTGTGCCCTGTTATTGTCCGTAAAGTCTGGAAAATGGGATTGCTGTGCACAGGGCTGCAGTGACAGGTTCAGGACTTAAGGGAGTCCTTGGGGGGACGGGCTGGGAAGGTGTGTGCTGAACCAAGGACGGATGTTGTGTATGTGTGCGCTTACACCGCGGCAGAATGTCTCATTGTTCTCTTAAACAGATCCAGCCATGTGTAGAAGGCTCGGCTGGTGGTATCCGTGTTGATGTGGCTCCGGCCTGACCCAAGTGGATATAATGGTGCAGTAGAAAATGTCCTGTCACTTGATGGAGGAGCTGCCTGTAGCTGCAGGAAGGAGTGTGGCGACAGGGGCCATGTGCGCTAACCTCTTCCCTTGTCATTTTTCTGTCTTTCTTTCCCTCCCCCTCTCCTTTCATTTCCACCTTTTTTCCTCTTTGCCGCCACATGCACTCCTTCCTTCCCCTTCTCCCCCAGACTCCACTCCCTCCTCCCACAGCCCTCTGTGACAAATTACTCCTGGCGGTTGATTTGTTGGTTGTCAAAAGTGCTCGGTGCGCTGGCATGAAGGTGGGGTGAGTGGGAGAAGAATCTTCCTCCTGTTCCTGCCTGTCGTCATCACCGTTCCCTCGTCCTCACCCCCGCCCCTCTCACCTCCTCACACGTATACGCCGCGCTTTCGCCACAGCTCGCTGTTTCGACGCCCGGGTGGAAATTGACGTTCGCTCTCATAAGATCTCATTAGATTAGATGTTGTCTGCGCTTAATCAGCTCACACATTTGCCTTCCTTTGACACAACCGTTTTGATACGTTTCGGCACGTGAACGCCACAAAGAAGGGGTTTTGGGGGAACGCGAGGAGGAGTTGTTTGTCTTTATGAAGGGCAGGCAGATGAGCAGAAAGGATAAATACGAGAAAGAGATAAAGAGTTTATGACAGAACTGTAAATGCCATTATGCTGTAAATATTAAAGAGAGTACATACTTACATAACGTGGAGAGTACCGAAGCTCTTTAAACACTCTGAGGTGTTAAAGAGTATATATGATAGACGCATAACCCATTATCTAGCGGTCTATGTAGAGCTTATATAAAGGATACTGAACCAACAAAGGCTTCCACTCAGTGTTTGGCCTTGAGATTTGTCCAGTGTAGTGGATTATGACTCTGAGCACATGGCTGCGCATGTGGATTACTCCGGAATTAACGCGACTATATTTACTCGTATCCAGTTCAATCAACAAGTAACACATGTGTCTAATATGTACATAGTGGTCACAACATTCATTATAAATATACATTTTTCAAACAATTACATTCTGATCAGAATATACATAGTGTTACAACGGTCAAGTCTACTCACTCATCTTTGCACTGGGGTATGCATCGATCTGATCACTGACCCTAGAACCTTTGGCGCCGATCTACATTCCTGCCAGTGGGTGCTCGGATGGACGGTAAACCTGACGCTACTTTCCTGAGCATGCGCAGTTATGGTTTGGTGGTGAGAAAGAATTTCCCATCAATCCCACGTGGGTGGTCGGCATTGTTCCTGGGTGCTCGGGCCCCAAAGCACACACTGGATCGGTGCCTATGCCTATAACAACACAAGGCGCCTTTCAGGTAACCGTCCGCTGTTAAGGTAAAGGATCCCGTATGGTCAAAATAAATGGTGTGATTAATATGTGTTTAAATAAGCATAATGTAAGCATTTTTGTGAATAATCACATGAGTTAATGTATGAATGTTGATGGACCTATTGAACACCTTTAATGACATTTCAACGTTAGAAACAAAACTGTTTTTGAAAACAAACATGCATTCACTTTAATGTGGACCTGTCATTCATGTTGTGTTATTAATGTGCTACTTTAAGATGGAAGTGTTTCATTTAAAAGAAAACTCCTTCGTGTAGAGTGTGCATAATACTTTATCGACTGTTCCGTCAGGTTTTTTTTGTTCTCAAATTTCCCATGGAGAGTACTAACCTGCTGTTAAGTGTCTTCCATGTTGACTTGTTTGCTTCTGCAGACTGTCACTACCACATCAACTTCACATTTGCACACGCACGATGACAACATTACGCGGAAAAACTGCTCAAAATGCTTTGCCACTGACGTTTCAGAGAAGTTGACGCATTCTGCTCTGAAGATGGGTTAATGACACATAAATGCACATTTGCCATTACAATTCTCTGAAAAGTATTCTTGTAACAATGTCAGTTATTATGTTGTGATATATTTTCGAAAGCAATGCTTTTTAAGTAATATTCAAACACTTAAAGGGGAACCATGTTGAACATAATGCACAGTGCATCTACATTTAAAAAACTTAACCATTTAAAAAACAAAGAATAGATAAGTAAATAAATACAAATCGATAAAACATTTTATTGCGGTAATGATAATAGTTACTGTATATGCATTGGTCTAAATTTAGGGTGAATTTTGCTTCACGGTCTTTTGAATTTGCCTGCAAGATGTTTTCATTTGTGGAGCCCTCTCCAAAAGTATCATATTTTTATCTTTAGAAATTGTCTTAAATATCAACATATTTTTTTTTCAGTCAAGGTTTTAAATAAACATTATATATGTTCGCCGCTCACATTTTTGGCACATTTGCACACTCTTCGATCGATACAGAGCTGCATTAGAAAATAAATGCTTTACCAGCGTTTATCTCACTGCATGGCCCATGTGGATGTTATTATGCGCATGCTAAGATTTGATGAAAACAATAACAAATTCTGCCTGTCTTGTGTTTCCTCAAACCAAGTCGTAATGTAGCCATCTTTTTCTGCTGGAGTTTAGCAGCAAATCTAATTTCCTAGTGGCCCAATTGTCGTGGAAAAAGTTTTACAGACCTAGAGCAGGCAAGAGAGAGGGCATCAAAAAAGAAGGAATATACGGAGGTTCCAGCTGCAACGGTTCAGCTTAGGGGAGGAGGCTTGCCGACAAAACATGTCCAAGAATGACCACAAATGTATCTCAATTAACTTTCGGCGAGCTGTTAAAAAAAGACTCCAAAACCCAGCTTTCAGAACCATCCAAAAAAGGTGTTCTAACTCACTCCCACGCTTTGACATTATTTACCACGATTATCCAACATTGTAACAAGTCAGAAAAGAGGAAAATCTGTATATATCCCCTTTTAAATACCATTGTTAAAACTATAATATATTTAAACACCTTTCATTTACCGCAAATGATGTTTACAATAAAAGGCCTGATTTACTAAGATACAAATACCACATGCTAAACAGCGTATGCAGTCTATAAAATCCCGTGTACCATTGCTGTTGCGTGTGATTATTAACATTGCGCGTGCTATTCATTCCTGATGCAGACCGCCTTATATTACGGAGGTTTTTGCGTCTACTACTCAGCTTTCACCATGAAAACACTCAATAATTTACTACACATTCATGTTATCATACTCTTAACTGCAGGAGACTTGTACCACTTTTTATGAGCATTTTAGAAGCAGTCCGGTGCGTCCACAATTAAACCCACTTTTTTTTATGTGCTGCAGATGTGCTCTTGTGAGAGAATCTGCACGTATTGTGCACAAGACACATACAACTGCATACTTCAAAAATTGTTTTTATTTAGAAGATGTCCAATATTTCTCACTGTCCATGCAAATATGTCGACACACACACACGTATGACGGAGGAGTCTCCGTCAATCGTCTGTCTTTTCAGCAGCAGGAGCATCAATCTCATAGTCTTCAGTAAGCACATGCTTTTCAGACATGCTAAATAAAACACAAAATAGTGCTCCCAAAACAGTGATCTATGCTGATGAATTACATTGCATGTTCAGGATAATATATTTGCATCTTCTCCTCCTAGTATTGGGAGAGTGTTGCTATTTAGAATATATCTTGCATATTAATGAAGACGGACGCACCTTATTCTGCTCACCTATCTGATGCAATCCACTTTAAGCTTGTTTGCTATCAAAGTTTGCACATGTTTGAATACACGCAAACCTTTAGTAAATCAGGCCCTAAATTAGTGATCTAGTTAATGTCCCTCAATTTACATGTTCGAAAAGAAGTAAGAACTAGAATTAGTCCATCCATCCATTTTCTGTACCGCTTATCAGGTAAACTGTAGCTGAGGGGTGATGTATAATAATAATAATAATTCACCCCTATACAATATCATACCCTAATACCCTACTGTGAAATATTACCCTTCGAGTGCAATACGTCCGGCACTGATTGTTATGTATTACTTCGGTACTCTTGTCTTGTTCTGTATATTGTACAAGATTTTGTATTTCTATAGTGTTTTGTATATTGTACAGGATTGCTTATTATGTTTATTGGATTGTAGTCTGTTTATTTCAATTGTTAGTTTTTTCCTTTATTACTCTCGTGTTATTTAATTTTACCCTATAATTGTTCCCACTACCGCATCTTAAATTGGAGTCCTTAATCTCGTTATATGCAGCCCCATAAAAAGCATTAACAATATTACTTTGAAAACTTAATTGTTTGCCTTATTTAATGTTTCCCCTGTAATGGAGAGTGAGTAGTGTTGGTGACTGGTGCCAATTTAAACAGTATTAACTAGACCGAAAATATAAGTAGCTATCAATGCCTCATCTCGGTGCCAAATGATTGCAGAATCTGACACCTGCAATGACAGCGCATAAAACATGCAAGTAACATCTTGTAAGAAGCTTAAGATAAACATCCCCTACCGCAGTCCTCGAGGTGCAACACCACTAAACCATCGCAGCACCACAGTGGCAACAGCAACAGAGAACTTCCCCATTTTTCACAAACCAAACGTCACTTTTCACTTTGCGACTCCACTTTATTACAGGTGTGTTGTTGTTTTTTGGCACTGAATTAAGAATTTTCAAGCATAAAAATGGCTAAATATATTTATTTATGTTTTTATATATATATATATATATATATATATATATATATATATATATATATATATATATATATATATATATTCTTTATTGTGCATTTTGGGCAGGTGCGACTTATACTCCGAAAACTGCCGTGTGTGTGTATATATATATCTATATATATATATATATATATATATATATATATATATATATATATATATATATGTATATATATATATATATATATATATATATATATACATATATATATATATATATATATATATATATATATATATATATATATACACACACACA
This sequence comes from Nerophis ophidion, assembly GCF_033978795.1. Taxonomy (NCBI): domain Eukaryota; kingdom Metazoa; phylum Chordata; class Actinopteri; order Syngnathiformes; family Syngnathidae; genus Nerophis; species Nerophis ophidion. The sequence continues at coordinate 11,650,370 of NC_084614.1, read as the reverse complement.
TATACATCTATATATACATATATACACACACACACACATATATATATCAATATACATTAGTGTTTGCCACTAAATGAGAACATAACCAAACAGAGTGCACTGTTCAGTATGGTGGCCACTGATTGGTTAAGCCTCAGGCAGCATTAGCATGTTAAATATAAAATTGATTATGTGGGTGTTATTTTATATCTGTTGGGCACTCATAATGTTAAAAAAAAAAACATATTCAGAAGGTTGTAAGCAGTTGTCATGCTCTAGCCAAGAAAATATTCGATTTATTGTTAGTTTACTACTTTTCAGGAATTCATTAAACACAGCCAGCCACCAAACCAATTTACAGCCAGAAACGAGCGTTTACCATAAAATTAAATTTTACATTGTAAATTTTACATTTACAATGTAAAATTTAATTTTATGTCAATAAAGCCCTTTACCTCACAGTTGAACTTATATATGTTTTTGTGTTCAAACGTTGAGTTTCTCTGCCTAATTTTCTTGTTTGTGACCACTGTTGTATTAGATATGCTCACATTTTGCAAGTATTGCTAACAAAGTGTCCGGTGAGTTTCCAGGTATCATTTCCTGGCTCAGTAGATTCCAACTGTTATTACCCCATATGACATCCCATGGTAATAATTTGATGGGTTTCCTGTGGCGAATGCCAGTCAGTTCGGTGGCCCTTTAGCTGCGAAAGCTCCAGCGGCGTTGGTTTGATTTCATCGTCTGGTCCTTTGCCTTTTTTGAAAGGAAACTCATCTCTTTTCAGCTGCTCTTGCTGCTTTATCCACTAACTGTTTCCCTTTTGTGCCATTTGCTCTTTTGCAAAAGTAATAGAACGTCGTTTTTTCTTTCCAACCCCTGCTGTCGAAGAAGCCAGATTGCTTTGTGCATCACCATCAAAACACAGAGGAGAGCATCACATTGCACTTGTGTTCATAAGCCTCCAACATCATGTGTGTCTGCCTGTGTTAAGAGAGCGGTTAAGCTGTTATACCATGACTAGGACACAAGCATTCCAATGTACAGTAAATGATGTTGAAACCTGCATCATCGCAACAACCATAGTAGCTTATACAGTCTGAATTCAAAGAAAGGGGCGGAAAAAAAAACATGTAATGAAATTCCCATTCAGGACGCAGGCTCCTTGAATCTCATTAAATGAGTTTTTTTTTTCCCAGCTTCTCTTTGTGGGAGATGTCTTAGAGTGCCCTTAACAATGTGGCAGATTTCAACCTCCTCCGTATTAAGAGGACAATGACGTGTCTTTCCATGCCAAATCTTATATACTCTCCACAAAGACGCCTCTGCATTGCTGTAATAATCGATCTTGTTGTGCTTTCCCTTAAAGTTGGTACTAACTTTATGTCCCATTTTCTCCCCCTCCCCACCATCTGCTTCTCCCTGCACAGGATTTGGTTTCATAACTTTTGAGAGTGAAGACATCGTTGAGAAAGTCTGTGACATTCATTTTCATGAAATCAATAATAAAATGGTAAGTCCACTCTTTTTTTTTGGGGGGGGGGCTCCAGGTAGGCATTTAGGGATTAATATTTGATTTCTTCTTTCCCCAAGTATTATTAGCAGAGGTGGTGGTGTGTTTGTGTGACCCACCTGTGGGTCTGAGGGTCTCAGGGATGGGAAAGTGGTGGTGTGTACTAGCCACAGAGCGTGAAATTGTGTGACTGAGTTGTGCCTGTCAGGCTGAGGGACAGGAGACTGGAGCTTGTCCCTCTTCCTGAATCCCAAGCACACACACACACACACACTCAGTGACAATGCCCAAGGATGCAGTAGGGATGGTGCTTCCACAGGCTGAGTTCATTAGTTGGGGATTAACGTCGTCCACAGGCTCCCGTGATGCTCGTTTTATTTACACTAGCTCGGTCATTCCGTAGCAGAGCTTACTATATAGCACCCCCTTAAAGTCATCGTGTCGTTTAATGATAATTATTTTTCGATTTAGTGAGTGTGATTCCTTCTCCACCGCCATTGAGACTCTGTAGGGAGACACTATTACGGTGGAACCTCCGAAGCTTTGCACAATAAAAATAAAATAGTGGCAAAGAATATTTTCCATAGCATACATTATACAGTGTATAATACGATAACTGTGGCCACCGTAAAATGTGTGTAGTGTGCACAAAATATCATAAAATGTAAAGATAGTCACTGTATAAAATTACTAAAACAAGACAAAACTACTGTATATTCCTGGTGATAGAGCGCACTGGTATTTAAAGGGGAACATTATCACCAGACCTATGTAAGCGTCAATATATACCTTGATGTTGCAGAAAAAAGACCATATGTTTTTTTAACCGATTTCCGAACTCTTAAAGGGTGAATTTGGCGATTTAAACACCTTTCAATTGTTCGCTGTCGGAGCGATGACCTTTCACGCATGACGTTACAATGGGAAGCAATCTCCTATTTTCTCAAACACATTACACACACAAGTCAAATCAGCTCTGTTATTTTCCGTTTTTTCGACTGTTTTCCGTACCTTGGAGACATCATGCCTCGTCGGTGTGTTGTCGGAGGGTGTAACAACACGATCAGGGACGGATTCAAGTTGACTTACGTGGAGTGTGCATCAATAAGCACGACATGCTAATCGTTGCTAACATGCTATTTAGGCTAGCTGTATGTACATATTGCATCGTTATGCCTCATTTGTAGCTATATTTGCATCCAGCCTTTCCCTCCACCCACATTTAATGCCAAACAAACACATACCAATCAACGGATTCAAGTACACCAGTGGTCAAAAGATGCAAAAGTCCCTCGTTTGTTCTGCACATTTTACCGACGACAGCTATGCTACGACAGATGGCACAGAGATGTGTGGATATCCTGCGACACTCAAAGCAGATGCATTTCCAACGATAAAGTCAACGAAATCACAAAGGTGAGTTTTAATGATGTTATTGACTTATGTGCTAATCAGACATATTTGGTCACGGCATGACTGCCATTTAATCGATGCTAACATGCTATTTAGGCTAGCTGTATGTACATTTGTAGCTATATTTGCATCCAGCCTTTCCCTCCACCCACATTTAATGCCAAACAAACACTTACCAATCGAGGGATTTAAATTGTTCCAGTGGTCAAAAGATGCAATCGTTGGTTAGAAGGCGATCGCCGAATAGCTTCAATAGCTATTCGCTAAATAGCTTCAGTTTCTTCTTCAATTTCGTTTTCGCTATCTGCCTCCACACTCTAACCATCTGTTTCAATACATGCGTAATCTGTTGAATCGCATAAACCGCTGAAATCCGAGTCTGAATCCGAGCTAATGTCGCTATATGTTTGTTTGTATTTACAGATAGTGAAAATCAGGCACTTTAAAGCTTTTTTGGGGGATATTCCATGATGGGAAAAATTTTGAAAAAAACGTTGAAAAATAAAATAAGCCACTGGGAACTGATTTTTATTGGTTTTAACCCTTCTGAAATTGTGATAATGTTCAGAAACACAAGAAACAATTATACTTCCGGTTCAAGGCACAAAACAGAAAGTACATTTCAACCTGCAGTGAGAAAACTTTTTTGAACACAAAACATTATGGCCATTAGCAAAGAAAAATCCATAAATTAGGTGCACCGTTTTATAAGCCGCAGGGTTCATAATTTAGGAAAAAAATAGCAGTTTGTAGTCTGGAAAACACAGTACTCCACATGATGGACATCTAAAGTGGAGGGCGCAGGAATGTTACCTGTCACCTTGTGGCGTTTTATGGGCATTGCTGAAATTAATTGATGTATTGCGAAAATTCCCAACCACATCAGTTTTGCCTCAGGAAATATTTAATTTAAGTAGATTGGTCTAGAAATTAGTATTCATTTACAGCAGAGCCTCAACTCACCAATTAACTCACAGCTTGACTCAAAACACTTCAACTTGTCCTATTTAAATTTAATGTAATTAATTAGATTGGTAATGTTTTAATATGTGACATTCTATTTAAAAAGAAAAACAATCTTTTGGATGAGAAATATGATAGTACCTCTACAGTATTTGTATGGAGTAATGTAATAAAAATGTACGGCATTTACCTTGGACAGTGTACTTCTGCGATATCTCCTTCCAGCTGCTTCTCCATCAAACACTTCAGCAGCTTTTTCATATTTTCATGGATAAATATCCACCATTCAGATATTATTTTAACATTTTTGGCTTGCGTTATTGACTCATTCTGTTTCCAAATGGTGCAGACTAGCAACTTCGCCTTGTTTGAGACACATTTTTGATGATTTGTGTCTTTCATTCAGTGAAATATCATCCACTTCTTCTTTTCACCACTGCACTTCCCATGGAAACCGCTCTAATTTTACAACACTTTTCATTTGGGGCACTCTTAAGTTGAGGTAGCTGTATGTGTGCATTGTGCGTGGCGTTGAAATAGAAAACAGCAAAAATCTTGTTTAGGTGCTCTAAGAGCTGAAGTCTGCTACTTATTCTGCGGCTTTTGTGCAACCTTTTTTTCCAGAAAATCTTGGTTAAACTCCACATCATATGACCTGCAGGTTGCATTGTGTTTGAGGGACTATGTGGTTGACCAAAGGGAATATTTTTAGTGCCTTTCAGCAGGCGTGGAAACCCCCCACCCCACTCTTGGCCTTTATCATAGCTTGACAGACTGACTGGCCGTCTGATGGACAGGACCAGTGTAGTAGAACCTCGTTCACCAGGGACCAGCCCGGGTCACACAAGACCCCAGTCTGCACCCCTCTATGCCTTTCTGCTGCATCCATTTCTGTGCTCAAGTCGACGTATATCTAAGGTGTTATTTAAACTATTGCATAAAATACGTCCAGTGACATTTCGGAGGAGCACACAGATGACATTTTTATACATCCACACATACCGTAGATGGCAACAAACCATTTAATATTGTCCTAAGATTGCCGTTTATCTATACCCTGTGCTTATTAAACACACTCCACTACTTTACACTGTGGCTATAGCCACTGTACATATTCCAAAGCCTGAGTAGAAACAAAGTCGCTGTCTGTTCGTAAGGAGCACTAATAAGATATATCGCAACATGCTAATTAGAAATAACAAGTACAATTTGTCAGTCCTTTTTCCATTTGCAGCAAACGCTAAGAAAAGTAGGCAGTTGAAATGTGAAAAAGTGTTGCTCATGCATGCGGCAAATGCTTGAACAATATCCATAACAACAAATTTGTAGGTTAGAGGATGTAAACAAAGATGGTAAACTGTGAACAATTAAATAAATAAATAAATGGGTTGTACTTGTATAATTGTCAGGATCTCTCCTGACAATTACTATTAGTTTCTGGTATATTGTTCAGCGGTCATGTTTTTGTTTCCATTTCCTGTTTGCCTGCTTTTTATCGCTACTTCTGTAGTCTGAGCGCTGGCTCCCTTACCTGTCCCTGACTGTCAATCAGGACACACAGTTCTTGGTTGCCAATCAGGATGCTTTTCATGACAGCCCCATTTTCTGAATCATTGTGCTTTTTGCTTTGCGTTGTACATAAACATGCTTAGCCTTTCCTGTGCTTAATATTGTCCTGCACACACAACACTAAATGTGACATATAGGGTTCAAATGAGACACCAGGCCCTTAAAATAAAGCTAAAACTATCACTTTTTAGCTTTTGCAAAAAAAAAAAGGACTCTGACCGAGCTCCCCAGCATATTAGCTTTGTATTTCTTTCATATCCAGAGTTCATATGGACTGTGTTTGCCTACTGTGAGCAGAATCACCTTTTGTGAATTGTGGCACGCTCCTCAGAATGCTGTCTAAAGGCGCTTCAGCTTCCAAAATACATTACTCGGACACACTCTGAATCCTTGTGAGTCCGAGAAACCAAACGACCAAGGTTATTAGGCGAGAGCCCACATTTTAAAGAAGTACCTTAAGGCCTTTTTGGAGGCGTTTGTCACATTTGTAAGAGGCCCTCTTGGTAACGCCCAAGATAAATGCCCTAGTATGCAGCAAATATGCTTGGCCCTCACATCCTCAAAGTGCTGACACGTGGGAATGTGTGCAAAAAGGAAAGGATGTGGAGTGTGTTGAGAGCATTTTTCAAAGACCCTTCAGGTGTTGCCTTAGTTGCAAAGAGTCACACAGTGGAGAGTGCTGGATTCGCTTTCTTGAAGCACCAGCACATAAAATAAAAAATACCTCCTGTCTTCATCTTTATGAAGTACTATACAGAAATAGACCTCATCCATCCTCCCTGTGAGTGTTATCTAAGATGGTTGCTGAATAATTGATGCCGACAGAAATCCGCCCAAGTTGAGAGGGCGATGCACGTGTAGGGCAGCCCACCTTCGCCTTGCCTCATCCTCTCATGGGCCATGACAGTGCATTGGGTCAGTGCTGCCTCGGATGTGAATGAGTGAACTTTAAGTGTGTTGGTCAAACACCCCGATTCACCCTGTGTTCGTGTACCACCCAGTCTTTACTCTCAGGAGCCCTTTCTCTCTGTCACTGTGTGTCCTCATTTATAATTAAAATTAGGGCGCTGCTGAGGAAGATGCTCTCTCCCTTCTCTGTAAGCTGTACTGACGTTCACTTATGCCCCACCTCTGTGGAACAACCTGGGTCATCTGCAGGCCTCCTAATTATAGAGTACAGCAACACACTTTTACCTCGCTAACCAATGAGGCAACTACAGTATAGAATGGGAGGAGGATGGTAAGAAGATCATTAGGGGAAAACTGAGTGGGTCACTATGCAACCTTACACTACCAATCCATGTTCCATCGAAATGGACTTAAAGTGGCGTTAGCCGACTGCTGTGTATTTTTTTATTAGTCAGGATGGAGGAATTGTGTCCATGTTGCCAGTTTCTTGCTGCGTCTTCCTTACACGGCCAACCAATTACTGCACTGAGGAGACAAATAAACTCTGACTGTAGTACTCAGAGAGGAAATGGATGTATTAAATTAGACAGTGTAATAAAAAGTTCCGCAAATATTAAGTTCCCGCAAAATTATTGTTTGCGTTCTTTTAAAATCGATCAACTAATGTAGCGCCCCGTGCCAGAACAATTCAGATATTTGAGCCTCAGGGGTACCCAGTTCCCAATCAGATTATTCATATTTCAACACCTTGCATTTGCAATTAAACAACTATATATTATAATGCAGGGGTGTACAAACTTTTTGTCTTGGGGGCTGCATTGGGCAAAAAATTGGCTGAGTAACAATATGTAGACAAACATTTATATATATATATATATATATATATATATATATATATATATATATATATATATATATATATATATATATATATATATATATATATATATATATATATATATATATATACCGGATTTCCTTGAATTGCTTTGAATTACTGCCAGGTCAAACTAATTAGCGCATGCTTAGTATTACCGCCTGGTCAAACTTGTGACGTCACGAGTGACACTTCCCCTGTCATCATTTTCTAAACGGAGGAGGCTGATTTCAATACCGGTAGTTTGAAATCACATAAAGGGAAGAAGATTAAGAGCTATTCAGTAGGATTTGAGGTACAAGCTTACATCACACTTAAATTTTTACTGCATACCTTTGGTAAGTGCCGGAGTGAGAAGAGGTTTAAAAATAATTAGCGCATGCTTACTTTTAATGCATGCCTTTGGTAAGCGCAGGAGTGAGAAGTTTTAAATTAATTAGCGCCCCGGTGGCAATTCAAGGAAATACGGTATATACTGTATATACTATATATATATATATATATATATATATATATGTATATATATATATATATATATATATATATATATATATATATATATATATATATATATATATATACATATGTGTGTGTGTGTGTGTGTATATATATATATATAAATACACGTGTGTATATATATATGTGTGTGTAAATGTATACGTATATATATATATATATATATATATATATATATTATACAAATATATTATGTATATGATTTATACACATATATATGTATACAGTATATATATACATACATATACACACACAATGTATATACAATATACCTATTTCTGTATTTGTGAAGTATGTGTACTCATATATTTACTAAATTATTTTGTAATGTAATTAAATAAGCATCTGAATGAATTTGATATCAAAATCACAACACTAACTTCAGTAGTGTATTATTTATTACAACTACGTGCTGTCTCAGAGTAATCTGTGATCAACCATGTGTTTACACATCTTTTTTTACACCCAATCAGCGGTTGTAATGCTCTAAAGCAGGGGTCACCAACCTTTTTGAAACCAAGGGCTACTTCTTGGGTACTGATTAATGCAAAGGGCTACCAGTTTGATACACACCTAAATAAATTGCCAGAAATAGCCAATTTGCTCAATTTACCTTTAACTCTATGTTATTATTAATAATTAATGATATTTATCTTTGTGGAAATCATCTTAATGATTTCTCACAATAAATATATAACAGATAAATATTTTTATAAATATATCTCGACTCTTTGAAATTCAAAATTCAACCGAAAAAAAGAGGAAAAACTAGCTAATTCGAATCTTTTTGAAAAAAATAAAAAAATAATTTATGGAACATCATTAGTAATTTTTCCTGATTAAGATTCATTTTTGAATTTTAGGTTAAATAGGTTAAAATCCAATCTGCACTTCATTAGAATATATAACAAATTGGACCAAACTATATTTCTAACAAAGACAAATATTTTTTTTGAATTTTAATCGTAGTAAGTTTGAAGAAATATTTCACAAAAATTATTCGTCGAAAAAACAGAAGCTAAAATGAAGAATTAAATTAAAATGTATTTATTATACTTTACAAAAAAAAAAAAGGATTACTTGAACATTGATTTAAATTGTCAGGAAAGAAGAGGAAGGAATTTATAAAGTAAAAAGGTATATGTGTTTAAAAATCCTAAAATCATTTTTAAGGTTGTATTTTTTTCTCTGAAATTGTCTATCTGAAAGTTATAAGAAACAAAGTAAAAAAATAAAGGAATTTATTTAAACAAGTGAAGACCAAGTCTTTAAAATATTTTCTTAGATTTTTAAATTCTATTTGAGTTTTGTCTCTCTTAGAATTAAAAATGTTGAGCAAAGCGAGACCAGCTTGCTAGTAAATAAAAAAAATAGAGGCAGCTCACTGCTAAGTGCTGCTATTTGAGCTATTTTTAGAACAGGCCAGTGGGCTACTCATCTGGTCCTTACGGGCTACCTGGTGCCTGCGTTGGTGACCCCTGCTCTAAAGTCTACATATTGATTTCACACAAAATTGAAGAAGAAATTTGCCAAACATGTAAAAATACAGCACAACGTGCAATAAAGCCATATTTTTTAGGGTAATCGCCAGTACGCTGTTATATAGATATGTGCAGACATACACAAATACAAAGCCTTTTTTGCCACACATTAGAACCTTGATTGTGACATAACAACATTCATTTGTACCAAAATAACACTTCAGTTTGCATTGATTTAAGCAAGCTATAACAGACTGAACACATAACTTCAACTACTCCCACTTTAACAAACCCACACCCCACCACCCCCAACCACATCAGACCCTGAAAACAATGCAATACAAAGTATAAACAATAAAACATTGAATATTAGGAGTATGTGAAGCTTCGACTCCTACCTTGTTTCTTTCCCTGACGACCTCATTAAAGTTTTGTAAATAATCAGAAATATCAAGCAGCCAATATGCGCTAAACATAGGGAAGTGTGAAGAGAGTGTTTTGCTTATCACCTACTGTGCATTTGAGTGGGTTTATACTGTATATTAGGCTGGCTGTACATTGGGCCAAAAGGGTGCAGAGCCACTTCAAATTAATGTCTTGTCCCCTCAAATCAAATATTTTGAGGTTGATAGAGTACATTTTAATATACTCACAAAAATAATATATTTCAAGTTGACACAATTATCTGGTGTAGCGGAGAAATCCGCTGAACAAGGGATCTTCCCTCATTTTAGACACTTGGCTGTCAGGCTGCGCAAGTCCGTGCACCAACTGACACACACTCCTCCCCTCAGCACTCAGTAAACCAGTGTCGAGTCTGTCAACTATTGAAAACGAGACAAAAATGTTGACAGAATTGAAATCCCATCATATTTAATTTAATCTTGTATATGGTTCAGCCAGTTTCAGAATCTATCAAATCACGGTTCTTTAGCGCCAAGTATGAGAGACAGTGGGAATTATATCCAAATAGTAGAGGCAATCAGTTTCTCACCGGTGACGCCAAAACAAAAATGTGTTGGTTTATTGATGGGCTCCACAGGGGTCATTTTCTTCTTGAAATCGAGTAATAATCAGTTATTTCGCAAATGTTGTGATGTGTTCTTGAAATGAATGTGCTGTGTATGCTTTACATATACTATAATATGATTGTTCATGTTTTTAGTCAGTACAGGTTACTGTCCGATTGCATTGTGTTGTGCATTTCAAACCCGAACGCATTTTGTGTTGTCGTAGAAGCTAGCTTATCTCTTGCCGTAGTTAGCTTTTATGGCTTATACCGTTGCACACCGATGTGTTAGTACGCTAGAGAAAGAGTTCCTCAGTGTTTGCTCTTACAATAACAATGTCGCTACAGTTTGGTTATTATACAGGCTCCGGAACATAAATGAAGTATTATTGGCGGTTTTTGGATGCATTTTTTAAGTGATTTAGAGGTAGGAATGATTGCTCACATTAACTGCATTGGTACCCACCTAAAACGAGACGATATTTATATGTAACAAATTGGAAGAAAAAAATGTTTGTCTTCTTGTATCTTATACTATTTTGAACGATAGGCAAAATTTAAAAAAAAAGTGCAGTTCTCCTTTCAATATTTGCTAGACAAAGTGCTAAGTTGGCAACCAACGCTGATCCTTGCTGCTACTGTATGTTTTCTTTCTCTCTGAAAGACATGGGGCCTCATGTAATAATCTGGCTTATGCATTAAAAACCTGCTGTACGCCCCTTTTTTACGGCAAAGTTGAGATGTATCAAGACTGACGTATTGGAATTGTGCGGTTGTCTCACGTCAACTTCATGCTTCACGTACAGTACACACATTTCTACAGGCTATGGATACGTTGGCGACACACAGAGGTGCTCTTTAGGGTTTTGCCATCATTTGATGTCATTAATGTGTAAAAGATCGAGGCAAGAACACAACATTTTTTTTTTTGCCAATGCATTTATTGATTCATGTTTAAATTCATAATAATTAATCCAGGCGATAAATTTGTCACAATGTGTTTCTGTGACTTTTTTTGGGGGGCAGAAGCAGCTGGTAGCAGCACACTCGCAGCTCCGAGACCGGGGACGGTGGAGGGGTGGGGACGACTCTGTGTCACGTACAGCTGCCACAGTTCTCTACTGTGTAAATTAAGCAGTCAGACGAGTCAAAGTCTTTCAAATACTTTTTGATAGCGCAGGCATGTGTAAATGTGAACGATTGCATTCAACCAAATAATACATAGTTTTAATATGAAATTCAAATCTGATATGAGCACATTTTGTTGTAAATCACTTAAACTATATTTAAATTGGGGTATTCAGTAAAGGGGGGAATTTTTGGGCACCCCACGATTTGATTACGATTCAGGAGCTATGATTTGATTACGATTCAGGAGCTACGATTTGATTAAATATTTTTATACTGATGCATCTTTAATTAATGTGTAGTGATGTAGTTTTACATTTATTTCACTAACATTGTCACTTCCTGTTTCCGAGGTAGGACGTAAACTAGAAGAGCTCCGCTCCCGACACTACAGTTTTAACCAAAAAAACTGTAATTTCCCGACTAAAGATTGTGTTCACAGCTATAGGACAACTTGATTACATATTCGACTTCAACTCTGCCCAGTGGGAGGCACAAATTTGCTTAAGTAAGCAAACCAAAGGGGCTGAAAATCTGGTGGCTAACTAACTAAATGCTAGCTCAAAGCAGTTGCCTTGCAACCCAAAGCTAAACAACAAAACCAAGGAGTTGGACGTACTTTAAACGCTTCTGACCACACAAGTGATCTGCAAGAAAGGCTGACACAGCTCTGGTAGGTGCAAGATACGTGAAAGTAAAAAGAAAAAAAAACCCCAGAGCCGCCGCTTCCCGCGGAAGCTAACAACACCGTTAAACACCGGATTTAAAAGAGTTAGTAGGAACTCTACAAAACAATATAAATAAGACAGAGCAATGTCAACAATCTCTAGGAATTATCAACCATGTACAAAAAGATGTTGCAGAAATCCAAGAACAGATCATCGAAGTCCCCACTATGGACTGGACTCTCACAATATGATCTATTACCACTAGACATCCATTGCACCGGTCGCCCAGTGAGGGTGGGGTCCCCCCATCTGCGGTCCCCTCCAAGGTTTGCCATTTTAATCCCATTGGGTTGATTTTTTTCTTGCCCTGATGTGGGATCTGAGTCGAGGATGTTGTTGTGGCTTGTGCAGCCCTTTGAGACACCTGGGACTTAAGGCTATATAAATAAACTTTGGTTGATTGATTGAAGACAAAAAATTATGATATGATGGAATTTAGAAAGTTCAGAGAAGAAATGAACATTCTCTGTGAAGACAACAGAGCATTAAAACGGGAGGCGTAGAAGCTGAAAGAGGAGAATGTAACATTGCGCCAACAGTCGAATGACAAGCAGCAAGACAACATCCATTGGGACAGCAGCAGTGTTGTGGAGATCATTAAAATGGAGATAGAAACATTGCGGCAACAGTTGCAACTAAATAACACTGATTTGAAGAACTTCATGGAGGAGATGGCTGCATTGAGGCAACAGCTCAATGTCAGTCAACAACAAGATATCACCAATCTGGGGAATATCAGTGTTTTGGAAAACATCAAAGAGGAAGTGGATCTGTTTACAAACCAGAATGACATCATCATTGCAAGGCTACGCATCAATCCTCGATCCTATGCAAGAGCAGTTGACAACAAAAGAGAACCAGATAACATAGGCGCTGCTTCAACAGAGCAACACGTGGTCAACTTTCTACAATCAAAGGGAATTGATGTCGATATTAACACCATTGATGCGTGCATTTCACTGAATAGAAGAGGCAACAAGACCAGATAAGGACTTGAATTACACCATAGATACAAATCTCCACTTGATGTTCCTCAAAGGTGTGACAAAAGAGGAAATAATCAATACTGTGAAAAAATGCAAATCCAAGACCTCAACTAATTGTAACAGAATTGATATGGAAACAATAAAAATGGTTATTGAAGAGATTTTAGAACTTTTTACACTTATCATCATCCTATCATTTCAAATAGGCAAATTCCCGGATAAATTGAAAACAGCAAAAGTTGTACCAATTTATAGGACTGGTGACGAACACCAGTTTACAAACTACAGACCTGTATCTCTTATACAATTTTCTAAAATGATTGAAAAACTGTCTAAGAACAGATTGGACAAAATCATAAATAACAATGAAACACTGACAGACAACCAATACGGATACATAGCCAACATTTCCACATCAATGGCATTAATCGAAATAACGGACGAGATCACCAATGCAATAGATAGCAAAAAATGTGCTTCTGCAGTGCTTATGGATTTAACAAAAGCATTTGACACAATCAATCATAATATCTTAATAAACACATTAGAAAGGTATGGAATCAGAGGGTTGGTCTTAAACTGGGCAAGAAGCTACTTAACCAACACGAAGCCATATGTAAAGATAGGTAAACACACTTTTACAGACCTGAACATATTGTGTGATAAATACTGGGACCAAAATTGTTCAATCTATATACAAACGACATTTATAAAGTTACAAATGACTTAAAGTTAGTAGTATTTGCAGTTTATACAACTGTGTTTTGTTCAGGGGAGAACACACCCAAGCTAATACAAATAACATAATAAATGAACAAATTAAGAAAATGGTTTGACAAAAACCGACGATCTTTGAATCTCAGTAAAACTAAAATAATGCTATTTGGTAACAGTAGAAGGGAGAGTCAAACACAAATACAAAAAAACAGAGTAGACATTGAAAGGGTAAAATAAAACACATTTTTGGGTGTAATAATACATTATACAATGAACTGGAAATCTAATGTAAAAATTATACAACATAAAGTACCAAGAAACACATCAATAATGAACAAAGCAAAATATGTTCTAGATCAAAAATCACTTCATATGATTTACTGCTCGCATACCTGAGTTATTGTGCAGAAATATGGGGAAACAAATACAAAAGTGTGCTTTATTCAATTAAGGTGTTACAAAAAAAGATCAATTTGAATAATACATAATGTTGGATATAGAGAACATACAAACACTTAATTTATTAAATCAAAAATATTGAAATTCAATGATTTGGTGTATTTGCAAACAGAAAAAAATATGTACAAAGCAAACTATAACCTGCTCCCCAAGAATGTACAACAATTCCTCTCAACAAAAGAGGAGGAATATAACCTTAGAGGAAAATCTAATTTAAAACATTTGTACGCACGTACAACACTTAAAACCTTTAGCAGATCAGTATGTGGAATTATATTATGGAATGGATTAAGCAAATAAGTTAAAAAATGTACTAATATGATCCAGTTTAAGAGGCTGTTCAAACTAGGTGTTTACAAATGATTATTTATGTATTTGATATTTGTTTACGTACTTACTATTTATTTATTATTCATCTATTCACTGTTTAGTTACAAACAAAGAACAAGAACATGGGATCCAATTGCTATGAAATGAAAAGGAGTAGGATTAAATAAGCTATGCTTCTTCCTATTCCTTTTAAGATGTGCTGTAATGAAACAACTGGAAATATGTGATGCATTACAATTTATCGTATGTATGTTTGAAATAAACTGAAACTGCAACTAAATTACAATTAAATATTTGTAATAAGAAACAGTGATATTAATTCACACATTTATTAAATTAAAGGAAATGTGTGCAAAACTGGAACATTTAGAAGCCTTATAATAAAGGCGCTGGTTGGATCTCTGGGTGAGGTGGCTCGCTGCAGTCAGCAACTGTCTGCAGTAATGTATTTACATTCAATAAATCGATCGACCCTGAAGGGAATAAGCGGTAGAAAATGGGTGGATGGATTACTGATTATTGGCAATTACTCATCGATTTTGTAATCGTCAATGTCCGAATTGCGATGCATCTAAACATCTATTATTTCCCCCACCTTTAGTAATCAGAGTCACACGTCTTGTAAAGTGTTAGGTGTTATTGCAGCTTAATATTTCAAAAGGGATGCAGCACTCTTTTCCCCATCTGTTCTTCTTCACCTTCTTCCTGAACCGACCATTCCTTTTTTATTTCAGCCTGTCTTCAGTTCTCGGAGAGATGGCAATGACTCTGTCATTCACTGGAATCACAAAAAAGACTGAATTGTGATTAGGCAGAGTGTGCGTAACTTGTCACAAGGGTTATGATTTACATGTTTATAAGGGGGCGTGGGCTGGGTGTGGTCCAGGCGTGCCAAGCAAACTCTTGCTGTCGATTCCAAGTTGATTGCGATGTAACAAAAAAATGTGCTTAATTCGTGAGATGTTTTTCTTGCAAACAATGTTTTCTGGATTTGAACGTATGTCTATTTTTAGTAGCAAAGCCACACAAATCTTATACATGAAGCCCCAGATCATGAGGTGTTGGCAGTATGCTTTAAAAGACATACTGCCATCCACTGTATGGACTTGTAATGGCAAGCTACTGTCCATTCACAGACAATCAGGGCAAACATAGCCACAAATAACCAAATGTATGGGAAACACTGAATTTACGAGGAATTAACAAAGATAAAGTTTGAATTTTTTAACTTGCTACCCAAAAATATACAACAATTCTTCTCCAAAAAAAAAAAAGGAAATATATAACCTATGGGAAAATGTTTATCTAAAACATTTGTATGCAGGTACAACACATAAAACCTTTAGTATGTCAGTATGTTAAATTAAATCATGGAATGGATTATGCAAAATAGTCAAACGACATACGAATATTATCCAGGTTAAGAAATTGTTTACAAAATACATGGAATAAAAATTGTAGATAAACATTGAATAAATAAAAATCTCAAAATTGCTATGAAACGGAAAAAGACGATAGGTTGATTGATTGATTGATTGATTGATTGATCTATTGATTGATTGCTTGATTGATTAATTGATTGATTGATTGATTGGTTGATTGATTGATTGATTGATTGATTGATTGATTGATTGATTGAGAAGTTTATTGACATCTTGAAGAATTTAATTCATGTAATGCTTTAAAAAGGCAAATGGATGGCACAAAAAGCCAAAAGGCTGGTTTCCATTGTGGTCCATTAAATATTCATCACATTTGATACATTCAATAATAAAACCTATATAACCTGTGATATGTATACAAAAAACTACATTAAAAAATTGATAAATTATGTACATACACGCAGTAAACATGTCAGGTGATTTGAAAAACAATATATACCAAAAATGGGGGTGGGGGTATATACACTATGTACATGACACTATGTAAATGACTATGCACATGTTGACTCCAAGAGTGTGCAAAACAAAATGAGAGTATATATATATATACACTATAATCACATATAAACCTTTTTGATGCTTTGGAAAGTCGCTGGGGATCAATTTTGATTTAGATCAGGTAGAGGTTGAGCTGAGCCATGATTATATGGTTTACGGTTGAAATAAGCTGTGATTATTCCTACTCCTTTAGGACATGTTGTAACAAGAAACTGTAAATATGTAATTTACCATATTGTAACTATATGCATGGATGAAATAAATTAATATCATAACCTTAACCATTAAATTACTGTGCACAGTATCAATAGACATAGGCAAATTATACTAATTGAGTTTTCAAAAATGGAGAACAGCTATTGCCTTGTGTGAAATAATGAAAAGTGACAATGCAATATGTTTTGCAGCAATAGCAGCACCCTAATCCATAGGAATATTACAGACACCTACCTTCATGTCAAGTATTGAGCCTACAGTAAATGTGAGCAAATCCTCAAAAAACCCACTGTTTTAACTTTGCTCATCAGCCCAAATGTAAAACATTGAAATACAATTTGATGTTTTGATTCGCTTTTTTGCCATAACATTGATAAACAAAAAAACATTGCTGATTATAAGAAATACAGAGTTCTTGCATGGCCTCTAAACCAAGCCTAAAAGCAGTTGTTTGTCTAAGCAAAGCCTAATTACGTTCAATTAGTCACATCTTCTGAATCCTCAATTGCCAGCTGGACTGGTTGCGTTGTCACATGTTAACCCTGCAAACCAATCGGCTACGCTGTTGCTGAACATTATAGATAAGAAGCATTTAAACGACACATCAGGAATCGTGTTTGTGTGTCTGCATATTAATTCTAAGCCTTCTTCCATTGCAAAGATGCCTTTCGGACCGAAATCATTGAAGCCATTGACTATGTGTATCATCACTATATTTGTATGAAAACCTCCATAACAAGGAAATACGCTTGCTCTGTTGTTGAAAATGCCTTGAAAAACACATAGTGTGTATTTTGGAAAATGGAAATGTTCAGCAGTGTTTGTACATCATGTGCCTAATGAGGGAGAAGGGGCACTGTTTGGAGGAGTCAGTTCCACTTGGAGTGCTGCCTTGCAAATCTTGGCCGATAAGTAACAGGATGTTTACACTTCAAGAAGAAGAAGGAGAGTTATGAGCTGTGAAGGCTGTAAAGTCTGCCGCACACTTAGTTTGGGACATTTGCGAAGAGCTCAAACGGCGTTCAAACCTGCACAAGTGATGGACGCCATCGAACATCGGTCTGATGATGAATGCGTCACTTTGGAATGTGTTTCTTTGTGTGTGTGAATATATTATTATATTTGAATATTGAACAGAAGGGAGTGCTTGGTCCTTAAAATTGCCACATAATCTTCTGCCATTAAAAAAAACATGCATAACAAATATCAACCATCTGCACCTGTGAGATTCGAAATATTTCACTTCAGTATTAAAACATGTCATTTACTCTGTTTTGTCCCATTATTCAGTGATCCTAATAGTCTTGTCAGGGGTCCACCCCTACCTTTACGTAGATCACATGCTGTGGGGCCCCATTTTTTGTGAAGCACGTACAGTAAAATGTCAATTAACGAATGACAGCATGTTTTTCATAGCACCTTCCTGCTCCATCATTGATATGAATATACAGTATTTGCCCAGAAAGTAATTTCCCCACAAAGTCCCACTATTGCCTACGGGAGTTGAGTTCGGAAAGATTATAAATGTTTGTTTTTATGATGATAAATTTGTTATTTTGTACACACATTTTTTTTATTCAGCAATTGGTTTCTCATGTATTTGTTTTAATACAAAACAAGCATAAAATTCAATTCGAATTTGATTAAAAACGTTTTTTTACAAAAATAAAAAGTGTGAAAAATGTTTTACTGGGATGCCTCGAAAAATAATTTGGCCTGCAGAGAACATTTTTGTTATATTTTTGTATTTGAAGTCTCTTTTGAGGGACAAAAAGTAACTTTGTCGTAAAAGGAGTTCATAAGTAACAACATGAGTAGTTCTAAATTTCGCAGAGCGTTAGAATAAAACCTTCATTTCCCGTCAAAAAAAGGCTGTAATCCATCTTAATAAAATAAAAATTGTGTACTTCCGGTACTTGGACGACATCCAGTTTTGTCATGATGAGGGAGGGATCGGGGTCAGGAAGGCAGACGGACTACTCGGGACAATCCATGCAGGAAACTGAACCATACTCCGAGTTATGACAGTAGGCGCAAACACAACTTAGACAAAACTATGGACAATAAACAAAACTATGGACAATAAACAAAACTTACTTGACAGGAAAACGAGCATGAATATGTGGCATGAAGGAAAATGTTAACAGAATTTAAAAAAAAATCTTGATATCTTTCCTCAATGTCCTTGCGGGAAAACAGGTTGCTGGTGACATTCTGTCATGATCTGTGGTTTGGATCATGTTTTTCTGTTTTCTGTTTAAGACTCCATTAGTTCCTGTTTGCACTTCCTTGTTTCTTTTGTCACCATGGTTACTCATTGTGTTCACCTGTCTCTGATTAGTGCTCGCCCGCTCACCTGCTTCCTGAGCACTAATCAGAGGCAGTATTTAAACCTGTCTGTGTCTGCCAGTCGGTCTGGTGACATTGGTAGTTTTTTCACGCCAAAGTTCACTCCTCCTCACTTCATGTCATAGATACTCCTGATAATAACAATGTTCATGCTCATTATTCATGCTTGATTCATGCTGCTCTTGTCTTTCCACGTACGTTTTCTTTGTTATTCAAGCCACAGTTTAATGTGTTGTTTAGTTCATGTTTCATGTCCTAAGTTGTTTTTGCCTCTGCCTTGTGCGCTCCTTTTGTTTGGTACTTTTTGATTAAAAGATGAAATCATGTATTTACCTTGACGCCATGTCCAATCCAGTTCTTTTGCATCTCGGGAAAACCCGCAGGAAACTGCAGCACAGTCCTATTACGACAAATTTAAGATAATGTGACAATCCCCTATCTTTGAGCGGCTGTAACAAAGTACAGTGGTACCTGTGTCCAACTTTTGGAATGATCCACTTTTCTCCAGAACTTTGCCCTAGATTTCGAATGCCGTCTCGGTTATGGTGCAGTTAAATTGGGTGTTTTTTTTAGAGTTGGGAAACTAGTCACTTTTATTATGTGTGTGAGTAGTTTGTTTTTGAACGCTTTCTAACAAGCTACTGCTTGGAGGCTTTGTATGTGTAAGTAATATGCAAATATAATTATTTGATACTTGTATGTACTAACCATTATTTTACACTAAAATATTTTTCAATTAGGACACTTATCCATGTCCAGCTTGTGTGCTATTGTGTGCTTAGCTGTTGTGTAGCTGCTAGCTCTTAGTAGCCAATAGCCTACCATGTTTACCTTTTATAAACCACTTTAAAGAAATACCCCAAAAGACCAACAATGTGTGTTTATTGGAAAACATTTAGATGTAAACTGTCTAGCTTTGCACAAGTAAACGTGCTCCAGGACTGCTTGTATCGGAGCTTATGTCTAAGATCTTATATACAATCCGATATCCTCCAAAACTTGTTTTTATGCTGATTTTAGACCGATATCCATTTCGGATCAGGACACCCTTATATATTTCTGATAATCCCTGTAATGTTCCACTTTCCCCGCTATCACATTTTCCGGCCATGCAGTCTATTTTGACTGTAGAGGTTGAGAGTGAGAGTTGTATTAAATGAAACACAATAAATGACAAAGTTCCTTTTCTTCAACCTGCCAGTCTACTGATGGATCCTTTCACTACTGAAGCTAATAGCTCTCCACCTCCCCCTCCACACACACACACACACACACCACACACCCACAACACTTGTCCCTGAAGGACAGTCATTTCCAGTCCAACTCGCCCACACCTTTGCATTTTACCTACAAGGTTAATATGTATGAGAGATGTATTGAAAAGGTCATAACTGGAGGCTTTCTCTATTCTGTTTGTTCGTGCTGAAGAAAATAGTTGTGTTATGACCACAAAAAGTTATGTTTTAATGGTGGCATATTGTTGAAATATATATTTTCCAGGGAAACGCATAGACATGCCAGAGGTCTAATTAATGCACACCACTACAGTTTGTGAGGGTGTTTTCCTTTATCCCATCAGCAGACAGTAGCGATACAAAGTAGTCGTGTTTTTTTGTGTTTACTACGATTAACAGTCAATGTCCCATATTTTTTGTTTCTCTATGTACAGTTTCACGCAAAATTATTCAAAAAATAAGTGATGTTTTTTGCAAAGTTTATAAACCTGCTTGCAACAGATGTTTTGGATCTGACACTGATGTAAAAAACTAATCGGATTATTTTGACTTGCATCTAAAATCTTCTAATACAAGCTCAGAAACAAGCAGTCCTGCAGCGTGTTTACTTGTGCAAAACTGGACAGCCAGCTAACACGTAAATGTCCTCCAATAAACACACAAGGTGGGTCTTTTCTTGTATTTTTGTGAAGTCATTTACAAAAAGGTAGACGTGGTAGCGCTCCACTTCAACTTAAAGACAGTAAAAGTCCATTCCAGTTTTAAATCTAACATTGTTCTCTGGTTGAGTAATTTTATTTGATCAAACATTTTTTAACATTCCCCTTTACAAAATAATGAGTCGTGCTAATATCGTATCAGATCAATATTGTTGAAAACATAACAAATCTGTATTGGGACACCTATAAATTGCGATAAACCAACAAAACAGATCCTTTAGAATTGCTCAACACAACAAATATTTCAAGGTGTTGCATGTATTTTTATGGCCATAATCTGTATTGAAAGTTGGTATAGTTTTTAAATACACCGTGATACAATGAATTTGACATGGTGAATTGATTTGAATACCATATGCTACAATACATCACAGTGTAATGGAAGTGAAGAAGTGAAAAACTTGTATGGACACATTAAGCATGCAAATATAAAAGAAGTTGAATAATGTAATTCATGATTATATTCCATAGTGTAGTACTGAAGTCTGAACTAATGTATTGTTTTTTTTTAATTTTTTGTAAGAAGTCAAGCAATCAACTGCACAAATAGCACTTTTCATACACAGGCAAGTTGCAACATACAGTGCTTAACTGCAGTTTTTATTTTTTTAAAGGGGTGGGTGGGGCACACAAGCACTTATGAAATTAACAAAACATGGCATGGCACTGAGAATTGAGGAAAAGACCATCTTTGAGGCGTCCACACTGGAGAATACCTAAACATTAAAATTATCTAAAACTCATGACAATATTTTTAAAACATATATAACATATTGATGAATATTTAATTAATAAAACCCTTAAATAGTAAGAATAATATTACATACAGTAGCAATAAAAATGTGAAATAATAAAATAGAAATGAACAACCTGAGAACAAAAAATATAAATTAAATAAACCTAATTAAAAAGGTGGGATCCTTAATCTTTTTTATAAAAAAATATAAACGGTCCCTTGCATTCCTGAGGTTCTCCGGCAGGCTGTTCTACAGGTAGGAATCATAGTGGCTTAACGAGGCTTCACCTTGGGTCTTTGTTCTGATATTATTAACCATAAATTAAAATAAATGAATGAATTTATAAATGGAAATAAATACACAACCGTTCAGTGCGGTGAAATATACATTTTAATACACTCCTCACAAAAAGTGAGGGGTTTTGACTTTGGGGTAAACTTTCAAGATAAACCTAGTGTCATAATGGCGCATGGTGGTTTTTGGGGTGACCCCAGGATGCAGAGACAAAAAGCATTGTGCAGGGCAAAGAATTTGAGGAGAAAAAAAATGGCAGAAAAAAAAGCCTTTTGCTAGCTGCAGCCGAGTAACTCATGCACATTTGCAATATTTCAACACTGGCACACTGGCATGTGCATCTAAATAGACTTGATTAGATATAGAAAATAAGTGCACTTGCAAGAAACTACAGTGCTCTTTACCAACTTTATTTATGAAGCCCTTTAAAAACAGCCATGGTTAAAAATTAAAGGTCTGTACACCATAAACAGAAAAATCAGACAAACGAAGTCATTAGACAGACTAAACAATACAATATAATTTAAAACTGAGGTAAAATAGATGTTTTTAAAAAGATCAGATGAAGATCTTCAACTAAACAGGAAGCCCAACAGGAAGTACCGTAAAACCAAAATCACAACACCAGGACAGGAAAATAATCAAAACCCTAGAACATGGAGGCTGTGGGATCATGACACCCATAATGCACTAAAACCTTTTCAGGTGAACCTAATTTGATCTTTTTTCAACTTTAAAATGCACATTTCCAACAATTCAATGTTTTAATGTCCCTCTATCCAACAAAAAATTGAAAAGCAATATTCACAATAGATGTGTGATCAGTGAATAGACTTGGCAAAGTTCCACACAAAGTATATCGATCCATCCATCTTTTTACGCTTATCCGAAGTCGGGTCGCGGGGGCAGCAGCCTAAGCAGAGAAGCCCGGACTTCCCTCCCCCCAGGTTACTTTGTCCAGGTCTTCCCTTGGGATCCATAGGCGTTCTGAGGCCGACTGGGATACATAGTCTCTCTAACATGTCCTGGGTCTTCTCCGTGTCCTCCTACCAGTTGGACGTGCCTTAAACACCTCCCCAAGGAGGCGTGCAGGGTCGCATTCTGACCAGATGCCCGAACCACCTCATCTGGTTACTCTCGACTGCAAAGTACATAACAATGGCAATTTTGACAGTGAGTTTTTATTTAGTTTTTGTCATAATCTTTTGACAAACTATTTTCGTTTTAGCCTAATTTCATCCATCCATCCATTTCTACCGCTTGTCTAATTCATTCATCTAAATTAATTTAGTTTCAGTGTAGTTTTAGTTAATGAAATTACATAATATTTTATTCAGCCAAGATCACAGTGGATTTAGTCAACTAAAATATCAGGTTTAAAGATAAGGTTCCTTAATGTTTATTTGAAAGCACTTTTAATTAGACTACCTGCAGAGCATTTGTTTAACACAAAAGTAGCATGGTCAATGCCAAAATATATCTTTCAGGCCCTTTTTTTATTTTGTTATGTTTCGTCTCTGGCAAATCAGGTATGTATTTGTGTTGTGAAACAGAGTTACGATGAATGACATCATTATAATTTGTTCATGAACGCAGGAAAAGCAAAAGTGTCAAATATCAATCAATCAATCAATCAATGTTCATTTATATAGCCCACAACACAAACCACTACGACATCCTCGGTTGGCCCACATAAGGGCAAGGAAAACTCACACCAAGTGGGACATCGGTGACAATGATGACTATGACAACCTTGGAGAGGACCACATATGTGGGTAACCCCCACCCCCAACCCCACCCGCCTCAAGGGGACCGAAAGCAATGGATGTCGAGCGTGTCTAACATGATACTGTGAAAAGTTCAGTCCATAGTGGATCCAACACAGCCGTGAGAGTCCAGTCCAAAGCGGATCCAGCACAGCAGCGAGAGTCCCGTCCACAGCGGAGCCAACAGGAAACCATCCCAAGCGGAGGCGGATCAGCAGCGCAGAGATGTCCCCAGCCGATACACAGGCGAGCAGTCCATCCTGGGTCCCGACTCTAGACGAGTGGTCCATCATGGGTCCCGACCAGAACTTCATCCATGGACATCGGACCGGACCCCCTCCACAAGGGAGAGTGGGACATAGGAGAAAAAGAAAAGAAACGGCAGATCAACTGGTCTAAAAAGGGAGTCTATTTGAAGGCTAGAGTATACAAATGAGTTTTAAGATGAGACTTAAATGTTTCTACTGAGGTGGCGTCTCGAACTGTTACCGGGAGGGCATTCCAGAGTACTGGAGCCCGAACGGAAAACGCTCTATAGCCCGCAGACCTTTTTTGGGCTCTGGAAATCACTATCCCTAAATCACTAAATACAAAGAGCTTTAACTTACAGTTGTGTAGATGTCAAGATAACTCGCCTCATGGCATCATTTAGCATTACAAATGTGAATTGTGAATTATATTTATATAGCGCTTTTCTCTAGTGACTCAAAGCGCTTTACATTGTGACAGCCAATATCCAAGTTACATTTAAACCTGTGTGGGTGGTACTGGGAGCAGGTGGATAATGTGTCTTGCCCAAGGACACAACGCCAGTGACTAAGTTGGCAGAAACGGGGATCGAACCTGGAACCCTCAAGTTGCTGGCACGGCCACTCTACCAACCGAGCTATACCGCCCAATAAAATGTGTCCTCTTCATTCTCTCCCAGGTGTACACATATTACGAAATGGAACATGTTAAATCCACAGATTATTGTTTTTGTGTTAAGAAATCCAACTTCCTTGTCTCACAAGTAAAATCATCTTATTGTCTCACCTTGGTAGCTAACTGTTAGAGAGCTGTGATTGAATACATTCTGAACTTTGTCCCACCCATCTACAAAACAAAATTAAATGTGATTGAATTACGCTTCGGTCAACATTTTCGCCTTGCTTTTAATTAGTCGACGACAATTTCAGTTAATTGTGTTATCGTCATAGTCAACAAGCATGGTTTTATGTGTCTTATTTTGGTCAGGGGAAAATAGGTTGTTGACGATGAAATGAAAATGATTAGTTAACAAAATCAACACAGGTAAATGTAAAACATGCTGGTATACATAAAAAAGAACAACGCGCACACCAGTCCTTTGAACTTAAACCTGTGTATTACAGTTTATTCCGTATTAGCCATCTGATCATGCGCCATGTCCTTAGATGCTTATTTAAACTTCGCAAGAGAAGAGGCACCAGGATAGGTAACCATCTCTTGTCAACCCTACGTTTACTTCAGCTGTTTCACAAATTGTCTTCACGTGTGAGCGTTTGTCTCCTCTTCGCACAATCGTTGTTATTTTGTCGGCAGTAAAGACAGGGAAGGTTATTGGGGTCTCCCTTTTGCTGACAAGAACACTTTCGCTGAACAACTCCCATCTAAATGGTAGATCATGATACACAATAACTGTTAGAGCTCTTAAAAAGTTCTCCAAGCCATCATTGGGACAGCAGAATCCTGATGGATTTCCTAGTTCCAAAGTGCTGCAGCCTTGCAGTTCACCATTATCATCGCTTTTATTTTCTCCTTCTTTGACTTAGTTATCTCTTGAAATCTCCCACCTCCTTCCGTCACACACTCCTGAGTGTTTGAAGCAGGCGGACACCCACACACTCACGCCACACCAGAGCCTGGCTCCTGGCTCCTGGCTGCTTCACAATCCATGACAAGGAGCCCTCTCTTTGGATATCAAAGACCGGTGTCTGAGAGCGTGGAGGCATGACTCACACCTGGCTCTGTCTTTCTCGCAGTCGGCAGCCCACTGGATGTGATGGGGGCTGCTGCAGAAGGCCGATCAAACACTGCCATGTGTATGGTGTGGGCCGATCTTCACGCTATTTGTTGCCCAGCTGCTATGTCAGCCGTCTGAAGTCCCTAACATTGTTTGGAGAATTCTTGCGGACATGTTTGTCCTCGCACAGTTGCAAAGTCCAAGCTAAGGGTTTGTTTTCAGCACTATGTCAAACCACAGCGACATGTTGCTATGACAGCAGCAAAGTGGCTGAGGGCACTGTGTTCTTTAGCCACTTTTAAATGGAAGTGCCGCTTAATAGCACAGCACAGCATCTATTGAAGAAAGTGTTCACTGCTTTAGTCCAACAGTTCTTTGTATTTTAGTTCTTTAGCCCCGCTATTCTTTTTTATTTTACCACTTTAGTCCCACTATTATTTGTATTTTACTGCTTTAGTCTCACAGTTCCTTTTTATTTTACCTTTTTAGTCCCACTGTTCTTTGTATTTTACTTCTTTAGTCCCGCTGTTCTTTGTATTTTACCACTTTAGTCCCACTATTATTTGTATTTTACTGTTTTAGTCCCACAGTTCTTTGTATTTTACTTCTTTAGTCCCACTGTTATTTGTATTTTACCACTTTAGTCACACTATTCTTTGTATTTTAAATCTTTAGTCCCACTGTTCTTTGTATTTTACCACTTTAGTCCCACTATTATTTGTATTTTACTGCTTTAGTCCCACTGTTATTTGTATTTTACTGCTTTAGTCCCACAGTTCTTTGTATTTTACCTTTTTAGTCCCACTGTTTTTTGTATTTTACTTCTTTAGTCCCACTGTTCTTTGTATTTTACTGCTTTAGTCCCACTATTATTTGTATTTTACTGCTTTAGTCCCACAGTTCTTTGTATTTTACCTTTTTAGTCCCACTGTTTTTTGTATTTTACTTCTTTAGTCCCACTGTTCTTTGTATTTTACCACTTTAGTCCCACTATTATTTGTATTTTACTGCTTTAGTCTCACAGTTCCTTTTTATTTTACCTTTTTAGTCCCACTGTTCTTTGTATTTTACTTCTTTAGTCCCGCTGTTCTTTGTATTTTACCACTTTAGTCCCACTATTATTTGTATTTTACTGTTTTAGTCCCACAGTTCTTTATATTTTACTTCTTTAGTCCCACTGTTATTTGTATTTTACCACTTTAGTCACACTATTCTTTGTATTTTAAATCTTTAGTCCCACTATTATTTGTATTTTACTGCTTTAGTCCCACTGTTATTTGTATTTTACTGCTTTAGTCCCACAAGCCTTTGTATTTTACCTTTTTAGTCCCACTGTTTTTTGTATTTTACTTCTTTAGTCCCACTGTTCTTTGTATTTTACCACTTTAGTCCCACTATTATTTGTATTTTACTGCTTTAGTCCCACAGTTCTTTGTATTTTACCTTTTTAGTCCCACTGTTTTTTGTATTTTACTTCTTTAGTCCCACTGTTCTTTGTATTTTACCACTTTAGTCCCACTATTATTTGTATTTTACTGCTTTAGTCCCACTGTTATTTGTATTTTACCACTTTAGTCCCACTATTCTTTGTATTTTACTTCTTTAGTCCCACTGTTCTTTGTATTTTACCACTTTAGTCCCACTATTATTTGTATTTTACTGCTTTAGTCCTACTACTATTTGTATTTTACTGCTTTAATCCCACTGTTATTTGTATTTTACTTCTTTAGTCCCACTGTTTTTTGTATTTTACCACTTTAGTCCTACTACTATTTGTATTTTACTGCTTTAATCCCACTGTTATTTGTATTTTACTTCTTTAGTTCCACTGTTCTTTGTATTTTACCACTTTAGTCCCACTATTACTTGTATATTACCGCTTTAGTCCCACTATTATTTGTATTTTACGGTTTTAGTCCCACAGTTCTTTCTATTTTACCTCTTTAGTCCCACTATTACTTGTATATTACCGCTTTAGTCCCACTATTATTTGTGTCTTACTGCTTTAGTCCCACTATTATTTGTAATTTACCGCTCTAGTCCCACTGTTCTTTGTATTTAACTTATTTAGTCCCACTATTATTTGTATTTTACTGCTTTAAGCCCACTGTTCTTTGCATTTTACCACTTTAGTCCCACTGTTCTTTGTATTTTACATCTTTAGTCCCACTATTATTTGTATTTTACTGCTTTAGTCCCACTGTTCTTTGTATTTTACTTCTTTAGACCCAATGTTCTTTGTATTTTACCACTTTAGTCCCACTATTACGTATTTGTATTTTACTTCTTTAGTCCCGCTGTTCTTTGTATTTTACCACTTTAGTCCCACTATTACGTATTTGTATTTTACATCTTTAGTCCTGCTGTTCTTTGTATTTTACCACTTTAGTCTCACTATTACGTATTTCTTATTTTACAGCTTTAGTCCCACTGTTCTTTGTATTTTACTACAGTACTTGAACCCTACTGTTCTTTGTATTTTATTGCTTTAGTCCCACTCTTCCTAATATTTTACTACAGTAATTTAGTCCCACTATTATTTGTATTTTACTTCTTTAGTCCCACCGTTCTGTGTATTTTTCTACTTTAGTCTTACTTTTCTATGTATTTTACTGCTTTACTCCCACTGTTCTTTGGGTTGTACTACTTTAGTTGCACTGTTTTTTGTATTTTATTACTTTATTGGCCCTAGTCTCCAATGTGCTAAATTGAAAAATGGTGTGCAACTTCGCAGATTCGAGCTACGCGGCCTTCTCCCCCTCGACTTAAGTCTGTCACTACGCACCTTCATTAAGGAAGTGTGCTATAAATGTGGGTTCCCAGCAGGGCCGGTGCTAGACAGGCATGTATTAGAAGGGGGGCATCATGTGTACATGCTCCTCCATCATGCTCCAGCACTTCTTTCTGTGCTAATACAGTAGTAACTTTGCCTTCTTCATTGAATTTGGTTGTCAGCTACAGTATGAGCCTGATTTACTAAGATTCAAATACCACACACTAAATAGCGTGTGGGACCAAATAATAGTGTGTACTATTAGCGGGTGTGTTGCGTGTGATTGACTGATACCGTGTGCAATTAAAAAATTGGATGAGGATTTTGCATGTACTATGTAGGGCATCACCACGGTGACACTCTTATTTACTACATGATCATGTTGTGCTGTTTTAAACATGCAAGAGACATTTACCGCTTTTTATGGACATTTTAGAAGCAATTACGCAGTGCATCTCCATTGACATCCACTTTTTGTTTTTTTATTTTAGGAATATTTGAATGATATATTCTATGTGAAATAAATGAACAACATTCAGAAAACACACCAAAATGCATCAATTTAATTTGTTTTATTCAGCCCCTTAAAGGGGAAATGCACTTTTTGGGAAATTTTGCTTATTGTTCACAATCATTATGAAAGACATGACAATGATTTTTTTTTCTTTTTTAAGAATAGAAATAATCACAGTTTTTACTATTTTAATAAGCTAACTGTTAATTTTCCTTTGTTCTTTAGTATTTTCTGCGATCTAACAATAATCAAAAATTATATCTGAAGCAAAAAATAAAACTATTTACTCATTGTATATTTTCCTTAGTTTTCTTTGGTATTTTGCACCATCCCAGCTGACTTTGAGTGAGAAATGGGGTACAGCGTGTCCTGGTCGCCAGTCAGTCCGAAGGCACATATACAGTCGCTGTCAAAAGTTTACATACACTTGTAAAAAACATAATGTAATGGTTGTCTTGAGTTTCCAATCATTTCTACAACTCTCATTTTTTTGTGATAGAGTGATTGGAGCACATACTTGTTGGTCACAAAAACACATTCATGAAGTTTGGTTCTTTTATAAATTTGTTATGGGTCTACTGAAAATGTGACCAAATCTGCTGGGTCAAAAGTATACATTCAGCAAAGTTAACATTTGGTTACATGTCCCTTGGCAAGTTTCACTGCATTACGGCGGTTTGGGTAGCCATCCACACGCTTCCGGCAAGCTTCTGGTTGAATATTTGACCACTCCTCTTGACAAAATTGGTGCAGTTCAACTAAATTTGTTGGTTTTCTGACATGGACTTGTTTCTTCAGCATTGTCCACATGTTTAAGTCAGGACTTTGAGAAGGCCATTCTATAATCTTCATTCCAGCCTGATGTAGCCATTCCTTTAACACTTTTGATGTGTGTTTGGGGTCATTGTCCTGTTGGAAGACCCAACCTCCGGGCTGATGATTTTAGGTTGTTCTGAAGAATTTTGAGGTAATCCTCCTTTTTCATTGTCCCATTTACTCTCTGTAAAGCAACATTTCCATCCATCCATCCATATTCTACCGCTTGTCCCTTTTGGGTTCGCGGGGGGCGCTGGTGTCTAGCTTAGCTACAATTGAGCAGAAGGCAGCGTACACCCTGGACAAGTGGCCACCTCATTGCAGGGCCAACACAGATAGACAGACAACATTCACACTCACATTCACACACGAGGGACCATTTAGTGTTGCCAATCAACCTATCCCCAGGTGCATGTTTTTGGACGTGGGAGGAAGCCGGAGTACCCGGAGGGAACCCACGCATTCACGGGGAGGACATGCAAACTCCACACAGAAAGATCCCGAGCCTGGGATTGAACCCAGGACTACCCCGGACCCTCTTATTGTGAGGCAGATGCACTAACCCCTCTACCAGAGTCCAGAGTATAATACTACTACCACCATGCTTGACGGTAGGTTTTGTGTTCATGGGATTAAAACATATTGCTGCGTATTGTGGCCTAACAGCTCAATTTTTGTTTCATCTGACCACAGAAATTTCCTCCAGAAGGTCCTATATGTGTCCATGTGATGTCAGATGAAACATTGAGCTGTTTGAGGAGTGGCCAAAAATTAAAATTAAAATTCAACCAGAGGCTTGCCAGAAGCTTGTGGATGGCTACCAAAAGTGTCCTTATTGCAGTGAAACTTGCCAAGGGACATGCAACCAACTATTAACATTGCTGTATGTACACTTTTGACCAAGCAGATTTGGTCACATTTTCAGTAGACCCATAATAAATTCATAAAAGAACCAAACTTCATGAATGTTTTTTGTGACCAACAAGTATGTGCTCCAGTCACTCTATCACAAAAAATAAGAGTTGCAGAAATTATTAGAAACTCAAGACAGCCTTGACATTATGTTATTTACAAGTGTATGTAAACTTTTGACCGCAACTTTATATATTTCTAATGATTAGTATTAAAAATAACTGTCCATGAATTTTTTTCCTGGAATCGCAAATACCCATCCCTGGTATGGACATTGGTGCTGTGCATGTGTGAATAAGGTTGTGGGTGAATAATAATGTGCTGACCTGTCAGGACGCCTATTTGTATGGAGGCCATCCTGTTTCTTAGTTGAGGTGTACAAAGCACGGGCGCCCCTGCCTGTCTTGTGCAGCCGGCCAGGATGACATGTGAACCGCAGCAGCCGAGGATGCTCTGTTTAAGCGAAGGCAGAGAGGGAGAAGCCAGGAGGCAAACAGACAAACATATGGACAGGCTGATGCCAAATAGGCAATGGAGCAAATAGATTGTGCAGCATGGCGGACACACACGGCCAATCCAGAGAGCAACCAACAGCCGACCCTCGTCAGGCACTTCTGCCACTACATAATTCATGGATGGGATAGATACGAGGTAAATAGGACCCTCATCTTCCTCCTTTTTCCTCATCTGCCCTTGTCACATCCCTCATTTGATATGTGTCATGTAGGAGGGAGGGTACGTCAGTCATGCAGGAGGGGAAATGAACAAACCTGGATTCGCGAGGACCTGAGGGAGGGAAAGAAATGCAGAAGAGAGATGAGCGTCTGCAGCCCACACGCTCACATTCCGTTTCTAAAAATCACCATTGTCTTGTTGCATGAGACATGACGCCAAGTGCAGGGTTTGATCATTTTCCGAAACCATTATGCAAAATATTGCCTCGCATACTCTCTATACTCCAAAAGTATTTAGCTTGTGTTTTATCTTAAGTGTTGGGCAAATGCCCAGCGAGCAATAAGTTTTGCTTCAAAGCAGGCAGCTGCATGATTGTGAGTTCTCCACGGGGACTTACCTCTAAAATGTGAGGTGCTCGGATTGACTCTGTCTTGTTTTTTTCTCCACGGAACACATCGCGGGCCATGCAAGTCAAATAGAAAACTATCTTAAAGAGCTTAGACAGGCCTGTCAGATCTTTCTCCTTGTGTGCCTACACAGACTAATGCGTTGTCTCTTTGTGTGTGTGTGTGTCTGTGTTTGTGTGTGTGTGTGTGTGTGCGTGTGTGTGTGTGTGTGTGTGCGTGCGTGCGTGTGTGTGCATGTGTGTCTCCATAGGTAGAATGTAAGAAGGCCCAGCCCAAGGAGGTGATGTTCCCTCCAGGAACACGAGGGCGAGCCAGGGGTCTGCCCTACACCATGGATGCCTTCATGTTGGGAATGGGCATGCTGAGTGAGTCATGTGCTCTTTTATTCGCACACACGGCAATGCAAGCAATATAAATATCCCGCTTCACACAGAAATTGGTCCATAAAAGAACAACTTCGTTGAGAGTTCATTTTTTAAATGTTACCTCTAACAGCACATAGCCCGGGAAAGAATAGAAAAGCCATCATTGTGGTAGAGATGGCAACTTGTGCGTTCTTCATTATCTGAAAATGCTTTTTGTGAGCTTCTTTTGTGTTGACAATGACAATACCTGCTCGTAAAGTATAAACATTATTTTTTTTCCTCCCAGAATAATTCAGATGTGTTGTTCTGAATCTTGTGAAAAAACATAATATCCCCGGTGGTGTGATAATGCACACTTCTGCCTCTCAGGGCAGAAGGCATGGCTTCAAACTTTCATCCAGGTTTGCGTCAAGGAGGGCGTCCAGCATAAAATCTCAGCCAAAACCATTCAAGCAATTGACTCACTGCAACAACACCTGACTCGGAAAAGCCAAAAATTGGGGTCCTTATTGCTGGGTTGTACATGGAATCTCCCTAGTATGTACTGTGTGAAAAGTTATACAATGTTTCAAAGATATATTTTATCACAAAGGGAAAACAAAGTGACAACACAATCCAGTTTGCAGAGACAACAATGTCTGTATAAATTTACAATAATCTTTAAAAGTCTGTTTAAGATGTATTTAAATTTCTTATTATCAATATTAGAGATCTCCTGATCAGGGGTCAGGGGCGATATTTTCCTTTTTTTAACTGATTGACTTATTGCTGGCAGTAAGTCGGACACGTTTCTAGTGAGGGTTGGACTCCGCCAAGGCTGTCCTTTGTCACCGATTCTGTTCATAACTTTTATGGACAGAATTTCTAGGCACAGTCAAGGCGTTGAGGAGTTCCGGTTTGGTGGCCGCGGGATTAGGTCTCTGCTTTTTGCAGATGATGTGGTCCTGATGGCTTCATCTGACCGGGATCTTCAGCTCTCACTGGATCGGTTCGCAGCAGAGTGTGAAGCGACCGGAATGAGAATCAGCACCTCCAAGTCGGGGTCCATGGTTCTCACCTGGAAAAGGGTGGAGTGCCATCTCCGGGTTGGGGAGGAAACCCTGCTCCAAGTGGAGGAGTTCAAATACCTAGGAGTCTTGTTCACGAGTGGGGGAAGAGTGGATCGTGAGATCGACAGGCGGATCGGTGCGGCGTCTTCAATAATGCGGCCGTTGTATTGATCCGTTGCGGTAAAGAAGGAGCTGAGCCGGAAGGCTAAGGTCTCAATTTACCGGTCGATCTACGTTCCCATCCTCACCTATGGTCATGAGCTCTGGGTCATGACCGAAAGGATAAGATCATGGATACAAGCGGCCGAAATGAGTTTTGAGAGATAGGGTGAGAAGCTCTGCCATCCGGGAGGAACTCAAAGTAAAGCCGCTGCTCCTCCACATCGAGAGGAGCCAGATGAGGAGGCTCGGGCATCTGATCTGGTCAGGATGCCACCTGAACGCCTCCCTAGGGAGGTTTTTAGGGCACGTCCAATCGGTAGGGGGCCACGGGGAAGACCCAGGACACGTTTGGAAGACTATGTCTCCCAGCTGGCCTGGGAACGCCTCGGGATCCCCCGGGAAGAGCTAGACGAAGTGGCTGGGGAGAGGGAAGTCTGGGCTTCCCTGCTTAGGCTGTTACCCCCACAACCCGACCTTGGATAAGCGGAAGATGATGGATGGATGGATGGATGGATGGCTGAGGAGGTGCCAGGCCCAGCCAGCTGTGTTCAAGTGTTTACATAGACAAAGATTGTACTAATGTGAAAGATTCCTTCAAAAGTAATGCACCATTGGAGACACAATTACATTTCTAGATTCCTTGTTAAACACATGCAGGATTTGCATGAATTTTGGGAGCGGGTGTTTCTTGCCAGAACACTGGATCGAATTTGAGAGCAAGTTGCAAAGATCGAGTCGGATGCAATCCGCTTTTATGATATTAATCCTCACCACCAAGTTCTATTATCACTGGAGGACTAGAGGAAAAGGAGCGGCTAAGCACGCTACACACACCGAGCATGACTGCATAAGAAGCTAAACAGTTAAAGGCCTACTGAAACCCACTACTACCGACCACGCAGTCTGATAGTTTAAATATCAATGATGAAATATTAACATTGCAACACATGCCAATACGGCCGTTTTAGTTTACTAAATTGCAATTTTAAATTTCCCGCGAAGTGTCGTGTTGAAAACGTCGCGGTATGATGACGCGTATGATGATGCATGCGTTTGACGTCTCGGGTTGTAGCGGACATTTTTTTCCAGCCCGATCCACGCTATAAGTAGTATGCTTTAATCGCATAATTTCACAGTATTCTGGACATCTGTATTGCTGAATCTTTTGCAATTTGTTCAATTAATAATGGAGAAGTCAAAGTACAAAGATGGAGGTGGGAAGCTTTTAGCCTTTAGCCACACAAACACAGTCGGTGTTTCCCCCCCCCACAAAGAAAGTTCAGGAGCAAAGGGAGGGCAGAGGGAGGACATGGTGGACGGTCGCCAGGTCGTGTGTCCCCGAGTCCACCGGGGACAAGTCAGGTGGCGGCTGCGAATGGAGGGCCGCTGCCGCAAACGTCTGGCTGGGCAACCTCGAAGAGGCCACATACGTGGCTGACGGGGAGGAGGATGCGCCCGGCTAGGAGGGCGACCAGGGCAAGGCCACATCCGCTGCCGACGCGGAGGGGATGCGCCCAGCGAGGAGGACGACCAGGCACGGCCACATCCGT
The DNA here is from genome assembly GCF_033978795.1 of Nerophis ophidion. NCBI lineage: Eukaryota > Metazoa > Chordata > Actinopteri > Syngnathiformes > Syngnathidae > Nerophis > Nerophis ophidion. Next base: position 11,615,330 of record NC_084614.1, on the reverse strand, counting down.
GGCCGACGTGGAGGTGGGCGCATTGGCGCCGTCGTCACGGCGGGCTTGGAAGCAGCAGACGAAGCTGGCACTGATGCAGCAGACGAAGCTGGCACTGATGCAGCAGACGAAGCCGGAGCTGGTGCAGCAGACGAAGACGGCGCTGGTGCCGCAGATGAAGCAGGTGCGGGTGCTGCAGCCAAAGCAGGAACGGGTGCAGCAAACAAAGCCAGCGCTATGACTAAGACTATGACTATGACTATGACTAAGACTAGGAGTCAGACTAGGAGTCGGACTAGGAGTCGGACTAGTCCTGGTCCTAGCCCAAGTCCCTGGAACTGGGACTTGGGCTAGGACCAGGACTAGGACCAGTACTCGGACTGTGACTATGGCTAGGACTGTGACTATGGCTAGGACGTGGGCTAGGACTTGGGCTAGGGCTAGGACTAGGGCTAGCTACAGGTCCAACCCGTGGTGCGGATAGCCGTGGTGCAAGTGGAGGCGGCCTAGTACGGAGTTGCGGTTTGGCAGGCCGGAATACCGGTGGCGGAGGACGCGCCGGAGGTTGCGGTCTGGCGGGCCGAAAGACCGGTGGTGGAGGTCTAGCTGGAGGTTGCGGCTTGGCTGGGCGCAGCTGTGCTACCTCCGTAGCACAGCTACCAGCACTAAACCCCCCCTCAACAAGCGGATGCCAGACGCGCTCCCCGTGGTCTGAAAATGTCTCTATGGGTGGATCGAGGGAGGTCAGGAAGGGGGTAGACTGGGTGGGAGCAATAATTACTGGGGACGGGACTTCGGAAAACTGAGACTCAGTTTGGAACTGTAAACAAATGTCCTGAAGAAGTCTGATAGTGCCGTTCAAGTCCTGTGTGGATGACTGAGGGAGTGAATTTTATAAAAAAAATTCCTCGTCACCACTGTCCTTGGGAGACGTCAGAGGAGTGACGTCACGGCTGCAACACGTGTGACTGACAGGCCAGCCGGAGGAGTCCACAGAAGGGTGAAAGAAGGCTTTACCAGACATATGAGAAGAGTCCTGGACAGGTCGTAGCTGGCTGTGTACTGGAGGGAGTGATGGTGGGGTTAGCGCGTCTCTGTCGCGAGGCGAAGCCTTTTTCTGCGACTTCCGCCTTCGCTGACGAGTGCGAGTGGGTCGGGACGGGACATCACCGGACCAGGTGGAGTCGAGCGGAGCTTGGAGACCTCCAGGCCCCCAGATCATCTCTTCACCCGGCGCGCCCCCGGAACGTCCCATCGCTTGGACGAAACTCCACGTATTTTCATCAAACGGTTCGATTTCCGCCGTGAGAGAACTTCCTCGTGCTCGCATTGTAATGTGACGGTTGGCTGGCATTGTGGTGATGGTTCGTTCTCTCGAATGATGCAGTCGGACTTGGACACAGCGTATAGGTAAGAAAGTATGATTTATTAATACTAACAAAACAAACAAAGAACAGAAACACTTGCACAAGGCACTAAAGACAAAACAAACAGAACTAGCATGGGAGCTAAAAAGAACTAAAGGCGCTAGCATGTGAGCTAGGGAATAAACAAAGGAATAGCGTGGAAGCTAACAAGTACAAAGAAATACATTTTTACCAAAATTGGGAAACAGCCTCGTCACCTGTTGTACGGAACAGAAACTAGAATGCGAGATCGAATGAACAAAAAGGGCAGGCTTAAATACAGGTGATAATCACAAAGCAGGTGCGCGTGAAAAACAAGAGGCAGGTGACACTAAATGCGTAGCTATGGAAACGGAAACAAACAGGAAGTGCCACCAGGAACCAAGGAAGACAAATACCAAACAGGATGCAAAGCCAGAACAAAAACAGAATATGACATGATCCAAGTAGCGGATCATGACAATATATCTGCAATTAGAATACAATATTACTTACCTGCTTGACAGTTGCTTGATGATTCTGCTTCATTGTTAAATTGGCGTCATAACTCTTTTTGCATTTACTATGTTGCCAAACCTTTTAGGCATTTTTTTTTTCTCGATCGTACTGCCATAAAACAAATTGAGCAAGTTATTAGTGTCTTTTTGTCGCTCAATGTTAACCAATCACACGTTTTTCCTGTCTGTCTCCAAAAACACAAGCGATGACGTCAACTACTATAACTGACAAATAACTTACGAGCATCAAGTTTTTGTCGACAACATCAACGAATCGTTGCGCCTCCAGCTACGGTGATTTTAAACACAAGTTTGAGTTCACAATGTATCGCTTGTCATGGGAAAAATTAGGTTTGTCAGTGTTTACTGCGTTCTTTCAGATTGTACTGCAATGCATCAGGGATGCAGGATAAGTACAGAGCAAGATCACTGCATGTGGCATGTCCTCATCATTTTTGAAAGTTAATCACCCACGTTGCTGTAAATCATATTAGGAAGAGCAGAACTTTTTGTCGTGTCTTAGACTTTTCCATCCAGGCCACTCTTGATCTATGTAACATTTAAATGATGTCATTCTTATAGATCTGAGAAAATGTGCTCATCAATTAATTCTTACAACAAGGCCAGAAATACACCAAGGCAAACTTGTCAAGAAAGGCCCATTAGTTGAGCGTTGTCCCTAATTAGGCTGCGTCAAGGTGTGCCACCAGTGGCCACTGTGGTCTATTTCTGGTGGAGTCTGGTACAGGCAGCCCCTGGCCATATAGGAGCAGACCAGCACATTAGCAGGCTAAATGAAGAGGAAAATTGGTGTAATGTCATATTAAGGATTCATCACTGTGCCCCCCTTAATGGTTAATGAAGGGGACACACATGTCAGGGAGAGATCTCATCTACAGGGACTTCAGCTGCTGGTCCACCCCTCTTCATTACCATCCTGCCCATGCCTGTGGCCCTTTTTATTTAACACTATTTGACTCGCTCTCTCTTCCTGCCTCCCCCATGCTACCAATGCCTTCCTGTCGCTCTCTCACTCTGTATGCCCTTCCCATGCATATAATTTGTATGTGCGACCCACCCAAATGGATTTGCCCTCGCATAAAAGATTTATTTTTTCATTCAAAAGCAAAAGAAACATGCTGCTGATTGCATGGGGCTCGTTTTGCTCTGCGAGTACCTCGACTCCACCCCCCTCTTTCGCACAGCAGGTGCACACTGTGCCATTTTCATGCATTTTTATATGGACCAGGTAGCACAGTATTTGCAAGTCGATTGCAGATTTAGCTGTTTGATAATATAGTATCTAAATATGAATGAATATTTTGGAGATATTCAAATACTTAGTTACATTTTGCAGTGGAGCACTGAAGTTGAATACAATCCAGGGGCGGCGTGGCATAGATAGTAGAGCAGCCACGCCAGCAGCTTTAGGGTGCCAGGTTCATGGCCGTTGCATCCTTGAAGAAGACTTCACCCTTGTTCATGATTGGTCGTTGTTAGTGCCGATCTGTGGTTTAAGTCTATCTATTCATCCATCCAGTTTCCTCCACTTATCCAAGGTCGGGTCATGGGGGCAGCAGCCTAAGCAGAGAAGCCCACACTTCCCTCTCCCCAGATCCTCCCAGGGGATCCCAATCTCAGACCAGCCATAGCTAGACATAGTCTTCCCAACGTCTCCTGGGTCTTCCCCGTAGCCTCCTACCGGTTGGACACGCCCAAAACATCTCCCTAGGGAGGCGTTCGGGTGGCTTTTCTGACCTGATGCTCGAACCACCTCATCTGGCTCCTCTCGATGTGGAGGAGCAGCGGCTTTACTTTGAGCTCCTCCCAGATGACAGAGCTTCTCACCCTATCTCTAAGGGAGAGCCCCGTCACCCGGCGGAGGTAACTCATTTTGGCCGCCTGTACCCATGATCTTGTCCTTTTGGTATCAACCCAAAGCTCATGACCAGGGGTGAGGATGGGAACGTAGATCGACCGGTATATTTAGAGCTTTGCTTTCCGGCTCAGCTCTTTCTTCACCACAATGGATCAATACAGCGTCTGCCTTACTGAAGATACTACACTGATCCGCCTGTCGATCTCACGATCCACTCTTCCCTCACTCGTGAACAAGATTTCAAGGTACTTGAACTTCCACATTGGGCTAGATCTCTTCCCCAACCCGGAGATGGCACTCCATCCTTTTTCGGGCGAGAACCATGGACTCAGACTTGGAGGTGCTGATTGTCATCCTAGTCGCTTCACACTAAGCTGTGAACAGATCCAGTGAGAGCTGAAGATCCTGGTCGGATGAAGCCATCAGGACCACATCATCTGCAAAAAGCAGAGACCTAATCCTGCAGCCACCAAACTGGCTCCCCTCAACACCCTGACTGCGCCTACAAATTCTGTCCATAAAAATGATGAACAGAATCGGTGTCAAAGGGCAGCTTTGACGGAGTCCAATCCTCACTGGAAACAGTTCCAACTTACTGCCGGTGGTTTTAGTCGAATGTTTTAAGGTGTTTTTGCGTGTGTAAGATGTCAGCTGTCTGTTAAACATTCGACCACAGAGAAGTAGGAAGATAAAATATGTCATTATGCTGTTTTTTTCTTTCTTTTGTCGGAGAATGTACACGTCACAAGGGTCACATTTATGCATATATCATTCATTTGTACATTGACAAAAAGAAAAGGGTGAATACTAACCATACATCACTCAGGTGTACAGCGGTACCTTGGTTTTTATTAGTACTGTAATTCCCGGACTACAGAGCGCACCTAAATATAAGCCACAACCACCTACTTTTTGGACAAATTTAATTTTGTCCATATGGCCGCACAGGTTTATAAGCCGCAGGTGTACACATTGAAACATGAAGTATTTACTAAGCGCTTGTGTTCATTCACAAATGTAACGAAAGCAATTGCCTGTAACACACAGTAGCCTACTGGAAAAATCATTGAGCGCTTTTTTCGTCCCCTTCCTCCTCCTTGTTCCGTAACCTGTATAATAACCGGGCGGTAGTGACATTGTTATCTTAAAAGGGAACACTGTGGAACTCTTTTTCTATCATAGTAACACATCGGCATGCTACGGTATTAGCCATCAAAGCTAACTACGGCAAGAGATAAGCTAGCGTCTACGTCAGCATGAAAAACATTTGAGTTTGTAATGCACAACACTGATAGAACACCAATATTTACTGACTGAAAAGCATAAACAATCATATTACAGTATCTGTAAAGTATTAGCCCACATTTAATGTTTTTTGTACACAGCTAAGCTAGCCAGAGAGCCTATGTATTGTAGTTGTAATAGGATCCATTGCGTACTGCGTGTATCAGAATCAATTAAAAATGTGACTCACTCGATGGACAGTTGTTCGTCTGGGGCAGCTGGCGGGAAACATTTCCTGTTGATTTTGGGTAAGCACGCCATTTATGTCAAAAAAGCTTGTCTCCAAATTCCACATTTGCAGCTTCAAGTGAATTTCACCTAACCATCGGCTTCCGTCTGTTCCAATGTTTCAAAGTCTTCTTCATCCTCACTTCTAAACGCAGCAGTTCATCCTCCTTATATTTAGCTCAAAAAATATAAGGTTGTGAATTCTAATATATTAACTTAGTTTTAGTCACGAGTGAGGGAAGAGTGGATCGTGAGATAGACGGACGAGTCTGTGCAGCGTTTGTAGTGATGTGGACCCTGCATCAATATATTTGTATGTATTTAGATCTTAATAAATAATTGCATTCAATTGTTCAACAATTTCATTGTTCTGATTTGACATAGTTAAATTTATTGGCAACATGTGAAGATAACGTCCCAAAGAAATCCATAAATAAGCTGCTGCTTTGTATAAAGCAAAGGGTTCAAGGCGTGAGATGAAGTAGCGTTTTATTGACTGGAAATTACAGTAATACAGTCGCTCATTTTCAAATGCACTCTGTTTCTTTATATGTATTATTGTGTTCATGTTGTATTGAGCAGCCAGGACAGCCAGCTACAGCTGCTTCCCCACACCGCAATAGGTTCAATGTTTGCTTTTGTGGTCAACCTTACACAGTCGGTTTTTTGGTGGTGTCACACAAACCTAATCCATGACTTTAATTCTTTAGATATGTGTTTCTTAACCATAGGACCTTGCGGCCCAACAATGGTTGGGCCACCAAAAAATGTGTTTCTTAGCTGTGGGCCACAGCAGTACTCAATTGTAATACATTTTTCCACCACTTGTGGCAGTAATACCAACATCAAACAAACACATTTTTAGTTCAAGTCATTGAGTTTTCTTAAGTGCAAAAATGACTAAAGTGGTGAAGAAACTGTATTTTTTTTTTACACTTAAATTTTATTGAGAGTTTATTTAAAGGAGAACTGCACTTTTGGGGGAATTGTGCCTTTCGTCCACAATCATTATGAGAGATAAGACTAGGACAAACTTTTTTTTTTTTCGCTTTCTAACATAAAAATAGGCGTTCCAGGTGGCGAGCCATGCAGCCAATGGAAGCAATCAGTTCTACCACTAAATCACATTTAAAATGGTCAACAACAATACATAACACAATACGATAACATGAACAATCATATTACAGTACCTGTAAAGTTTTAGCCTACTTTTTATGTTTTGTTTGTACACAGCTACCCAGACAGTGTATGTTCTGTACTTGTATTAACACACATGACGTGCTGTGTGTATCATGATCAATATAAAGTGTGACTCAATCGATGGACAGTTGTCTCTTGGGTGCAGCTGTCCAGGGAAGGTTTTTCAGGTTAATTACGAGTAAGCACACCATTTATGTCAAATAGCTTGACTTCAAGTTCCACATTTTGCAGCTTTGATTTACTTTCACTTCACTCTGTCGGCTTCCTTCTGCTCCAACGTCTCACTCTTTCTTCGGAATGGCTCCCTTCTAGTTCATCCTGCATTAATTCAGATTTAACAAGATAAGGTTGTGAATGCTCATTTGTCCAAAAATAGTCGTCTTTGTTGTTTGTTACCAAGTCTGGCATGATTAGAACACATTTGCGTGTTTGTATGCGGAATAAGTTGTTGCCAGAAGTCAAACGTGCGCTGCTATGAAAACATAAAGAAATGCGCTGAAGATTTAGTTTTGGCAATGATTAAGATGATCAAAATACTGTAAATGGTGTACATATTACATATTATTATGACGGTGTCTGTTACTATAGTATATATAGACCTGAGGTCAAAATAGTTAAGAACCCCTGCGTTAGATCATGGGTCTTCAAAGTTTTCCAAGCTAAGAACCCCCAAACTAAAATAGGCCCTAATTATATACCTTGTATACAATTTTGTTATATATAAAACAACACGGTATAACACCGCTAATACTGAGCTGACAAACAGCGCGTTAATTGACCGCTTGCGCCGCAGGTCGCTACATTTTTTTAAATGCTAACTATGAGGCTAAATATAAAAATTTAATTATTGATGTAAAGTAGAATGTACAGGGTGGCCATTCCACTGCTATTTATAAAGTACATTGCAGTGTGTTGGACCAACGTTAATGTGTATTTAAAGACATTTTAATCTGTTGAAAAAGTTCTGGGGGGAAATGTTATTACATTAAAAAGAATAAATAAAATAAAATATGAAAATAAAATCAAATAAAAGACATTTCACGACCCCCTGCAATCCCACTGCGGACCACATAGGTGTCAGAGACCCCCTGTTGAAGACCTCTGGTTTAAATTCTATGTGAGGTGAATTGAAAATTGTGTACAATAGCACTTTGTGCGCAACTAATGTTAAAGTGTAAGACTACAAAGATGAATTTTTTTCATAAGAAGGTTGCACTCCTGCTAGTGTTGGCGAGTTGTCTAGCGGTCCGTCTCTTCAAAGTCGTATGCATGTGACATTTTCCAGGTATTTAAATGGCAAATTCTCTGAACTTGTCAAGCACTAAGGAGAGCTCTGTTCTCCTCCGCTGGGACAAAGCAGAGAGGCAGTGATGTGCTCATGTAAGAATATTAACAGCAAACTTGTTTAGAGACACTCTTATCTAAATGAAATTGGAACAAGGACAGCGAAACATTCCTTTATATAATTTGCATTTAGAAAAACACAAGACCCCTGGCTCGTTATTTAAGAAAGTGTAAGCTTCTTTTGTGCCAAATCTCATTAAAGCCTTCCCTGGCTCCTTTGTTTACTGCTTCTAATCGAGGCATTTATCTTTATTGTGCCGTGCCCGATGTATGTTTGTTGAAATAAACAGACATTTGAGCCTGAGCGAAATATGGGTGAGCCAGATGGATAATTGATTTTAAAGTGAATCAGAGCTGTTGAGCCATAAAATAGGTACATTAGCATGCATATTAATAAGGCAAATAGGATCGTGCGGAGACGCCACCACCGGGCCAACACAATGGCAGGCTCGGTGTAATGAAATAGGTAGCATCCCCCGTCCCCTCTTTACCCTGCACCACTTCTGTTTTTCTGCCATCATAATATTTGCTGGTGTACATGATATAAGATAGCATCTTAATCCAGTCTCCTGGGGAAAAAAAATATATATATATATTTCTTTCTCTATGTTTCGGAGGAGCACACTGCAAACCACTTAAATTTTGTAACACAAGCTTTGTCAAAAACTGCTACATCAGTTTTGCCATTCAAGCTGGCAATTTTAGCTTGGCATTTCTTCTGTTTGACAGTATCAAACACATCATATCCAATTTTTGGTGCTCCACAATGGCTTTTCATTGCATCTCACTTCTTTTCAGTCCAAACAAACAATGAGGGCTTTTTGTGAAAGCTATCCATCTGTAGCTTTCAGGTGATGACTTCTCATCAGAAGCTAATGAAGATTTCTATTTTTTTCTCCTTCATGCATTCATCCACACCAGGTTAACGTTCCCTTCGCCGCCTCTCTGACGTACATTACGTTTTGTCTGCATGAGGGGGGGAGACTCAGGCAGACACATTTTCCCATTGGGTCAGGAATAAATTGATCTTTTTCATGGACAGCAAACACTGATTAGATATTTATGACCAAGGTCAACCTTTCTGATTCCAGCTGACACCGGCTCCAAGGCATACAGAGTGGAATCTGCGCACACACAGAAACATGCTTGCATGCAAAATATGGAAGGATCCGTCATATAAAATGTATGATATAATTTTCCGGATGCAGTGCCTTTTTTCTGCCATTTAAATATGTAAGTTGTAGAAAAAAGTAATAAATGATAAAATAGATATACCGTATTTCCTCGAATTGCCGCCGGGGCGCTAATTAATTTAAAACCTTTTCTCACTCCTGCGCTTACCAAAGGCATGCGGTAAAATTAAGCATGTGCTAATTATTTTAAAACCTATTTTCACTCCGGCGCTTACCAAAGGCATGCGGTAAATTTAGGCATGCGCTTATAAATTTGAGTGTGATGTAAGGATACCATCATGAAAAGCACATTTAATTAAAAAAAAGCTTAATGTACGGGAGCCTGTAAAGGACTGTATTTTACCTTGGGGGAATGCTCCAATTATTCACTATTTACTCAATAAATCTAGTCTAAGAGAGAGTGAGAGGAGACGGCTTATATAGTTGAACAATTTACTATACACACCACATAAACATACAATAACCCGACAATAATAAACATACATTTTTGCACTCATACACTCGTCCCCACTCACACGCTACCTCCCCAACTCGTGCTGTCCACTTCCCTCTCAGCAATGTAGCCACGATAGCACACAACTAAACTCTTTATAATGTTCCACACTCGCTCTCCAAATAGTAAAAATTCACAGGGGAGAGGGTCTCTTTAACAAACTTAACTAATACGTGACTAAACCTGCCCTTCGTGAAGTCACTGTGCAGCAAACAAACACATGTGCGAGCTGCGGTTAGCACACCTGTCCCATCTACTGGCAACGTGAGTGCCCAAACGTCCTAAACTTTAACGAGGGCAACTTATACACTGTCACTTATAACACACCGAAATAAGAAGCTTACTGTGGTTATATCTCTGAACTGCAACCGGGGTGAACTATCTCCTGTGTATTATTACCAACGCTACGTTGCTTGCTTGCTCTTTTAACACTTTGTTTAAAGTGCCGGCGGAAACGGAACTGCCCGTAACCATAGCAACCGGAAACCATAGCAACCGAAGCCATAGCAACGGTTAAACAACTTAGAGAAAGTACATTTTACCTTTCCAAACGACACATATGAAATAGAAATAAATAATAATAATTAAACCCTTAACAGAAACGATCTCCTATTTGTAGAACTAAAGGAACGAGTAAATAAATATGCAAACCTTCAGAACAGTTTTATATTTATAGCATCAAAATGCAGATGGCCTTAAAACGCCACAACACTCAGTCACCGTATGTAAGTACCCAAAATAAAGACTCGACATAAATATAAAATCAATCGGATCAGAAACATCGGAGGAAACGGGATTAAAAGCCGATGCTAACTGCCCATAGAAAATACATGGGTACGGCTAGGAGCTACTATTAGCAAACAAATTCACTTACCAACGCGGCTTAATATCTTAACATCGCCACACCTATAAGTTTACAATTAGTTGTAAAATGTTGGACCGTTGTTTTTACGATATGCAGGCAAACGACCACTTCAAAACATACCGGCTTCAGATGTCCCCAGGCTTAGCCACCGCACCTGGCAGCCATCTTGGAACGCTGGATTATATAAAGCGTGATAGGCTGCATCGGGTCATGTGAGCGCCTGTGTTAAACTGGCGAGATTAAACGTGGAAATGGCGCAGGTAATATGAGGGAATGCCATGACAGAAAATATGGCTTATTTCCCACCCGTGTTACACACTCATGACGTGACGAGTATGACCCAGCGATAAACCGAGGCATGCGCTAATTATTTTGCTAAACAAGTTTGACCCGGCAGTAATTCTAGGCATTCGCTAATTCTAAGCATGCGCTAATTATTTTGCAAAACGAGTTTGACTCGGCGGTAAAACGAGGCATGCGAATAACATATACCCGGCGGCAATTCAAGTAAATACTGTAGTTCTGAAAGTTCAAAAATAATGTTGAATAACGTTCAATCAAATTAAGAATGTCTAAAACGACCTACTGTAGGAAGGGAATTCATATGGCTTCATAGCGGTTTACCTGACACATGAAAAGTGACGAATTGGAGGGGTTGCACTATCCACTTTGGCCACTAGAAGGCAGTAGAGTGTTGAGTATCTTAAAAAAAATGTTGTTGGCAATTCCAACTTTGACCACAGCGTCAGTTGCTACGTAGAATGGCGCTTTTCCATCATTTTCCGCAGACCGCATCGCAAAATGGTTAGCCTCGCTTCCTCTCACAGGGATACACCAAAGGAATGGGGCCATATAAATCCCTTCCCTACTGTTCACCTCCTATCAAAAATGCAAAATGGTTCGTTTCACCCCGATAGTGGCAAACCAAACTTGGAACACTTCACCCAACAAAGGCATCATAATGTCATTTTTAAGCATTCACGCACAGCACTTGCATTATGGATCAACGATAAAGTGATTGTAGGAGAAAGCAGGGTACAAGTTTCACTTCTGCATGTCATTGCCCACAACTGTGGTGCATTTGAAGATTATCGACAAAGGTTAAAAAAAGGCGGCATCACTAGGTTTGAAAGGCTTAACAGCCAGGAGATGCAAAATAATATTAGAATCAAAATAATAATGATGCATAATTACAACTGATGTTATCCACTCATGCTAATCCTGCGGGAATTAGCTCATCTCTACTTTTCATTCTGAAGTAGAGGAAGACTTGACAGATTTATAATCCTATTTGAGCATTATATTGATATTTGAATTATTATTCTGGACACCTAATATTATATAAATGTATACATCTTGTTTGTTTGTTTTTCTAAACAAAACTAAATTGTTTGGGTTGTTTTACAGTATTCAGACACGTTCTAAATACGTTAATCAAATCTTTTAAAAGTCCAAAATCTTAATTATGGTTATTACATGTGTTTTTAAAATGTTGGTTTCAACCAAATCTATGCAATAATATTTGTTTAAGTATATGTAAACATACAAAGTGTTAGATTTAGTGTGGAATGGGGGTCCCTTTAGGAATCTTGGATATGGGGGCCAGAATTTAGTGCAATGCCCCTGTTAAGCGCGTTCGTTTCATCCCAATGAATCGTTTTCGACATTCACACACTAATTGTAGACTTTTCAGCAGGACTGCAACATGAAGTAATCATACATAAGTGCTAAGTTTCAAGGTTTTAGCGTGGTTGTTGTTGGCACACACCGAAGTTAAGTCATGACATCTTCTGTCTAGGCCTAGAGGACTTCCTCTTATTAGGTCATTTAGTTCAGAGTTATGGTTGCTAGGTGGTAATAGCTTGTGGAAGAAAGATAAAGATGGAGACATATAGCATAATTAAAGGGTTAATTATGTTTATTTTCCCCTTGATGGTACTTAAATTCTCACTGACTCACACGTAAGCCCACTCGCTCATCCACCCACTCTCCTCACATTTTTTTTTTTTTTTTGTGTGTGTGCCACTTTTCTCGTCGCTCCTTCACATCCGTTTCTCAATATGTTGCTCACAGCTGCTTCGGTCTCAAACTGTCCAGCTAATTAACTGGAGAATGTGCGGTTCTAATAAGCATTGTGACAGCAGATCGACAATGCATCTGCTGCTAGTGAAGGTTTCTCACAAGGCTCTACTCTTATTGGGCTTTTATTAAGAGCATTTTTACCAAGCTATGAAATAACTCAGCTTTAATTGTACATGGCCTGTTTGAGTAATTCAATGGTGAAATGATGGACAAATCAAAAATCATGCCATTTCTGAAAGATCGTAGCACATGACTAAGTGTGTCATCCCACTAAGGAGATGGTTTTTGATACCGATTCTGTGGGGGATCACAGCGCGATCATTATCCATGGGGAGAGAGTGGAGCATGTGTCCTCCTATAAGTATTTGGGTATTTGTTTTGATTCCCTGTTAATTTGGGCCTACCAATTTGGCTCTGTTTGCTCCCGTATTAAGCAGCGCCTGCACTTTCTAAGGAGGCTCAGGGTCCACGGTATGGCACACATTATCATGATGTTGTTTTATAAGGTAAACATTGGATCTGTCATCCGATGGCATCTCCACATAGTTTGGAGATCTGTCCATCAAACTCAAAACCCAACTTCAAAACTTTATCAAGAGGGCTGGTAAAATAATTAGCATGCAGCCCCCTTGTTTTTTTCAAGAAATATTTGACAAGACTGAGGAAGCAGGGTCTTAAAATCACCCGTGACCCACACCACATACTTAATAGTGAAATTGTGTTGATGCCAAATGGTGAACGGTACAGAACAGCAACATACAAATTCAACAGGTATAGATTTTCCTTTGTCCCACTAGCAAAAGCACTTAACAACAGAAAACTACTGTAATAACCCCATGCAATATTGGTATAGTGCAATACGGGAGCTCTCCCGTCCAGAGGCAAAACCTAGTAACTCACTTCTAGCTGATTTTGAGAAAACAAAGGAAAACCAATCTATCTTGATGCTGTCTAACAAAGATCTACAAAGTCATCAAACGTATAGATGTTTTCTTGAGCTTTCATTTTCTTGCCGATTGAGCCATGGATTGAATCTGCCCCCATGAACGTGTGCCCTTTCACCAGATATTTTATCACAATCTCTGGTGGGCCCCATTCTGCGTTTGCACATTGGGCAAGAGCCGTGTACAGCGTCCAGTTTTTATTTTGACCTCCACAGTTATCTGCCCAAAAGAGTATGCAAGGGGAAGAATCAAGAACAATACATTTAATGAAGGTGCTTGCAACGTCCTGGGCCAATCTTCCAAATATCCCCTCGCGCCATAATATCACATAATCAGGTTGACCGCCGGCCCCCATTCGTGCAAATGTCTCAGTAAAGACAATAAGGCGACTGACAAAGAAGCTCCGACTGGTCCCTTGAGATACTAGGTTTTTCTGTTGTATCTACGCGGTTATGTGGTAGTTGCTAGGTCCTGCCATGCGCGTAACAGCTTACTTACGGAACAAATTACAATATCGCATACACTAATGTAAAGCATATCACCTAGGAACTCCAAAATTATTATCAGCTCAGTTTTGACCAAAATGTAGTTACTGGGTTTTGCCTTTGGCCGGGGAGGTGTGCAATACGGGGGGAGTGTAATGTGCGATCTCATAACTAACTGATACACCTGCGCACTGTTAAGTGTCGTCACTGTATTGTCGGATATATGTAAAAGGTTGTGTCCTGATGTCCAAACAAATGTCTCCTCTGAGACAATAAAGCTATTTTTTATTTTTATTATTATTATTATTATTATTATTACATCCCTGCCCTTTTTTTCAACTGATTTAACGACCTAAAGTGTGTATTTTTCGACAAATGTCCTATGGTGAAGATGACTCATTTGGTAAACAGGACTGAAAATAACAGGAGATAATTTTTAATGTAGAATAAATGGTGTTTATACTAATAGTATGTTGACACTAAACACAATACAGTGTTTCAACAAAAAAAACAAATAACATCCAATACTAAATTAGATAGCAGGACTGTTCTGAGATGTCCAGTCATAGTGGAAATGTAATTTATCATAGAAAAAAATAAATGATTGACTTACTTTTGGCCTTCCCATGTATGATGCAGTTTTTTTTGTGGACCCTGTGACAGTGTGGAAAAAATCCAAACACTTGACTTAATAAAAAATGTAACTGACAGTAAATTTGTATATATTTTATTTTCTGGGAATGCAAATGTTACTGATCGAATGGAATGGTGGAACTCAAGTTTCCCTAAACACCACCCCAGGGAGGCATTCGGGGGGGATCCTGACCAGATGCCGGAACGGCCTCATCTCGCTCACATAATGGAACACATAATTAAAGAGAATACAAGCTCAATACACAACAATAAGCAACATCTTAAAGGATTAATTTGACAATAAAACAACATTCTGTTGAAAATAATTAAGTTAATAGAATGGAGACAATGGCATCATTCAAAGACGCTATTATCAGACGAATGTCCGATGACATTATTGATATTATTACCGGTATGCATAGTAGTTTTCAATGTTTTAACTATAAGTATACTATTTGTACTTTCTATTTAAATTACTAATAATCGGCATTGTCTATGAGCTAAACACATTTTAATGCACCAGGTACGGTTCTCAACCTTTTTTCAGCGATGTACCCCCTGTGAACATTTTCTTAATTCAAGTACCCCCTAATCAGAGCAAAGCATTTTTGGTTGAAAAAAAGAGATTAAGAAGTAAAATACAGTCATCAGTTTCTGATTTATTAAATTTTAGTGGTCTTTCTAGAACTATTTGAAAAAAAAAGATATGAAAATAACTAAAAACTACTTGAGAAATAAACAAGTGATTCAATTATAAATAATGATTTCTACAAATAGAAGTAATCATTAACTTAAAGTGCCTTCTTTGGGGATTGTAATCGAGATCCATCTGGATTCATGAGCTTAATTCTAAACATTTCTTCACAAAAAAATAAATCTTTAACATCAATATTTATGGAACATGTCCACAAAAAAATCTAGCTCTCAACACTGAATATTGCATTGTTGTACTTTTTTTTCATAGTTTATGAACTCCATTCATATTTTGTTGTAGAATTATTCAATAAATATATTTATAAAGGATTTTTGAATTGTTGCTATTTTTAGAATATTTTTCAAAACTGTCATGTACCCCTTGGCATACCTTCAAGTACCACCGGGGGTACGCGTACCCCCATTTGAGAACCACTGCCCTAGGGTACTGTTAAAATGGTACAAATGTGTACTTTATATCATCATGTACTCTTTTTGGTAGTATAAAGATATAATCCTGGCCTCTTAATGATCAACATTGTACTTTTCAGAGAGCATTCATTAAAAATGTACCTAGAGGTACAGAAATGTTCTTGTTTTGTACTTTTATTTTTGAGAATTTGTGCAGCAGCTTGAGAAAAAGGAAGAGCAACTTTCTTAAAATCTGCTAACATCAGTTATTGAGGCCAAAAATAAATATAGTATTAGAAGGTGTGATGAAAGAGGAAGCATATAAAAATAGGCCCAGTAGTGGGGGACCAGGGGCCGTTTTATGTTCTCTGGGGGGAGGCTCATTGTGCCACACTCTGAAAACCCCTGTTCTATTATGTCTGCATTACTCTTATTTAAAGATGGATGATCTTCTTTCTTCATACGCCTTAGTAGCTGCCATAAATAAAATATAAGCTGCCCATGGGACCAGTCTGTGATTAAACTGTAAAGAAAAAGTCAAATTTCCACTTAAAGAAACTCTGCAGCTCTGATATAATAACCTCCTGAGAACCAGCGTCATCTGCAATGGACATTTGTTGCATATCTCAACAAAACATGTAACGCTGCCAAAATAAACAGCATAAAAACAAATGTCCACCGCAGAGGACATTTGTTGCATAAGAAAACAAAACATGTAAATCTGAAAAAAGAAATAGCCTAAAACAAATGTCCCCTGCAGACAACTCTGGTTCCAATGAGGATAAACCAACAAAACACTGGCAAAGAAAGTGTTGAGCTATTCAATTTAGTCTTGTGTTGAACAATTGGATTGCATAACTTACATTTCCTATAGCCACCAATTGGATGTCAGACAATAGCCATACAAGTAGACACAGAATGTCCTATTTAAAATCACAATGACCCAGTACACCTTGCAACATTAGTGTATGGCACTCTCTGCTCGGTCCACAGAACATAAAGTACAACAACGCCACTGGAGGCCATCTAACAGTGTCCCCATAGTGCATGGGTGTCAAACTCTGACCCGCGGGCCAAATCTGGCCCGCCGTGTAATTTAATTTGGCCCTTGAGGCAATATCAATTTAGCATTAGAGCTGGCCCGCCGGTGTCGTACAGCGTCGGTGCCGCTGTAACACCGCATTCACCGCCAATACTCATACTTGCCAACCCTCCTAATTTTCCCGGTAGACTCCTGAAGTTCAGTGCCCCTCGAAAATCTCCCGGGGCAACCATTCTCCCGAATTTCTACCGATTTCCACCTGGACAACTATATTGGGGGCGTGCATTTAAGGCACTGCCTTTAGCGTTCTCTACAACCTGTCGTCACGTCCGCTTTTCCTCCATACTAACAGTGTGTCACATAATATTTGTGGCTTTTACACACACACACACACACACGCACAAGTAAATGCAAGGCATACTTGGTCAACAGCCATACAGGTCACACTGAGGGTGGCCGTATAAACAACTTTAGCACTGTTACAAATATGTGCCACACTGTGAACCCACACCAAACAAGAATGACAAACACATTTCGGGTGAACATCCGCACCGTAACACCACAGAACAAATACCCACACCCCCTTGCAGCACTAACTCTTCCGGGAAACTTCCAGCAAACTGACCAATAATTAACGTTTTATTCATGCATTTTGTCCTGCTACTTCAAGGCTTGAATGTTTGGTTCATTCATTATTGTTATTTTATTTTCCAATTTATTATTAGCCTGTGGAAAAAATTTGATACTTAACTCAGAAGATTGCAAATAGAAAAAAAGGCATACCATTTTTATTTAAATTTTATTTGATATGCCATTGATATTTTTTTTATTATTATTATTGTTATTTGAAACTGGATTTTGCATGTCACTAAAGTTATATAAGCCTTGCTTGTTCAATATTTCATGCAAAACTTGTTTGGGTCCCTATTAAAAGGTTAATTTGTTCAACGTTGGCCCCGCGGCATTGTTCCTTTTAAAATTTTGGCCCACTCTGTATTTGAGTTTGACACCCCTGCCATAGTGGCTGTAAATGTTATTACTCTCCCATATAAAGATGCCAGAACATTTCTGGTCAATAAAAGAAGAATTGAGAACCAAGAGCAGAGCAATTTTACCATGTGTTCATATTACTTAAGGCTGCAGGTTGTGGCTAACTTTCCTCAAGACTGTGTAAACTTGTAAGCAACCAAATATGTCCACAGCCTTTAATGAATTACTGTGACTTGTTGATGTGTTGGGAAAACAACAAGAGAGACTCGATCAAAATTAGTGGCTAATCTAATTAAGACAGTTGACCATTGATTAGGGGGTGGCGCGTGTCCTCACTCAGCACCCAACGAATGTTTTTCATTTGACAGTCTACCATAAATGCATTAATACATGTCACCTCTTTTTATTAGCCTGGAAGCATCAATGTAAATTACCATTACCGTGCCATTTTTCCAATACAGCCTTAGTGTGATACATACAGTATAAGGCTTATCAAGCATTTTCTTGTGGGTGTTATTATTTCTGCATTGATGTCATATGTTTTTCTCTTCTTTTTTTTTTTAAGGTTACCCGAATATTGTGGCCACGTATGGCCGTGGATACACTGGATTCGCACCCAGCTACAGTTACCAGTTTCCTGGTGAGTCAGATGCTTATTATGGCAGCAGAATGTCTTTGTTTGCACTCTTCAAGACAGTCAGACACACATGCATACAGTTGCATTCATCAACATTAGGGATGGGTACCTTTCACATTTGAACACATATGGTACCAATTCCCTATATTTTCAAGTCGATACCAATACTCACGGTACCAATTTTCGGTACTTTTGTGTATGTTAACAAAGTTAATTGTTTAATTTTAAAAAAGATGATTTTTTTTTTAAGTAACATTTAAAAATGAACTAAACTGATAATGATAGCCGTGCTGTCCATTTGTGATATATTGGTTTCTTTTTACATTTATGAGTCTCATCGTAATTATTATATTATATTGTATACTTTGTATGCAGTTGCAATTCCAAGATGCTACATGACTGTTGTGCAGTGGTTCTCAAACTTTTTTTCACCAAGTACTACCTCAAAAAACACTTGTCTCTCCAAGCACCACCATATTATCAAACATTAAAATACAGTAGTGTAGTAGACCGAAGTGTTCTTTAAAAACAAGGCAAACGTTTTATTTATTTTATTGACTCTTTTGTAAACTGTAACATTACACACAGTTTGAACAGTACCATTGTTTGAATCTAGGAAAATAAAAACCTGTACTTTATTCAAGTGATTATTTTGCGTACCACAAGACACGTACCAAACTTTGAGAATCACTGCAGTAGTGTATAGGCTACGGTGTGTTGCCTAGCTAGAAAGAAGTCATTGCCAAGAAGCTAAATATAGTAGTTTGTTGTGTCCTACAAAGTGTTTATACTGTAAGTATTGTTTGTTTTATTAAACACCAATTGTTTAATTGTAACGTGCATCTTAGTTGGAGTTTTCATTACTAAATCTGGAGTTGTTGAAATCGCCTTGTACATCGCTAATGCTAATCAGTAGCATGTAGTATATGGCTACGACATTATACGTTATCATCAAGCTAGCACATTTTGGAAAAGTGGAGCCTTAGATTACATAGGACTGTTTTCTATCAGGCATGCTTGCTTTGTTGCCTTTAAAAATGGCAACTTCACCTACAGCAGCGGTTCTTAAACTTTTGGACTTCAAGGCCCAACTTTTCCACTACAAGGTTGCCCACGCAAATAATAACACTGAATTAGTAATCTCTCTCTTGATTGTAATCACATTCATAATTATAGCTAACTTACCTACAGTTTAAAATGATACACCTTTAAACACTGTACGGTATCAAATCTCACGGTATGATATTATCACGATATTAAGGCCACTGTACGATATTATTGTGGTGTATGTCCCCCTCCCAAATAAAAGGCTTACAAATGCCATAGCGTGTAAAATTAAGTGTCAGGAATGTTAAGGATAAACACGCTTGCTGTAATTGAATGTATTTAAAATATTTTATATATTTATAGTATTTTCAATGCAAATAATTGTGCAGGAACATCCTTTATTTCAAGCAAATGTTAAAAAAAACCTATGTGTCTTTAAAGTGACAATGTAAACATCAAGTGTGAAAAAATAATGTTCATTCGAGTGTCTTTCAACTTTTACATTGTAAGAAGAAGTGTCCTCTACAGTGGACACAATTATATCCTGGAAAAGGCTGTTTCTCGAAAAAGTTAACTAACATTTTAACTTTTAATAATATATATACCTCACAAACTAATGTTTGGCTTAGCTGGCTTCAAATATCTTTTCTGGGTGATAGTTCATAAGGAGGCGACTTGTCCAGGTTTTACCCTGCCTTTCGCCCGAGTGTAGCTCGATAGACTCCAGCACCCCCGCAACATTGAGAGAAACAGATGGAAAAATAGCATTTTTTTGGTGATTACCTCCGTCCAGTGCAAGATGGCTCTGTGTCAACTTGAAAACACTCGAGACAAAAATATTGCTTTGCAGATTGCAGACTTTCTTACCTCTGCCAAAGTGGTTATATTTATGCCATGGTTTATTTGTCTGTTTGTTAGCACCAGAACTCGAATAGTTATAAAAATATTTAGATAAAATTATTCAGAAAATAACCAAAAAACTATTCCTCTCATCGTTTTCGAACACACTTACTGCTTACTGCGTTCCTCACCCCCACATTGGCGCACTGCCCTGCGCAAAGGATTCTGGGAGATGTAGTTTATTTTCGCAAAAAAAAAACCTACACACCAAGTTTTTGTTAGATTCCGTCAGGCGTCACGGTATTATTGTGAAAGACTTTGAAACCTCAATACCAATCCACAATACTGTTACACACCTAAACACTACCATGACCAAATGACAAAAAATGGTCTAAGTTCTTCATCCTCCACAAGCAAATTCAGCAGTGAAGAAGACAAGAAAATATTTGTTCAGATTGTGAAAAGAAGTAATTTCTTCAATAAAAGTGTTGACTTGGAGTATAAAGGCACTTTATTGGGAGCAGTATTATTGGGGTTAGTGGTCCGTGGTGTGAGCCCTCACAGGTATCCTTTCCATTTCATGCTTTATTTAAGGACTTTACACATACTTTGTTTGCTGTGCCAGACATCCCTCCTGCCACTGATAAGATGGAATGGGAAATGTCTGACAGCAGCTCAGATCTCTGTAATATCTTTGTGAAATGGATCCAGGAATGGTAGCAACGCATGTCCAGCTGTGACCACCTGCAAATAAAACATGTACTTGATGTGTACATAATGCAGGAGGTATACATGGGCATTTTCTTTATAAATAGCACTGACCAACCCGTAACCAATGTCAATCATAAAAACTGATGTGTTTTTGTGTGCATTGGCATCTAAAATCCCATTGCCAAATTTAGAATGCATCATTCGTTCGTATCTGTAGAAGCGATCTCAAAAGATAGCAAAGAGACAGCTTGGGAGAGGAACTGTCAGTGTTTATTCAATAAATCTAGTGAAACATGGATTTTTTTTTTTAAATGTTTACTGTTTGGGGCAAATTAAGTGATATCACCTTCCCCGAGGCAGAATACATTATCCCTCCCATGTTCAACTCAATTTAAAGAGTTTGGTAAAGCTGTATGATTAAAACAGCATCCTCTGGGCTCGCTCAACTCTTGACAGGGTAATTGGAATTTTTTACATTTAAATCAAACCCCCTTGTCCAAATTAGATAACCCCCAGGACAAATATTGACTAGTGTCCTTCCTCGGTAAGCTGGTGAAAGCATCCTCGTTTTCAGATCAGAGTGTTTTTATTCACTATACGCACCCTTGTTGAAACACTTCCACAAATAAATGGACTGCGCCCAGGCAGACGCCGTCCAAGGGACATAAATTCTAGGCAGTCTTCCAAGGTTGTTTTTTTTTGTTTGTGTTTTTACACCCAGCATACCACACAGGTCCACTGTTACCAGAAACAAGTGTTCAGGCAATTGTTCAGTTGACAGAATAAAGCAGTGCTAAATCATTGATCAGTGATGAAACAATGAATTGAGTAGGATATCAGTAAGGGAGGAGATTCACAGAGAGAGAAAACCCATTCTGGCGTCTCCCCAACACCAGTGGAGGTCAAAATTTCTGAAATGACAGTAAAAACAACCTGAGTCAGGCTTTAAAATTATAAAAGGGAGATATATTCCCGTTTGACTCAAATATGTTGACATGACCTCACTGTTAGAAATTATTTGACAGTTTAGTGCCTCTGTGATGACACGTTCTATATCAGTATCACGAAATTGTCAGCTGTGAGAGTTGTTTGTTTACTACTAGCTGAAATATCTTCATGCTCGGGGTGTGCACTGAGAAGAACAGAGTATATTTTTGTATTTGTTTACACTTCAGTCCCTCCAAGAATTCCCGATGTTTCAATCGCGCCACTTTGCGCAAATTTGACCAATCCCCTCGAATCATGCCCAGCCTCGCAACATTGTCCGAAGCCAGCAAACTTCCCCGGAAATTTTGGCCAATCAACAGAATTTTTTGCCAATTGCTCAAGTGAACCATCTAATCAAAACGTATGTCTGTTTCTGGTGTAGCTGAAGCAAGAACAGCAAAAATGTAACAGTATCTCGAAGTATTTATTTCTAAAATGGCAAAATTTGTGTCCTCCCCCTTAGCTCAGACCTACTCCCTGTGCCCGTCTAGGGCACTAAGCCTTCTGGGTAATCTACTATATTAACATTTTGCAACACAATTGTCCTCACTTCATCTTATATATATATATATATATATATATATATATATATATATGTATATGTATATATATATATATACATATATATACATATATATATATATATATATATATATATATATATATATATATATATATAGGTAATTCAATTTCTGCCCCTTTGCTACCTCAGCATTGCAAATGAGAAATATATATGTATATATATATATATAGCAAAGGGGCAGAAATTGAATTACCTGCTCAGTGGCCTTGTGGTTAGAGTGTCTGCCCTGAGATCGGTAGGTCGTGAGTTCAAATTCCGGCCAAGTAAAGACTATAAAAATGGGACCCATTACTTCCCACTCAGCATCAAGGGTTGGAAGTGGGGTTTAAATCACCAATGAATCCTGAGCGCGGCCACCGCTGCTGCTCACTGCTTCCCCTCACCTCCCAGGCGGTGGAGCAAGGAGATGGGTCAAGTGTAATTTCACCACAGTTAGTGTGTGTGTGTGACTATCAGTGGTACTTTAACTTAACTTTAATTTACATGTGTTATGATAATCTCTCATTGTCTCTCATTTATAAATAAAAATTAGCGCTATAGACTGCTCTCAACAATTCACAAATGTTCTTACAATGTGGAGGTAAATATTTTGGACCATAAATGAATGTTTCAAATGGACAAAGGCTTGTTAAGTATAAAACATACACAGACAATGTCTGCAACTTGTGTATGACCGATCAGACAGTGGACAATCGTAATTATTACTATTACTTGTTAAATGAATTAAAACAATTTGATTTGAATATGTGCTGTTACCATTATCTAGTGTCTTCTTTCAAATATGCGTGGTAATAACAAACATAACATCAATAACGTATTTATTTCTGAATTGTTGTTGAAATCCTGTGCTTTTTTAGTATTAGTTTACAAGGAATACTTAAAACATTGATAACAAAAACTCATAAAACCACAAGCTGATTCAATGTTATTGAGAAAAAAAAAGTCTCAAATCAATGCAACTTTCAAAAGATTCACGCATTTTAGATCGCAACAATCACAAAAATGCTCTGCGGAGCGACTAATGTATATCACTCAGGCAAAGCAGGTTGTTCAATGCCTCTTCTGTTACATATGTTATTTTTTTAGAAATGTGTTCTTTCATTTTTATAAAACTTGTCCTAACACAAAACCTGATTAAGAAAAATAGGAACATTTTATCATGCTGACCTGTTGTGCAAGTTTAAAAATTAAATTATTATTACTGTGTACTGTATATTAATAATTAGAGATCATCAGTTACAATAAAGGCATAATGTAAAAGTTTGTCACATTGCAATGTCATCTAATTTTATCACACAAAGTTACCAGCTATTAGTGAAAAAAAAAAAATTAAATACTTAACAGGTGACCTTGTGAGTAGAGTTGCATGATGTAAACGATATACGGTAAAAATGATATAAATTTGTCCTACGATAAAACATGTTTATTACACAGTTGTCCCTCGTTTATCGCAGTTAATTGGTACCAGACATGACCGTGATAAACAGTTGTTTTTATTAATAAATCTAATATGTTAGCAACACTAAATTGGCCCTAGTGTGTGAACGTGAGTGTGAATGTTGTATGTCTATCTGTGTTGGCCCTGCGATGAGGTGGCGACTTGTCCAGGGTGTAATTGCCTTCCGCCCGAATGCAGCTGTGATAGGCTCCAGCACCCCACGCGACCCCGAAAGGGACAAGCGGTAGAAAAAACGGATGGATGTTCATAAATAGAATATGAAAAAAACCTGTTTACAACCTTCCAAGTAAGTTTTTTATCATCATTACAGAGCCATTCAAATGGTGTATGAAATAACACTCATATACCTGTAGTCACTTGTACACTCGTTTTACCCAATGTACGGAAGTAGCCTTAAGTGAGTTCTACTAGAGATCACACAGCACAGCTCCTCGTGCCACCTATGTAAATCTGAATGTTGAAGGTGCAAATTGGCAGCCATGTATACGTCAGTCTCTCCTTGGGCAACTGTGGCGACAAATGTAGCTTACCAGCACAATGAGTGTGTGATCAAGAAGTGAATGAATTATCGATCAAAAATGCTTTGGGTCTCTGAAATATGAAAAAGAGTCACATAAGTCTAATCCAATATCATTATTTTTATTTCACCACACCTAGTGATACTTTAACTTTAACTTTCAGTTATTATTTTTAAAAGTTATCAAAATACTACATACTAAATTTTTCATTTCTCATTTTGTATTTGTTTTACAGTTTGACTTACCTTAGGGCCCATGTGTGTAATCTGTTCCAAAATTATTCTGTTGTAATTTATATTCCACAGAATGCACCGATATATATGTCTTTCTCAGAAGAGGTATGGATTGTTTATAGCAATTATATTTTCATGCCGTATCCCACATCCTTAACTCCGTTTTATTTTTAAATTTTTCTCAGTTTTTTATCACCCCTTTATATGACCAAATAGCATCATTTTTGGGCAAAGAAATGTGACAAAAAAGCCCAAATCCCCCAAAGTTAATCATGTGTTGCTAGGGATTGGTACTGAATCGGGTACTTTGGTAGGCATCGACAAAATTCCGAAAAGATTCACGTAAAATTAAACAATGCCATATTTGAATACCTTTGTTGCTTGTTACGTCACATCCAATTGCAGACTAAACACTGGCACAGACTCTTGACTTGGAAACAAGCACTTAGGCAGCATTCAGAGCGGAATGAGCCAAACTGCCCAAATCATTTAGCAATTTTCCTGTTAACAAATGAAGTATACCTGATAGAAAACACTGAAATGTAAACTAAGGCTCCACTTATCTGCACCAACTTGATGCTATTTTACATCGGCTTTGCCATAGACATGCTACATGCTGATTTTACATGCTAATTTCAACACCTCAAAATTTGGTAATGAAAACTACAACTTTGATATGTGTTACAATCAAACAGCTGGTGTATAATAAGTACATGTACTTACTTGTAGTATAACACTTTTCGGGGCGCAACATAAGGTACGACTGGCACATCCATCTTTGTGGCAAAGACTACTTCCGAGCTAAACAACACACCTTATTCTATATGCTACTGACATATAACGTCTTTGAATTGCAACTGCATGCAAAGTCTACTATATGATACTTGCAAATGAGACACAGAAATGTAATAAGATAAGTAGATATGACTGGACAGCACAGTTATCATACTCAGCTCATTTTAAAATGTAACACTAAAAAATATAATTTATCGTTAAACAATTGACATTTATTACCACACACAAAACAACAGAGAAACGGTTTTGATTCCGAGATACTGGGAATTGGTACTCACCCCTATTTGTTGCTCATTGAACTGGTTTTCATGTGACGTTATACATCCTTGCTTTCTTCCTGCAAGTATGTAGATTGACTTCCTAATATTTGAACCACAGGTGCAAAGTACTTGTTAAATTGATTTTGAATAGTTCACTGGCTTGGTAATATAGTTAAATTAGCCGTGCCAGAAACCTGAGGGTTACTGTACTCAGATACTGTACATATACTGTACGGTCCCTATGGAAGGGGGGCTTATTTGCATTTTAATCTGGGTTTTACCTTATACACCCTAGTTGATATCTTTAATTCGCCTCCACGCCTCTTGTCATCCAAATCACTGCCGTTGTGTCCTTGGGCAGGACACAACACCCTTTCCACCATTGCCGCTCAGACTGGTGGATTGAATGATGGGTGGTGGTCGGAGGGGCCATTGGCGCAAACTGGCAGCCACACCTCCGTTAGTCTACCACAGGGCAGCTGTGGCTACAAATCTAGCTTACCATCACCAGATGTGAATGTGGAGTGAATGGATGATGGGTCCCACTTCTTTGTGAAGCACTTTGAGTGTCTAGAAAAGTGTTATTTAAATCTAATTTATTATTATTATTAAATACATATCGTATTTTTCAGACTATAAGTCGCAGTTTTTTTCATAGTTTTTCCAGGGATGCGACTTATACTCAGGAGCGACTTATGTGTGAAATTATTAACACATTACCGTACAATATAAAATAATATTATTTAGCTCATTCACGTAAGAGACTAGACGTATGAAATTTAATCGGATTTATCAATTAGGAGTGACAGATTGTTTGGTAAAGGTATAGCATGTTCTTTATGTTATAGTTATTTGAATGACTCTTACCATAATATGTTACGTTAACATACCAGGCACCTTCTCAGTTGGTTATTTAAGCGTCATATAACGTACACTTATTCAGCCTGTTGTTCGTTATTCTTTATTTATTTTAAATTGCCTTTCAAATGTCTATTCTTGGTGTTGGGTTTTATCAAATACATTTCCCCAAAAAATGCGACTTATACTCCAGTGCGACTTACATGTTTTTTCCTTTTTTATTATGCATTTTCGGCAGGTGCGACTTATACTCCGGCGAGACTTATACTCCGAAAAATACGGCACTTGTATTCCCTGTTTTTGTTTACCCAAAGTGTCTCAAGATTAATCTCTCATCTGATTCAAACTCAAAGAACCAAATGTGCATCTTTTTCCAGACAAGTGAGGTATTACTTTCTTTAGCCAAACATTCACTAATTTTAAGATACTGGACTTTTTCTGAAAGAGTCAAAAAAGAAATAAACAGGCAGATTGTGGCATTGCATTAAAGTGTTTTCTACTATAAGCAGCCAATGAAATCTCTCAGATACTGTACATATACTGTACGGTCCCTATGGAAGGGGGGCTTATTTGCATTTAATCTGGGTTTTACCTTATACACCCTAGTTGATATCTTTAATTTGGATTCGTTTTAGAAAGAGCATCTGTCATGAGTTACACACAAAATTGCAATTCCTTGTTAATAAATGACTATCAGATACACATGAGGATTTTATCTGGCACACCTACTGTGGTTATGGCTTCATTAGATGATTAATATGAAAAAACCTGTGACACACTTGAAGGTTTTGACCAGTAGTGGGTCAATGTATTCCTTGTGCGTCCTTCGTGTGCAAATAGAGTTCAGTGAAATTGTGCGAAGGTGACATGATATACACACAACGCATCTGCTAACTGTAAAAAGCAATAATGCTGCTACTGCTTCCCGAAGAGTAATGCGTCCCTAAAAGAAGACACAAAGGAGGCCACTAATGAAAACAATACATGTGTTTTATGACACTGGGAATAAATTGCGACTGCACACGCTCAAGTTAAAAAGGACAAGACAGGAAGCAATTAGTTAGACTTTACGAATGTTGTATTTCAAACTGATCAAATGGAATGTTGAACTCTTCCTCAGTTGTTTCAGAGAGACATCATACTTTCATCCTCTCAGTTTTAGCTTCTAAGCTGTATTTCGCATGTAATCACACAGCGTTTCCCCGGTGGCACTACCCTTTGAGCATTATGCCTGAAGTGAGTGATTCGTAGTGACAATCAAGACCAGAACAAATGGTAAGGAGCGACATGCCAAGAACAAGTATTTTTGAAACCTTTTTTTTTTTCAGTATAATGGATTCAGTTACTTCATCTCTTACTATGATTAGGTCACAAAGTCCCCCTCGATTATGTACAAGATTATACATGCATTGGAAATACTTCAATCACAAGTGGTGAGGAAGTTAAGGCATGTGATACATGATGATGGTCATGTGGCATTTCTGTCGTATGATGATGTTCAAAACCGAGATGGATTGTACTCACTTTTAAGAGCAGCTTCTAATTCAATTCCCAATTGGGCGTCAAGCCAAGGTTAGGGTTTCATCTGATGAACGATTGAATTGAGCATTGACGTGGTACCTCGATTTTCGTTAGTAATCGGTTCCAAAAGAAGAGAGGAAGACCTTATTATGCAGTGGTGTGCCGTCAGGACCAGCAAGGCCTTCTATGCTGGCCTAACAGTACCAAAAATCATGATCATAATTGAACACAAAATTGTTATTTTTTTTATTTACTTTCCCTAAATAACTACAATTATCCATATTCTCCTCATGTCATATTATGCTCCTTCCAGTGCTGTTTTTTTTTTAGTTTTAGTTTGTATCCAATGAGAATTCAGCTAGCTTATGTTGCCATGCTGTACGCAATATGCCAGACGCCTTCAGAATCAACAATGTGGGCGTCTGTTCACAAGGGGTAATATTATGAGGGTTTTATTTTTATTCTACATTTTAAACACTTCCTTGTGGTCTACATCAGTGGTTCTCAAATGGGGTTACGCATACCCCTGGGTGTACTTGAAGGTAGGCCCAGGGGTACGTGAGATTGAAAAAAAAATATTAAAAAAATAACAACAATTCAAAAATCTTTTATAAATATATTTATTGAATAATACTTCAACAAAATATGAATGTAAGTTCATAAACTGTGAAAAGAAATGCAAAAATGGAATATTCAGTGTTGACAGCAATTTTTTTTGTGGACATGTTCCATAAATATTGATGTTAAAGATGTATTTTTTGTGAAGAAATGTTTAGAATTAAGTTTATTAATCCAGATGGATCTCTATTACAATCCCCAACGAGGGAAATTTAAGTTGATGATTACTTCTATGTGTATAAATCTTTATTTATAATTGAATCACTTGTTTATTTTTCAACAAGTTTTTAGTTATTTTTATATCTTTTTTTCCAAATAGTTAAAGAAAGACCACTATGAATGAGCAATATTTTGCACTGTTATACAATTAAATAAATCAGAAACTGATGAAATAGTGCTGTATTTTACTTCTTTATCTCTTCTTTTCAACCAAAAATGCTTTGCTCTGATTAGGGGGTACTTCAATTAAAAAAATGTTCACAGGGGGTACATCACTGAAAAAAGGTTGAGAACCAATCGTCTACATAACATGTGATAGTGGTTATTTGGTCAACATTTTTCATAGATAATGTTTTACAGACTTTCTTCAAGCCTCTCTCCGACTGTCTCTTCAGGATGCGTCTAATTTACATGCCTCCACTTTGATTGCGCTTTCTCCCCGTCAGCCATGTTGTAGTTTTTAGTGCTTTCATCTGGAGTTTACTGACAGATATAACTTAGACCTATACGCTACTTAGTACTAGAACTTACAACAGCGGAGAATGCATGTGCATGTACGAGCTAGTCTGCCCCACAACAAGAGGATAGAGAAAAAAGAAGGAGCTCATTAGCTATAATGTTGGACTCATGCAAAGCTCTTCAGATAAAACCTTACAATAAATGAAAATATTTGCTGGCGCCACCATTTGGAAAAAAGTCACAAGTTTGGCAAATTCCAAACGACTCGCTTGAAGGAAGTACGAATGGAGGCAATATTTTTTTCTAAATACTTCATATCTTCATGGATGGGACAAATGCGCAAAAAATGGTACCAAATAGGTAATAAAATGTGTTTTTGCATAATAGATCCCCTTTAAGAACATCAAATGAAGGCAAACACTTGACAGACTAAAATAGAAGAAGTGTAATTTAATCAGTAATTACATGAATGTTTGACTGCATCAAACACAATATGTACCATGCAGGCTAATGCATCCTCCATCCATCTACAGAATTACTGTCGATAGACCATGCAGTACATTTTCCCTAATAACTGTGGGGGCGTAATGCTGCAAATGCACAAAGTAGGCGATCCCAAGGCATACAGCACAGTACATTATTGTACATTCTCGTTTCAATGCAACAGTCTCATTAACATTATTTAAATGTGTCATTGTATTTTTCAGCTTGTAGCACCCGGGAGAATATCTTAAGATGTGTGCATTTTCATGCTGGAAGCGTTTTGTTTGTAGAAGATAACCGCAGTTAGTTGCAGTTACAAGATGGAAAGACCACTTATTTTCAATGATCTCCAGGACAAGGTGACCACGTTAGCCAACCTTAAATGTCAAAAAGGTGTCAGCAACCTTTTTGCGGCAGAGTGCCACATTAAATATACCACCATAAGTACCTTAGTGGGCTTCACCGTGGCAGAGGGGTTAGTGCGTCTGCCTCACAATACGAAGGTCCTGCAGTCCTGGGTTCAAATCCAGGCTCGGAATCTTTCTGTGTGGAGTTTGCATGTTCTCCCCGTGAATGCGTGGGTTCCCTCCGGGTACTCCGGCTTCCTCCCAATCCAAAGACATGCACCTGGGGATAGGTTGATTGGCAACACTATATTGGCCCTAGTGTGTGAATGTGAGTGTGAATGTTGTCTGTCTATCTGTGTTGGCCCTGTGATGAGGTGGCGACTTGTCCAGGGTGTACCCCGCCTTCCGCCCGATTGTAGCTGAGATAGGCGCCAGCGCCCCCCGCGACCCCGAAAGGGAATAAGCGGTAGAAAATGGATGGATGGATGGAAGTACCTTAGTATCATCAATTCTTAAATATTGACAATATCACAATTTATATCCTCAAGTATGTGTATTTAGAGAGTTTGGTTTAGGAAATCCATCGTGCAAATTTAATGGATGTTTAATTTAAGTATGAAACAACTCGATTGAGTGAAAAGTACTATTTATTTACAGCCATAGAAAATCATTATGTGAGACAAGTGCACATATATTTTTCTTTTTTTTTCTAACTCGTAATTAACATAAGCAAAAGTCAGGTAGCAATGAAGCCAATGCTCTATTCCGACTATAAAGCGCTCTAAAAAACATCCAAAAACATTTATCAAAATTGTATATACAATATGTGCACATTCATAATAACATGTAATATTTACGTATTCTGCTCATTCTAAGCATACAGCCTACAGCCTATTCATTTCACAGACGCATCACAATTTTTGCTATTTTCTTCAACAACAACAACACCACTGCTAACACAACAACAAATACATTGGGACCACTGGTGATCCAGAACCTTATATCTTTGAGCCTGTATATACAGAGGTTGAGCTACAAGTTTTTAAAAGCTGAGTGATAAACATATCCGCAAGTGGTATTATTGCAAAAATAAGTGATAACATAATAAAACAATCACTTACTGTACAATGTCTGCTCTCCAAAGGATATCGACTGATGGGATGTTTATGTCTTCCCGTTTAGATGAAGAATTATTCATAATCCACCTGGAGGTGGCCGCAAACAAGCTTTTTTTCCTGTCTTTCTTGCCATTGGAATTGGGGGTTAAATCACCAAAAATGATTCCCGGGTACAGCCGCCGCTGCTGCCCACTGCTTCTCTGACCTCCCGGGGGGTGATCAAGGATGATGGGTCAAATGCAGGGAATAATTTCGCCACACTTAGTGTGTGTGTGACAATCATTGGTAATTTAACTTTAACTCAATATCTGGGTTTAAGTCAGATGTCAACTTTGATGACCAACTTTTCAGTTTATAGCTACAACATTCTACTATACAAGTGAGAAGCATGACATACAATCTAGAATTAACTTTCACAAAGTCAGATGAGGCGATGCAGCAGCAACTCAGAATGTCAACACCTTAAGCTAGTTACCTCTCTGTGATCATGGCGCCACTAAAAGTAGTTTGCCCGTGTTAACGCTTATAATAACAACATTTTTAATAATTGGTAAATATTCAGGTCACGAGATGTAAATGGTGTATTGTTGGCAGTTTCTGGATGTTTCTTCAGGCTTTACCTGCATGGTTAGCCACCTTTGCCGTATATTTCAAATTAGAATCTTTAAAAAGGAGAAAAACACATGTGTTTTTTTCTTAC
Source organism: Nerophis ophidion (assembly GCF_033978795.1). Taxonomy (NCBI): domain Eukaryota; kingdom Metazoa; phylum Chordata; class Actinopteri; order Syngnathiformes; family Syngnathidae; genus Nerophis; species Nerophis ophidion. The sequence continues at coordinate 11,583,289 of NC_084614.1, read as the reverse complement.
ATTAGGATTTTGAATGATAGCCAAAATTACCAAGAATGTGCTGTTCCCCTTTAAAAGCATTTCAATGACTGTACTAATGAAGTCTTTGGTTGGACTTATCTCTGTTTAATTAGCATAAGAAATGAATGGTGTGGGAAAAGTTCACAAGAAGATAGGCATTATAGTTCTTTCTACAAAAGTGATTTAAAGGAAGTCCCAGCCGCGGTGCTTAACAAGCTATATTACATTTGTTTGCAACATTGTGCATCACTCTGTTCATTTACATAACACAGAATGTAACCATACAGTCAGATTGAGAGAACGAAAATGACCCCTAGTTAAATGATAAATGATAAATGGGTTGTACTTGTATAGCGCTTTTCTACCTTCAAGGTACTCAAAGCGCTTTGACACTAGTTCCACATTTACCCATTCACACACACATTCACACACTGATGGAGGGAGCTGCCATGCAAGGCGCCAACCAGCACCCATCAGGAGCAAGGGTGAAGTGTCTTGCTCAGGACACAACGGACGTGACGAAGTTGGTTCTAGGTGGGATTTGAACCAGTGACCCTCGGGTTGCGCACGGCCACTCTTCCACTGGCGTAGTGGGAGAGTGGGAGAGCCTATCAGTTCTGACTATTGTTATGATGGAAAGAAAAGGCTTTAGAGGAGAGGCAAGCAACTCAGTTAGAGCTGTAAAGGTGATTTTATTCCTCTATTTGTTGATATATCTTAATAGCATGGTCACTTCACTTTAACTAAATAAATAGGCAAAACATGTCTTCCTAATATGGTCTACATACATGTATACCTGTGCAATTACTAGAACGATAAATGAAAATGTACTCGGCTAAATTGCAATGTCCATGTGTGTTTGTTTTCTTCATCTCTCGCTTTCAAACAGGGTGCAAAAGGTTTCACTCTGTATATTGCGCTAAGCACCTGAGCGTGTTTATTCAATAACAGAATTCAATGAACGGCATGAATACTCTTGTCAGTCATCCACAATCTTTGTTTTGGAGGACGGAGGCAGGACTGCAAGCGTACATGCACTAAGCGCAGACAGGGCTTTGGTAGTCGCTACTGACACCTGATTTCCAGAGGACGTGTCACAGCAGTGTGGCGTAATCTACACACCGGCAGACTCTTTCTGTTTTTATTCAAGTCAATGTGTCCCTTTCCACAGCCTGCAGCATTGCCGTTCCGTATACATACACTAAATATACGCAGAGCTCACCAACTCAGTGGCTTAATGGTTAGAGCAGGGGTCACCAACGCGGTGCCCGCGGGCACCAGGTAGCCCGTAAGGATCAGATGAGTAGCCCGCTGGCCTGTTCTAAAAATAGCTCAAATAGCATCACTTACCAGTGAGCTGCCTCTATTTTTTAAATTGTATTTATTTAGTAGCAAGCTGGGTCTCGCTTTGCTCGACATTTTTAATTCTAAGAGAGACAAAACTCAAATAGAATTTGAAAATCCTAAAAATATTTTAAGGACTTGGTCTTTCACTTGTTTGAATAAATAAATGTATTTTTTTACTTTGCTTCTTATAACTTTCAGAAAGACAATTTTAGAGAAAAAATACAACCTTGAAAATTATTTTAGGATTTTTAAACATATACCTTTTTACCTTTTAAATTCCTTCCTCTTCTTTCCTGACAATGTGTAAATCAATGTTGAATAATTTTTTTTAATTGTAAAGAATAATATACAGATGTTAATTTAATTCTTCATTTTAGCTTCTGTTTTTTCGACGAAGAATATTTGTGAAATATTTCTTCAAACTTATTATGATTAAAACTCCCAAAAAGAATTCTGACAAATCTCAAAAATCTGTAGAATCAAATTTAAATCTTATTTCAAAGTCTTTTGAATTTCTTGAAAAAAATTTGTTCTGGAAAATCTATAAGAAATAATGATTTGTATTTGTTAGAAATATAGCTTGGTTCAATTTGTTATATATTCTAACAAAGTGCAGATCAGATTTTAACCTATTTAAAATATTTAATCAAAATTCTAAAATTAATTTTAATCAGGAAAATTACTAATGATGTTCCATAAATTATTTTTTGAATTTTTTCAAAAAGATTCGAATTAGCTAGTTTTTCTCTTTATTTTTTTCGGTTGAATTTTGAATTTTAAAAAGTGGAAATTGAAGATAAACTATGATTCAAAATTTAATTTTCTTTTTTTTGTGTTTTCTCCTCTTTTAAACTGTTCAATTAAGTGTTTTTTCAATCATTTATTCTCTACAAAAAACTTTCCGTAAAAGGAAAAAAAAATGTACGACGGAATGACAGAAATACCCATTTATATATATAGATAGATTTATTTATTAAAGGTAAATTGAGCAAATTCGCTATTTATGGCAATTTATTTAAGTGTATATCAAACTGATAGCCCTTCAGATTAATCAGTACCCAAGAAGTAGCTCTTGGTTTCAAAAAGGTTGGTGAGCCCTGGGTTACAGTGTCCGCACTGAGATCGGTAGGTTATAAGTTCAAATCCTGGTCGAGTCATACCAAAGACTATAAAAATAGGACCCTTTATCTCCCTGATTTGCACTCAGCATCAAGGGTTGGAATTGGGGTTTAAATCACCAAAAACTATTCCACCGCTGCTGCTCACTGCTCCCCTCACCTCCCAGGGAGTGAACAAGGGTGATGGGTCAAATTTCACCACACCTAGTGTGTGTGTGACAATCATTGGTACTTTAACTTTAAGTTTGTCGCAGCACAGCAGATCAATTTAGCTAAAATCTGCTTGTGTTGGACAGGAAGTAATGCACAAACACAAAATAAATGATCCCATTTGGCTTTCAAAATAAAATAGTTAAATAGTATTTTACACTATAAAATGTCCTAATGGGTGGTGACGGACATAATTTGACCATATTCACCCAAATACTGACTGTCCGCACGACATGGCTACACGGCTGGGCCGCAACAGGACAACAGATGGCGCAGGCGTTCTGCAGCAAATATGCACCACGGCCGTGACGCGCCCTGTGGAAATTAGGGTTGCAGTGCAAAGGGGCAGCTTGGTGACGCAGGGGTTAGTGCATCTGCCTCACAATACGAAGGTCCTGCAGTCCTGGGTTCAAATCCAGGCTCGGAATCTTTCTGTGTGGAGTTTGCATGTTCTCCCCGTGACTGTGTGGGTTCCCTCCGGGCATTCCGGCTTCCTCCCACCTCCAACGACATGCACCTGGGGATAGGTTGATTGGCAACACTAAATTGGCCCTAGTGTGTGAATGTTGTCTGTCTATCTGTGTTGGCCCTGCGATGAGGTGGTGACTTGTCCAGGGTGTACACCGCCTCCTGCCCGATTGTAGCTGAGATAGGCGCCAGCGACCCCAGAAGGGAATAAGCGGTTGAAAATGGATGGATGGATGGATGGATGGAAGCAGTGCAAAGTAACAAAAATTAGGAGGACAAAAGATGATCGTCAAGCCAAATGCCCAGTGCATAATACAGTATTATAAACGTGTTAAGATTACATGATATTATTACACAATTGTCTATGCCTATTTTTGTGCATCAGCCAGGTGGGGGGGGGTTACGCATAAAAATAATATCAATTGATGTTTTTTTGTGTGTGTTTTACTGGAAATGGAAAAACAGCTGCACAGTACTTTTTAGGGTAAAACATTTTTTTATAGTGTTTAATGGTAAATTGAATAACAGCACCACTGTTTTTGACAGTATAGTTCTGGCGACTGAGCTGCCAGTTATTTGCCGTAAAATATATAATATATTATTGGTTTTACTGTTGGGCAGCACGTTGGAAGAGGAGTTGGTGCGTCTGCCTCACAATACGAAGGTCCTGGGTTCGATCCTGCGCTAGGAATCTTTCTGTGTGGAGTTTGCATGTTCTCCCCGTGACTGCGTTGGTTCCCCCCGAGTACTCCGGCTTCCTCCCTCCTCCAAAGACATGCACTTGGGATAGGTTGATTGGCAACACTAAATTGGCCCTAGTGTGTGAATGTGAGTGTGAATGTTGTCTGTCTGTCTGTGTTGGCCCTGCGATGAGGTGGCGACTTGTCCAGGGTGTACCCTGCCTGCCGCTCGAATATAGCTAAGATAGGCTCCAGCAACCCCGGAAGTGGTAGAAAAATGGATGGATGGTTTTACTGTTGTTTTTTAATCACAAAATGATTCCTGAGCACGGCCACCGCTGCTGCTCACTGCTCCCCTCACCTCCCAGGGGGTGAACATGGGGATGGGTCAAATGCAGATGATATTTTCACCACACCTAGTGTGTGTGTGACAATTGTTGGAACTTTAACTTTAACATTTCAGTGTATTACTGTACTGCAAATAAAAAAATAGTGCCACTGTTTTCTACGGTGTAATTCTGGCGACTGTACTGACAGTTTTTTTTACTGTAAATTCGACGGTTGTTGTTTTCACAGTATATTACTGTAAGTGGAAAAATCATATCACTGTTTTTCTACTTTAAAATGCCGCACTAAATGTATTACATTTAGTAGGAAAAGATAAGGTGACGCATATTATTTTCAGGCCACATGTTTCACACGTGTGCATTAGTGCTTAATTTGGGCTCCAAATAATGCTGGCAAATATGTCTTTATTGGAAATAACCGGTTCAGGCCTCGTTCATGTTGACTTTGCCACTGGTGAAGCCAACAATGATGACATACAGACAAAAGCATTGTTAGACATGTTGCATCTTCTATTGTTTGAATTATGTTTGTATGAATAAGACACTAATGATAATGAGGATGATTAAAAGAAGAACACTTAATGGTGGTGTGTGCATTATGCGTGTGAATAAGCCAAGACACAAAGCCGAGCGTTCACTCGGCATTTATAGATTATCCTTTTGTAGACGCGTCTTGCTTCCAGTCTGTTCCATGGCACACATGAATACAGCGTTGATTGCACTCACACGACACACACAAAAAGGCCACATTCATGAGAGGAATTCGATTCATGAGCCTTGTATGGAGGAACGAGGCGGAAGTGGAGGGACTTAACCAGGAGCTTCACTGCGCTCCGCCGTCTTCTTGTGCAACTTGCTGCCTCCACAGCTGTGCCCTCAGAGTCTCCCCCGACATAAATGACCATTATGGTTCCATTAGAGCTGCTACTTGGAGGTCATTATGCTACTTTGAAAAAGCAGAGATGAAGATGTTAGTGGGCTCCCATCAGGGGAGAGAAACAGACTGAGTAAGAGAGACACATTACAATCAGTCAGTCCGCTACTGAGCTATTGTCATGACAGACAAACAGCAATATGGCTCCTCTGAGTGAGCCTCTTAAGTTATAAAAAAAAAATGGATGGAAACAATGATTAAGAAGGAGAGAGGGACGATAAGGCAGGTCATTTTGGGTTACTTTAATACCAAAGAGATAAACACAAATAATTTTGAGGAAACTGTGTCGTTACAATGTGTGGGACTTGCCATGGATGCTTTTTAGTATAGGTAATTGTTGTAATCATCCATCCATCCATTTTCTACCAGTGCCTATCTTAGCTATAATTGGGCGGAAGGCGGGGTACACCCTGGACAAGTCGCAACCTCATCGCAAAGACATGCACCTGGGGATAGGTTGTTGTAATCAGTTGATTATTAAAATTGGAAATTGTGTTTGAATGCCACTGTCCTATTGATCTGAATAATGCTTCCCAGATGGAACAGCAATGTAGCTCAACTTCTTGTTAGATTGCAGCACAGTGTAATCAACAGTGACTCGCTTGTTACTGCCAAGTAGTACACTCTATGTGACTAACTGAATACCAATTTGACACAATTGACAGAATTAAAAGAATAAACACATTATTTAAGAACCAAATTATTTCAAATTAAATTAATTAATTTATTGATGAGTAGATTCAAACGCCTATTCTTACTGCTCATGTAGGACAAAGCCTAGCAGTTGACTAGTGTTTTTATTTGTGCTATTTTTTTATCAGAATAATCACACTTTTACATTTTGATTATTGCGATTAATTACAGGGAATTACTCGCTTGAATAATTACTAGGTTTGTAGCGATTAATCAATTTATCGATAGATTCAAATTCCCAAATGTTAAGTGTATTGATCTGTGCTCGGCAAGTTTGCCTTCCAGAAGATAAGTATCGATCCAAGATCGTTGTAGAAGGAAATTGATGAGTTTTAATGGTACTACGAAAATAAAACTATTAGGTTTAAGAACGGCATACTTTATATGAAGTTTAGCACTTTAAATAATAAAGACGTTAAACGTTAAGTATGCTTGCCCGTCTTTTGCGTCATCAAAACAAGAATGGTGAATAGCTACGGTGGCTGAGAAAGGTCATAACAACATTAATTACAGAACAGTAGTTTTCAGTGAAAGCCACAAAAAAGACAAACGACACAACACAATAATTTAAAGCCACAACTCAACTACAAGTCACAAAATACGCGACCGACACAATAGAAAGTACAGCGGAAAAGTTTTGGCGATGCACCCTCCGTCGGAACACAAAGAAAAGTTATTTAACCAAAAGCAAATAAATACAAGCAATGGATGAAGGAGGTAATGCAAATTAGGAAGTGAGGGACCAACACCATCAACAGGGATGAGGAAGCTAACATGCATCAGCATGCTGTCTTTCATCGGCGGCGGCGAATACAGATATGGCCGGGTCAGGGAACTTAATTTTGCAGGTTAGTGTTGGTTACTGTACTTTTATTAAAAACAGCTTGAATGTTGAAAATGCAAGCAGAAAATGTTTCTTCTTGTTAATTCAACCTAAACTGTTGGTTGCACTTTTTTCTAATAAGATGTGAATGCATTGGCCATTAATTGTTGTTTATTGCTTGCTTGTATTCATAATTCATTCATAGCTAGTTCATTTACATGAAATAACAGGAATACAGGAATATCTAGTATTTATTTCACAGTCAAACTGGTTAATTTGTTTTGGTAAAAAGCTACTGAATCGATTTCAACTCACTGAATCGTTTTGGATTTATTTTTGTAAAAAAATAATATCATCCCTGTATTGTATCGGCAACCAGAAATATAAAATCAAATCGAAACGTTGTTAAAACGAAGCGCATTGACATGATTCCTGTATGTCAGCAACCTGTGCTGCCTTGAATGCGGCCGCGCTTAAGGTAGACGAGCATGCGCAGTCCAAATTAATTGTGTAATTAATCTGTGTTAAGACATGATTAATGTGATGATTTTTTTGTGATTAATCGCATGTGTTAACAAGTTAACTTTCAGCGGTTTAGTTTTAACAATAGAATATATTGGATTGTCTACAAGCCCATACTTGGACAAATATCAGTAAGTCAAAAACCATCAATACATTTACGGTTGGGTGGTTTATTTTGTTCTTGTTGTCGTGTTTTTTATTGTTGTTGCCATCACTTTCCAACAAATTGGGCATACTTGTTTGTTTGTCCTAGTTGATTGGCTCGTATTGCTCTCTCATTTAAAGCCAAAACAGTTCCACACTGAAAATTCAGGTTTGCAACCATAATTTTTCTTCCAAGTTTTGTTACCTCGCTGTGCCTGTCTGTGCATTCCACCCACCAAGACAAAGATTTTGTATGACTGATGATGAAGATTCACTACGCTCATTTAATTCTGCCAATGAATCAATCCTGAGGTCCTCAGAATGTTGCACTCGTACCCTAATTGAAAGCAAAATACTTAAAAAGACAAAAAACACATGAACATGGAAATTTAATGATGACAACAATATTATCAAGTTCGTTTTCACTAATCGTTCGATTAATGAAAAGGAAGCCGAGTTTTAGGTGTTCTGTGTTGTGTGTTCACAACAATAAAAACAGCGCCGCTGATTGGTATTCCCATTTTTTAGGGAGAAATAAATACATTCAGGGAACAGCTTTCTTCTCAGCACATAGCATATATGGAAAGAGCCGCTGACCTGTGTGTCAGGCATGATGGTTCCTGAGGGTTGCATGTCCCTTTAAACTGGGGCAGAACCAACCAAGCATATGATAAATGCACAACAGGTCACTGCAAAGCATTGGCCTGAAACACCAGGTAGCCTCCCAGGGTTCTGCACCTGTCGGCTGCTGGGAGATGGAAACGTGCTGACATGGACTATAAAGAGCTTTCAACTTTTCAAGCAAAGATTGCACATGCAGGATAAATGGATCAGGACATACGGTAGCTCTAAAGGTATGCATTATGGTTGCGAGAATATATTTTAAGTTTTATTTAAGAAAACTTCTTGGTATCTGACATCAAGGCAAAATTGTTTACCAATATTGATATTATTTTTTGAGATAACCTTTAAAAAAGAGGACAACAGGATTCCGCTCTTTTTACAGACTTTCTTTCCAACTGATCTCACTTCCTGCCGGATGTAGCTCATTAATTCCTGTGTGGACAGTGTTGTAATTTGGGACACCATTTGCAGTCATCACCAGCATGTCCAGAGTTTCCCCCCAATGTTCAGACAACCTTTCCCGCCCGTGTCAGTACAATAACTGCCCAATTTCTTGGCAACGCCACTGAACAGGTGGGCAAAGTCACTGGCCTGGAGCTGATGAGGAGGTTACTGGTGTCACGGCTATGTGCAAAAATGCGTTCCGTAACAGAGCTCCCTCTGTGCTTATAAACACCAGCGCCATCGCTGGAGCAAGTGTGTGTTGAACTTGAGCTAGGCAGCAGATTGTTCTTTGGATCTTGTGACCATCTCACTACAAGCTGGGTGAGCTGTGACCCCAGCAAGTGGTCCCACAGGCCAGAGTAAGTGCTACTGGGCTGCAAGCAGATGGCCCTCCTGATGCCACTCTGACTCACAGATAGGTTTTAATTGCCAAGGCTGATCATTAGCCCGATGGCTCTGTAGAGGCCAGCGCTCTTCATGAGTTGCGGGTCTTAAAATAGGGCCTGGTGATGAGCATTGTGAGCTCATACACTTGAATGACCAAACCCATTGCATCTCGTTCTCATGCACACACAGGCATAAAACTGACACAATCAAAGACTCCTCAACGCCAGCGTCTGAGGCACTTTGCCAGGGGCCTCTCTGTGCTTTCCTGTCTGTCTGACTCACTGTCTCTAATGTATTGCTGACTGCACATAGCTCCCCAGGCCGTGACTCTGTTCCCAGTAACAGCAGTAAGTATGCTGCTCTGACGTCACTGGACAGCAACAGCCTGGTCTACTTCTCTGTACTCATAGACCCACATCGCTTCCAAATTAAGTCTGCACTCCATTAAATGCTTGTAAAATATGTTATTTGTGCTTGTGCAACACACTAAAAATACATGTTGTGTTCCAAGCAATGACCAACTATAGCTATGTGCACATGGACACAATTAATCGGATTACAAGCCAAACCGGAATAAAAATGCTTCATGAAAACACACCATTCGGAATATTCTGACACAATCACACACGTTCGGATCAAAATTTCCATTTGATTAAACTGCGTGGATTATACCAATAGTAATTTTGATTGGAGCGCATGTAAACACTTCTTCCAAAATTGCGTCGCAATTATCCCAACTTCGCATGTCTTAGATGTCAGCTATACTTTAGTGGTGGAGGGGGCACTAAATTTGATAGTCTCGGAATGAAGCGATTGTCTTGCTGCGATCTTCCCTCTTCGAAATGTACAAAAGTAGCGTTATATATTGTTGAGTTTTTTTGCTGTAAAAACGAGACTTTCAAAAATAAAATGATGGTCTGGAGTGTCATGTGTAGATGTAACAACAACAAAAGGGATCCAGTTGTCTCAACAAACAGTTTTTTTAAGTCCTTACAGCTATTGCAAGAGCTAACGTGCAGTAAAGTGGTGCTACGTGTTTGAAGCAAGCACGTACACATAATGTCGTAACATGAAAGCACGCGGCAACCGCACATATCACATGAAGGGGACAGAACAGCTCCATTTCAAAAGGAGAGGTAAAACAAAGTATTGAACAGAAGGAAACATGTATAAATAAATAACGCGACAATGTCGGACAAACAGAAACACACAGAGTTGTATTTGTTTACAGCAGAAATCACTGCTTCTACTTCTTCATCACCCGTAGTGAGCAAACTCATCCAAAAGATGGCGCTACAGCACAAACAATAGCAAACCTTTCCGTTTATGGAAATCTGCTGCGTGTGTCAAGATAAATATATTCCGATTTAATATGTGATGCATGAAATTGCCTGTCATAATCGGATCATTTCAGAGTCCAAGTACACAGTAACATTCTAATCCAAAATTATGATCAGGTTAAATAAATGTTGCCCATGTATACGTGGCTAATGATTCAACATGTGTAATATTTGTTTACCTTGAGTAGCACTTAAGAGAAGGTTGTTTCAACAATTAAATGTGTCATCTTTCGAACAAATATAGCACACATTGCTTTTTGTATGACTGGTTCGTCGGCATTAAGGAATTAAACCTGCTCGCTGTCAGAAAGTGTGAACCAATACAACACCAATGTACTTATGCATGATTCCTGATAAAATGTAGATCATGTGGGTGTCTGCTGTTTCACATTACAATTTTAATCAATTTACCAATCAAGTCCAGGCATGTGAAATTTCCGCGAAAACGCGGTACTGTACGTTTAAAAAAAAAAAATGTTTGCGCCAAAAACTAAACTTCTACGTTTTTTATAACAATATGCTAAAAACACAACGTGTTAAACGCTCGCCTCAGCCCCAGGTTCTTGCTGTTCCGCGTGCCTCAACGCCGCACTGAGTTGCAGGATGGGGAAACAAACAGCTTGTTAGCTAACTACAGCTCTAGCTAGCTGTTGTAGCCTCCATTTGCTCTCAGAGCCACAATGTTGAAGGCTATCCACTTTGCTGCTAATCAAATTTGGACAATTACAATCAAAACACTGATAGTTCCGAACCAGTTGTAGCTCTAGAGCATGGGTGTCAAACTCTGGCCCGCGGGCCAAATATGGCCCGCCGTGTAATTTAATTTGGCCCTTGAGGCAATATCAAATGAACATTATAGCTGGCCCGCCGTTATTACACAGCAGCCGTGCCGCTGTAACACCGCAATTTCTCACACTTGCCAATTTGCCCGAAGTTCAGTGCCCCTCCCGAAAATCTCCCGGGGCAAGCATTCACCCTATTTCCACCCGGACAACAATATTGAGGGCGTGCCTTAAAAGCACTGCCTTTAGTATTCTCTACAACCTGTCATCACGTCCGCATTTCCTCCATACAAACAGCATGCAGGCCCGCTCGCATAATGTATGTGGCTATTACACACGCATAAGTGAATACAAAGCATACTTGGTCAACAGCCATACAGGTCACACTAAGGGTGGCCGTATAAACAACTTTAACACTGTTACAAATATGCGCCACACTGTGAACTCACACCAAACAAGAATGACAAACACATTTCCGGAGAACATCTGCACTGTAACATAACATAAACACAACAGAACAAATACCCAGACCTTGCTTGTTCAATGTTAAATGAAAAACTTGTTTGGGTCCCTATTGGTTAATTTGTTCAACCTTGGCCCGCGGCTTTGTTCAGTTTTACATTTTGGCCCACTCTGTATTTGAGTTTGACACCCGTGTTCTAGAGAATTAATAGCCAACGATATGGTATATTTTTGACCTGACGGATTGTAAACAGAGGTCACAATTATATTACCTGAGGGGGCGTGGCTACAGGATAGAGTTGCCAAACGGGAAACGTTCTTTCCATGCATTTTATAGAATTTTACATTACAAACTTTCAATGATAATAATGTTAATGTATTAAAAAATATGTGGTACATTAGATGGGCCATATAAGTGTCATACAGACAGCCAAAATAGGTTGGGAAATGATTTTGAACCTTAGGGTCAATTATAGTGTACAAATGCACCCATCCATTTTCTACCGTTTGTCCCTTTTTGGGGTCAATTGCAGGAAATATAGTCTTTATTTAAAAAAAAAAAATGGAGTTTGCTTGGCAGCCCTTTGTGCTGATATACATTTTCCTCTTGTTTTTCTCAAATGGTGCTTACATCCCTAACAGTCAGCTTGGATAGGCTTAACTCCAGAGTTTTCCAACTCAATCACACAAGGGCCACAATCCAAAGCCTCTTCATGCATCAATCAATCTATTTTCTACTGCTTGTCCTTCTCGTGGTCGCGCATTTGTTGTATAACACCCACAGGGGATTAACAAAATGTGAATGACAGCCAGTGAATGTGTTTTTTTGTGGACAGTAGGGTTGTCTTCAATTTAGTTAAGTTAAAGTTAAGTTAAAGTACCAATGATTGTCACACACACACTAGGTGTGGTAGAATTTGTCCTCTGCATTTGACCCATCCCCTTGATCACCCCCTGGGAGGTGAGGGGAGCAGTGGGCAGCAGCGGTGCCGCGCCTGGGAATCATTTATGGTGATTTAACCCCCAATTGCAACCCTTGATGCTGAGTGCCAAGCAGGAAGGTAATGGGTCCCATTTTTTAAGTCTTTGGTATGACTCGGCCGTGGTTTGAACTCACAAACTACCAATCTCAGGGCGGACACTCTAAACACTAGGCCACTGAGTAGGTATTTAGGATTTTATTAGTCCAATCTGAGATGTTAGATTTTGCCCATTGTCAAATCTATGGCACTTTTACACTGAGAAATAAACAGATGATGATATGTAGTAGTGCAGTGGTTCTCAACCTTTTTTCAGTGATGTACCCCCTGTGAACATTTTTTTTATTTTAGTACCCCCTAATCAGAGCAAAGCATTTTTGGTTGAAAAAAAAGAGATAAAGAAGTAAAATACAGCACTATGTAATCAGTTTCTGATTTATTAAATTGTATAAGAGTGCAAAATATTGCTCATATGTAGTGGTCTTTCTTGAAATATTTGGAAAAAAATATATAAAAAATAACAAAAAACTTGTTGAGAAATAAACAAGTGATTCAATTATAAATAAAGATTTCTACACATAGAAGTAATCATCAACTTAAAGTGCCCTCTTTGGGGATTGTAATAGAGATTCATCTGGATTTATAAACTTAATTCTAAACATTTCTCCACAAAAAAAGAAATCTTTAACATCAATATTTATGGAACATGTCCACAAAAAATCTAACTGTCAACATTAAATATTGCATTGTTGCATTTCTTTTCACAGTTTATGAACTTACATTCATATTTTGTTGAAGTATTATTCAATAAATATATTTATTAAGGGTTTTTGAATTGTTGCTATTTTTAGAATATTAAAAAAAAATCTCACGTACCCCTTGGCATACCTTCAAGTACCCCCAGGGGTATGCGTACCCCCATTTGAGAAACACTGTAGTAGTGTATACTGACTGGTCATTAGGTGCCAGTTACGTGTTGGTTGTGCTCTAGTACGTATACATTAAAGTTCCTAAAGTTAATGAATGTAATTGCACAATGATTATAGTCTTACATTTAAGTGAACACAACAAAGATGTAATTTGTCCTATGGATGTTCTCATTCACGTCCTCCATGTAGGAACTTTGTCCCAAAACTGTTAGTAAAATATTATTGCGTGCAGATGTGACAAATATATTTTATTAAGAAATGTGAGAGCCAGGCTAAAATGCAGCCAGTTCTTTACGTGACATCACAGCAGGAAGCAGTGATCCTTCTTGAGTGCCAGCCGAAACTAAAATCATAAAAAAATGATCTCCTACTCTCTAAAAACTATTTGTCTGTGCACAACTGTTTTTTACTCCCTGTGAATGCGTGGGTTCCCTCCAGGTACTCCGGCTTTCTCCCTTCTCCAAAGACATGCACCTGGTGATAGGTTGATTGGCAACACTAGAATTGTCCCAAATGTGTGAATGTGAGTGTGAATGTTGTCTGTCTATCTGTGTTGTCCCTGTGATGAGGCGACGACTTGTCCAGGGTGTACTCCGCCTTCCGCCCGAATGCAGCTGGAATAGGCTCTATCACTTCCGGCAACCCCGAGAGGGTCAAGCGGTAGAAAGTGGATGAATGGATGAATGCTAACATCGTTTAGATTTTTTTGGGGTTGATTTTATTTCCACAATAGGCTGTGCGCTAGAAAAATTTGAATTGTGGGCCACAAATGGCCCCTGGGCCACTTTGGACACCCCTGTAATAACGTGATTGTTGATTAACCATCTCCTCGTCATCCTTTTAAAATATGGGCGAGTGCTACAATATTTTATAAGGACACAAAAACATCAGAATCCGAGAAGTTTATAACTTTAGTCTGGATGAACGGGAAGAATTAGCAAATCGGAGAATGCGTCTGAGAAGCAAGAGATTCCTAGCATGCCTTAATTGTTGCCCTCACAATGATCACGTTTGACTGTTTTCCTCTCAGTGGCCTAGTGGTTAGCGTGTCCGCCCTGAGATCGGTGATTGTGAGTTTAAACCCCGGCCGAGTCATACCAAAGACTATAAAAATGGGACCCATTGCCTCCCTGCTTGGCACTCAGCATCAAGGGTTGCAATTGGGGGTTAAATCACCATAAATGATTCCCGGGTGCGGCACCGCTGCTGCCCACTGCTCCCCTCACTTCCCAGGGGGTGATCAAGGGGATGGGTCAAATGCTGAGGACAAATTTCACCACACCTAGTGTGTGTGTGACAGTCATTGGTACTTTAACTTCATGCATCTTTGTTAGTAAAAGTGGTGTAGATTGTAGCCATGTACAATTAACTTATTGCTACGTACCTCTGTTGGAGGTATTGAAAGAATGATTAGTGCAGTGCAATCTTTTTATTCCACTGAGGCCTCCATTGATCAATAAATTACAAAAGCTGTGTAAAGGATTGTGTTAATGTAGAAGGCATGTTGAATTCTTATTTGACGACATTTTGGGATTTTCATATGGGACTGGAGTTTGACACAACAAAAACCCTGACGAAGATTTGCTGTATAGAATGTAGACGGCTGAATGGTATGTTAGGCCTTGGTGGAGGTCCGCATTCCACCGATTACTGTTGAGTTAATCATTGTTTGAGTGTTCTCAGGATTTTTTCTTCCGAATATAGCATGCTCACATGGCCAGTCCTGTGCACATGTACCTCTTCTTGCGTGTGAGCACCTGTCTGTGCAAAACTCTACACTGCACTTCTGACACGGACAATAAACATTTGATTTTTTTGGAGTGAAACTGCAACAAAGAAAAGGCTAACCTCATTTGGCCACCATTTGAGCTCACCTCAGGACAGCCCACTTGCGGTGAAGCAAGAACAGTCTGCCACGACTGAAGGCCTGTGGAGGCGAGGATGAGCTGCAGTAAGTGCCAATGGAGAAGCTCATTATGTATTAAATGTTGTACTAAACCTTGAGTTGCCGTTCCTACTGAATGACTGCTACCTTTGGACACCGCTGGAGATCAGAAGGAGATGAAAAAGGAGGATAGACATGGAAATTGTCCGAGGAGAATATGTGTGCGCGCTCTATCTTGACTGTTGTTTTGATGCCACCCACTGTTTCAAAGCTCCAGGCCTAGTGGGTTTTGTACTTGCGAGATCTCTACCCAGTTGGCCCGTCCTTTCCATCTACCCTCCCGGCCCTCCCTCCTGCTGACTGTGCTAATAGCTCTCCAGTCGCTCCCATCACTCATGTCCCCAGTGGACAGACATGTGCAGACATAGACACACACCTATGCAAATATTCATGGTGATAGCTCACAACCCTCTGTGTGGAAGCCATGTGTACATCTTTCGTAATCAAATGCAAGTGCAAGTTTAAGCACCTTACTGTGATTAACCTTTACTTTTTAGAGCAGTGCTAAACCACCTTCAAGTAGATAAAACCCTCATTTATCGCTGTTAATTGGTTCCGGGCCTGACCATGGCAAATTGATTTTCATTAACCAAATATATGATATCGGGCGTGTTGCGGTGATTTACCAAGACGGGGTGTACAATTGAAAACATGTGCAAAAGTTGTGCCGACCACCCGATATAAATTAAGTTTTTGGATGTATACCGACTGTCACCATGGAGACAGTAATTTTTCTCCACATTTATGGCATCATGTTGTTGACATGCAGCACTCCAATACAATATGTACCACCTAATCAGTAGCCTAGTCGTTAGAGTGTCAGCCCTGAGATCGGTTTGTGAGTTCCAACTCCGGCCGAGTCATACCAAAGACTATAAAAAAAGGGGACCCATTGCCTCCCTGCTTGGCACTCAGCATCAAGGGTTGGAATTGGGGGTTAAATCACCATAAATAATTCCCGGGCGCGGCACCGCTGCTGCCCACTGCTCCCCTCACTTCCCAGGGGTGATCAAGGGGATGCGTCAAATGCAGAGGACAAATCTCACCACACCTAGTGTGTGTGTGTGACAATCACTGGTACTTTAACTTTAACTTTTGTAGGCTATAATTAAGCACAATCTAGACAACACAACCTATGTTTAGCTCGCTAAAGATGCACGGTGAAAGGCGCTGCCTTATTGTGATGGTGCATCTGGAATGATCCGGACACAAAAAAATGCATATTGCAAGATGTTTTTTCAATTAGGAGGTATGTTGTACAGCTATATCTCCTGTATCAGTGAGTCTCAAACTTTGGTACATGTACCCCTACTGGTAGATGGTACATCTAGTGGTACACCAAAGAATCCCTTGACTAAAGTACAGTGTTTTATTTTCCTATATTTAAACATAGTGTTATGGTGCAAACTGTGTGTAATGTTACAATGGCCAAAAATATTAAATATACTTATTAGAATAAAGCGTCTGCCTTGTTTTTAATGAATAGTTAGGCCTACTATGCTTCTGTATTTTGATACTTGTCATTATAGTGGTACTTGAAGAGCCAAGTTTTTTTGAGGCGGTCCTTAGAAAAAAAGTTTAAGAACCGCGGTTTTTTATTAAAAACAGACACCATCAAAAAAACAATTGAAGTCAGCCGGCAGTTATTAAATTATAAAATGTTATTGCTGCGTAGACAATATGTATATTATTCTATATTCATGACGTTAGAAACACAACCACATAACATAAGTGTGCACAAACATCGCAGACGTGCTAAATATAGATGCAAAACAGCGGCCGCAGAATAGTACTGTTGGCGTTCTGATAATCAGTACACATTCTGCAAATGCATGGAGGCAGACATGCTAAAATAGATGTCGCTCTCAATTTTGGATCATTTAAGGCAGGAGTTCATAACATTTTTGACCTTGGTGCCCAAGTTTTCCACTACAAAGGGCCCCAGCGCCCACTCAAATATTGACCCTGAATTAGTAATCTTACGCTTTATTTTAGTCATATTCAATAATTATATCTAACCTATTTACAGTTTAACTGGATAAATATTTTCAAATTATATGGAACCATGCAGTAAATAATATCAAAGCTTAAGTCAGGCTTATTACAAAAATAAATATTAATTAAAACTACTGCAGAAGAAGGAGTTATAAAACTGATGAAAAAAAAATGTACACAGTTAATTATGCAGTGCTATAATAAATACATTTAAGCTAACTAATAATACATTATAAAAATATATATTTTTCTAAATAAACTGTCAATAAAATTTAAGTGCAAATGAAAGTACAGCTTCACCACTTTAATCATAAATTTGCGCTTAAGAAATGTCTCAGTGACTTCAGCTCCAGACTTCTTCTGCATGTGTGATATTGTCATTACTGCCCCAAGTGGTGGAAAAGTGTATAATACATATTTTTTGGCGGCCCTCTAGTGTGTGCTTACGGCCCAACAACAGGCCATATTGGTTAAGAAACACTAATTTAAGGGACACAATATTCTGTGCATGAGCTTAGTAAATCAGCTTTGGGTGCGCTATCAAGATTGTGCTTGTTTTAGTGCACGCAAACTTTCAGTAGATCAAGCTAATGTTGTACTGACTTTAGGTGCCATCGGCTCAAATACAGTTCAATTAGCCATTCATTTTTATGCTTGAAAATGCTTAATTTAAGCCACAAATACGTAGAATATGCTTTAAACAAAATCTGCATTAGAGTGAAGCTGCGAAATATGATGTGTGATGTGGTGAGGGATGAGTGTTACAGAATAATGTGAGCCTGGTGCATCATTTCAATTTTCATCATTCATCCCTGAAAAAACAAGTTTGAGTGTTTTTTGCTGATCAACATAAATCCACAAACACACATTTTCACTGGGCATAATGACATTTAATACACTTGCAACCACAAAATTACCAGCCTTCATCATTCATCCGTCGCCTCGACTGCCGCTCTCAGAACTGGGTGACGGACATTAAAATGCATATAAAATTAAAGCTGTTTACTTGGACACTAATGAGAGGAGGCTTAAGTAGTCCTGTTTAATTAGTTTGATTGGCTCCATCGGGACCACACAGCTGATTCACTGAGCGCTCACAAGGCTCTTTCAAATCCTGAGTATCACAAGTGATGTGTAAGGAAAGTGGATTGCAGCGACATGTTGCCTTTACTGATCCTGGGATGTGAAGGAGCTCTGCAGTCCAATGTACTCAAGCAGACCATTACATAAGCACCACTGCAAGGTCAGACATCTTTGTTCTTCTTATCCGTCTTTCCCCATTAAAGTCACCTAATAAACCACCCTAGTTGCCTTTAAGGGTTATGAACCAAAACCACATCCTGTTCACAGCGTTACTGTTGCTTTATCCATCCATCCATTGTCTACCGCTTATTACCCTTTGGGGTGGCGGGGGGCGCTGGTGCCTATCTCAGCTACATTGCTATAATCAAAATTAATTTAAATGTTCTGGCTTATCTGTTCCATAATACATTTTTACCCTCTCAGCAGTGCCCCCTTTCATCTCTAACTGCTGTTTGTGAGTGACTGAGAGTTACATTGATTATTGTGTCGAAAGAGACGTGTTGAGATGTGTTAAGATGGGTTCTGCGGCACACTAGAAGTTTCCTTTTTACCTAAGTGCATGGGAAGGAGTACAAAGACGAGGTCGAAAGTGCAGCTCCACTTCAATAAAGAGCCTAGTTTGTCCTCTTTGATGCTGCCTTGCACCTTAGATACAAAGAACTCATGCTTTTGTCACTGAGAAGTGCAGTAACAGACACCACTCTTCACTTGTGCTTACCACACAACATCTCACTCTCACTATGTACTGCTTATACTATGTGAGGACTGCAGAGGACATTTTATAAACTACACCTCTTCTTAGTTTTTAGTTACAGGGAATATTGCCAAACATTGAATATCCACGTAGAGCCGGGTTTTGTTATAAGTACTGTCCGATACGAGTGACAAATTTGTGTTAAAGAGTGATTGAACGCGTACATACAAAAAGGTAACTATACACATCTTGTACAAAGACCAACAGATTTGTGTGGCATGTAATTTGAACGAAATGGTAATTTATGTACCTGGAAAAATATAAATAAAACATATAACTAGGTCATTAGTTCAACAATATAAAATCAGATCCACAACAGATTTTCATAAGTATCTCAGCAACACATGGTATATGCATCAAAATTTGTAAGTTTTCACTTTACTTTAGTGGCCTGATCTACTAAGATCCACATAACATACGAAATAGCTTGTGCAAACTTTTTATGTACTATTTGTGAGCGTGTTGCTGGTGAACTATTAAAACTGTGTGTACAATTGATAAAAAGTGTAAAAGTGGTGCAAACCACCTTATTTAAATGAATAATATTTTGTCACCATGGAGAAAATCATTTCCCTTCACATTCATGTTATCAAGCTCTCCAACCTGTGCTGTTTTGCAAAGCTGTTGAACATGCATACCACATTTAGACAGCCCATTTTTAACATGTCAAAAGGGCTCTCTCTTTGACCGCAAAACCATTGTTGTGGTCATAACACCGGTCATAACTGCGATGGTGCACTGTAATGATCCAGTGGCGAGAAAATGCAAGTTGCAAAACGTTTTTTTCATATCGAAGATTATTGATATATCTCTATCCATCCATCCATCCATTTTCTACCGCTTGTCCCTTTTGTGGTTGCGGGGGGTCCTGGAGCCTATCTCAGCTGCATTCGGGCGGAAGGCGGCATACACCCTGGACAAGTCGCCACCTCTTCGCAGGGCCAACATAGATAGACGGACAACATTCACACTCACATTCACACACTAGGACCAATTTAGTGTTGCCAATCAACCTATCCCCAGGTGCATGTCTTTGGAAGTGGGAAAAAGCCGGAGTACCCGGAGGGAACCCACGCAGGCACGGGGAGAACATGCAAACTTCACACAGAAAGATCCCGAGCCCGGGATTGAACCCAGGACTACTGAGGACCTTCGTATTGTGAGGCGCATGCGCTAATATATTAAAAACGAAAGTCATTAAAAAAAAGATCAGCAGACATCGTTTTTGTGTTCCAAATCAACTCTTAAGTCATACATCAGCTCACAGACGGAACTGCTTGACAGATGTCAAGTCTAATATTTTTATTTCGGACAGAAATGTCAATTGTTTACATGGTCATGGAAGAGTCACTCTCTCCATTATCTGTCCTATTGCAGCCTCCCATTGACCGCGGCAGGGGCCGTTTATGCTTAACAGTGCCAGTTCGCAGGCACCTTCCAGACATGTGAAATAAAGACGCAGAAAAGCGGTTGCAGTACAGTTTAAGCCTTGATGATTCACATTGGGGCAATAATGTTGTGTTTGCATCCCCACCTCCTGCTATTGCGGGTATTCTCATAATCAGCATATATTCTGCATATTTACGGAGTCAGACACGCTAAATTGATTGCACTCTTTATTTTGCTTGTGTAAGAGAGACTGCTCATTTGCGCTATATTATCTTTAAGCACGTGTTGCAAAAGTCTACATTGATTTAGCACAGAAAAAAGCTAATAGCTCATTCGGTCTGGTTACCACTACTTGCGTAAACACCGGTGCCACTAAGATAAACTGAGGTTGGTATCCATTCCTATCCAATTGGTCTCAACAATGAAAGGTATCGATTTAGTGTCTGCTACTTGGTTTTATTTGATTATTCTTGAGCGAGATCATGCAAATAATACACAACTGAGTCTCATAGAACTTAGAGTCTTGTTACACAGTCATTTATTTACATTTTGTGATGTTATATTTCACTTGCGTTTGGGCCAAGTGTGGCAATTTCTGCAGATGAAGTACCTTAAAGATTAGCCTTGCCAAAGGTCTGAGTACCATTCTCGTTATTGTTATGAAGATGTAATTCCCTAAGTAGGTTTGTGGCTGGCCAGTGTACATACAGTATATCTGTAAACAGTGAAAATGAAGTATAGATATCTGCAATCCCAGTTCAGTGTGACGGATGCCATTTTAGTATGGAGATTGCCCATCACTTCAAAAGCTGTGGGTCAAACCCTCTTGTCATGCGCCACGCTACAGTGTTCTTGAGCAATTCACTGCGTCCGCACAAGCTCTAGCAGGGATGCACCGCAGTTCACCCTCACCTCAGCTTTGACCTGGTGGGGAATGAGGACTGTGATTCCTCTGAATGCATCACTAGAGGCAAGATATGTGTATCGTCTGTACAACACAGGCTGTATTAAAGGATTGTGCAGGGCAGGGACTCAGGATGTTGAGGAATCTATACATCTCCAACCAAGCTTGTCGAGGTGTGCGTATAATACAAGGACTGTGTGGCCTTTTTACCCCAAACCAGGTCTATAAACACATGATCTTGACCTGTGAAGGGGCAGAACATTTCCCCAGCAGCATGTTTTGTGTGCTCCTGGATGGTACTCCTGTTGATATTTCACCACATATATACTTCCTGACCTCATCTTTTCAAAGGTACACCATTTCAGGCACAATTACTAACATAAAGCCAGGTTTTTGCCAAGCTTTGACTCTCTCCACTTCTGTAATTGACTTTTTCTCTTTCCAATCACAGACTCTAAAGTCTTAATGGCAAAGGATCAGTGTGCCAAAATGGATTCATCACACACACAGACAACATTTAGCTTTGGTGGAAAAGCACAAACAGTAGCCGATGACATACAATTCAGTTTGTACTACAAGCATGACCATGCCACTCAACAAAAAAATGTTGTTTGGTATCATTGTAGAGAAGATTTAGTATCACACACCATCACACAAGTACTGTATTACCATTATATAAATCTAACTAAACACTGATACATCCACGTTATTAGAATTTGTAGTTAAAACTAAAATCAAGAAAAATGTTTTTTTGTTGTTGTTGTTTTTTTTCCCACAATCTCTTGCAGCTGCTGCAATATAATTCACTCGGCGGTCATAGTAAGCTGTGACATTACAGTAACTTGCAGTTTAAAGTGACTATTGTGGCTTGAGTTAAAACCCATTGCCCGCAGGGTTGTTAATTGCAAGTGACCGCTGTTAGCCGCCCAACATAACTACAACCCAGTATCTACTGTATATGTTATATCGTGGCAATATTCGGAGACCAGCGGTTTTATTGCGGTAGAATAATAGTCAAGTATATATGTAAAAAAACAGGTCAATATATGCACCTAACTGCTGCAACATTCGGTACATCTTCATAATTCATTGAGATCTAAGGCAATAGATGTATCAAACGCCTGACACTTTAATGCAGACCTACAATGTCATTAAACAGTCATTTTTACTGCAGTCCCATGAGTGGCAGTAATATGTGATATACATTGGAAAGCAAACATCGCAAGCTTTTTTTTCCCTACAGCTCTATTTGCCGGTTTCACCGAATCAACTGAGTCCACTTGTTCCCAGTGTTAATTCTGACAGCAGTTTTTCATTTAGTTTAGTCATAGTCTTTTGACAGAAATGTATTTTAGTTTTAATCATATTTTAGTCATTTAAATTAATTCAGTTTTAGTCCAGTTTTAGTTGACTATATTTGTCTTTATTTTAGTCTACTAAAGATACTGTAGATTTTGTCGACTGAAATACAAAGCATAGTTTTACAATGCATCTTTGAAGATATTTCGAAAGCACTTATTCATTATTCAATAATGCAGAGCATCTCAAAAACTAAATACCCAACAAGACCTGGACTACGTGAATATTTCAATAAGTACATTTCACACTAACATTATTTTGGCTGAAATTAGGCATTTTTCTTTCAAATGTTGAATAATATATGACTAAAATGGTCACATGAAGAAACAAACTAGTTTTATTCTAAATTGTGTATAATTACACTGAGTGTGCACATTTGGCGTCCTGGCCACCTTTCTGTTGAGATAAAGCAACCCGTGTTTTAAATCTAGAATGCATATATATCTCACATACCTGTCTTCCTTTGTGTGTTGTCAAGTTGTGCAATTAATAGCTGAACGGTGTGCCAAGGACAGATTCATTAGATTGGCGGGCAACCTCGCCTATGGGTACTACAAAAGTAGTGGTTAAGTAAGCAGACGTGCTCCTTCTCGACCGTCTTTAATAGTAACAGCAATTTAGTATAGTATAAGTGATTTCAAAATATTAACTTTGGCCTATTTACTGTTTCGTAGATGTCCTGAACATTATCAGCCTTCAGATGTCGCCTCAAGTTAGTTGTATTTTTACTGGGAAAAAATTGAGTCACAGGGTTTACAACATGTCTTGTTATCTACTGGTAAAATGTTTCTATATGTCTTCTTTTTCTTCCATGTGTAGAACACATACATTATTGTAATGATGTTTGAAACAATGAGTAGAGATGTAACAATAGGAGAATTTAATACCACGGTAATAGGGACCAAAATGATCACTGTTGTCATTATTATTGCGGTATTGTGGAATGTGCTTACAAACATGTTTAAACATAACGAAAATAAATAGACACACTGTTAGAAAAGCCACTATTTTGCATTTATTGTGTTACTTGTGCTTCACTAAAGTGTTTTAGTCTCAGTGTTTTATCTGTTTAATATCTAATATTTTATTGTTGTACTTTACAACAATAATAACGATACTGAAATAAACTGCAATAACAGTGAAATACATTTTTGTAACATGGTTACTACTGCCTGGTTTCTCTTGTTACAGTATATTCTTATTTTTACTGTTATATTTGTATTCCTATTGTTGCTTTTTTTTTTTTTATTCTTATTGTAATTTTTTTCTATTTTATTTCCATTTATAACCCCATTATTTACTTTTTGCTTTTTAAATTCGATCTCAGTTCTGTACACAGCGGCTGGAATTTTTATTTTTATGAGGGCATCCTCCTGAAGGAATCAATAAAATACTATCTATCTTTAATAATTGGTTCGTACTGTAGCACTTTAGGGTTTATTTAAATAAAGAGTGAGTAACAAATAAAATCAATTCTAACTATGTATCACGTCTGAGGAAAGATCGATCATCATAATTCTGTGCTAAGGGAGCACAGCTTGTATGTTCACAATTGAATATCTTAGTTGCTTGGACACCAATGTGTTTATAGAAGTTTAGATTGGGGCATGTTGTTTTTTAAGGGGAAAGATGTATGGCTTTTGTTTTCATGTTAGCATTTGAACTAGTGAGCTGGCACCAATCTGTGAGTTTATCAAAGTGCAGTTACCAATCTCGGTTTTTAAACCTTTTTAATTTAAAAGGGTAATACTAAGCATCGGGAGTTTTCAATTTTTCAGTTTATTGTTACACCCCTACAATACTGTCTTGTTTTCCAGTGAAAAATCCAAACACCATGTCTTAGCAGTTGTAGTTAGTTGTTTTTTTTATCCCTGCCGTGATTTACCCTCGCCCCGTTGCTGCATGCTTCTGTGATTGGATCGATTTCTAACTTGTCCCACATGTTTAAAGATCAAATTAAATATGATTGGATTTTATCCCTGTCAACATTTTCGTCTCATTTTAATTCCTCGACTAAATTGTCCCGGACCTACAGTATCTGTTATCCGCCTTAGTGTCGTCGATGACGTCCCAGCATGTATGTCTCCTTATCCTTATTGATAGTGTTGGCCTCTTGCTTCCTAATTTTCATAGGAGAAAGCTGGTGTGTTGAAATTAATGATCAATCAATCAATCAATGTTTATTTAAATAAACCTAAATCACAAGTGTCTAATGATGTTGTCTAATGATGTTAATGTTTGTTGTGACCTTTCTCAGTCATTGTAGCTATCTGCCATATTTGTTTTGATGATGTCACAGACAGGCAAAATAGACTTAACGTTTAATATCTTTCGTATTAAAAGTGCAAAACTTCATATGCAGTCTGACGTTCTTAAATCCAATGTTTTCCTTTGGCTTGTATCGATAAAATGTATCGATTCCCTATTAAAAAGGATCTTTGATCCACACTTATCTTCAGGAAAAAAAACTTGCCAAGCACAGATTGATTATACTTGAAATTTAGGAATATAAATTGATCTATTAATATATCGATCAATCGTTACACCCCTTTGTTGAGGCAGTTCTTGAATTTTAATAATGTTGGCAAGTGTACCTAACTGTCAAAGTTTGTTGTTGACGAACCCCAAGATGCAGAGACAGAGGCAGGCATTGAACAGGAAAACATGTTTTAATTAAAACAGTAAAACAAAAACTAAACAAAGGGTACAAACAAAAAGCGCGCACGAGGCGGTTAATAAACTAAGGGACCTAGCATGGGAGCTAGAAAACAAAAAGGAACTTAGCATTGAAGCTAGCAAGAATCGAGCAGGAAACAGAAGTCGTACATGTAATATAAAAACAAACTTGGAAGCAGGGAACAAAAGGCAGTAAGCTAAAAACCGCAATCAAACATAGCTCACCGCAACACTGCCTAGACACAACAAGACACAACAGGTAGCAACGACAAGAGCGACATGTGGCAACGCCAATAATCCAGCACTCACTGGAGGAACGAAGCAGGTAAAATAGGAGTGGGCTGATTGACTCCAGTTGTGGCCAGGTGCCAATCAGCCGCAGCTGAGGGAAAACAGCACACAGGGGGACAAACAGGAAGCTGAAGCAAAATAAGAGTGCTGACAGGAACTAAGGACAGGAAATACTAAACACACACTGAGGAAAAACTAAAACACAAACAAACTGTCAGTGGCAAGCCTGACACCAATGTTGTTTCGGATGCTTGATTTATACTTGCATTATAATTCCACCTAATCTTTTTTTAATTGTAATCCTGAACTCTCCTCATCTTGCCAGTATGTATGCATGAATGCAAATGGGGACAGAAACCAAACCAACATACAGCAAGGTTCATTTATGTGATTGACAAGCACCACAGCTATCTTAATCAAGTTCTTCTCCCAACGAAAATGACGTGAATGTGAGTAATATAATCTGGTAAAGGTGTTTACATGAGATTTGCAATAATATACCCATTGGATTAGCGCGCCTGTAATTGAATTATTCGACGGCGTATAAATGTTCTTGCTCTCCCTCGCTGGCGCCGACGCCGCTCTACATGATGCACATATTGGCGTGCACTGTAGGTGTGTGGCACTCAGAGGAAAGGTGAGACAAGAGCATCTGTGCAGCAGTTCATATGAAAGCCACCTGGCTCTCCACGGCTCTGTGATTTATGCTTTTGATAACAACAAACCCGAGACGCTTTCAACAACAACAAAGTAGCGCTGAGAGATGACAACAATGGGATACTTGTCAGTCTGCAGATGAAAAGATGTCTTGCTGTCTCTTTTGTAACTTTGATAGATAATTGTTCTTTTGTTTTGTTAATTTATCTCCATGTGTTTCTCGCTATGCTATCGGGGGGTTATAAACGGGGCGAAATGTGAAGCGGAGTCATGGTTTCCCTCGGTGACAGGATGCCCTCCTCCTGTGAGGAGGTGGCAGTGTGCTCTGATGCCTTGACTGTGACTTATCAACACACTTATTTCCGCTGGCTTGTCCTTCGTACTGTCACACACTAGCAGGAGATAAATGCAGGTTCTGGATGGAATATGCTCCAATAATAGGGTTCATTTGTGCATTTACAAATC
Organism: Nerophis ophidion; assembly: GCF_033978795.1. Classification (NCBI taxonomy): domain Eukaryota; kingdom Metazoa; phylum Chordata; class Actinopteri; order Syngnathiformes; family Syngnathidae; genus Nerophis; species Nerophis ophidion. The sequence continues at coordinate 11,556,537 of NC_084614.1, read as the reverse complement.
GAATTAATGCTGACAAAAATGTCTTAAAACTACCACAATAGAACATGTTAATTCAATATTACTGTAATGCACCGGGGGAATATCATATTTATACTCAGATATTTACCTCTACTCAGTTAGCTGTGCATTAAACCCTGGTAGCGTGTGTAGAGTACATACAGTGGTACCTCAGTTTTCGTAGTATGATTCAGTTTACATTGAAAGTTTTCCTGAAAAGTTTGAACGTTTTTTTTTTAACGGCCAAATTGCACGGAACCTACTCAGTGGCCTAGTGCAGTGGTTCTCAACCTTTTTTCAGTGATGTACCCCCTGTGAACATTTATTTAATTCAAGTACCCCCTAATCAGAGCAAAGCATTTTTGGTTGAAAAAAAAGGAGATAAAGAAGTAAAATACAGCACTATGTCATCAGTTTCTGATTTATTAAAATGTATAACAGTGCAAAATATTGCTCATTTGTAGTGGTCTTTCTTGAACTATTTGGAAAAAAAGATATAAAAATAACTAAGAACTTGTTGAAAAATAAACAACTTAAAGTGCCCTCTTTGGGGATTGTAATAGAGATCCATCTGGATTCATGAACTTAATTCCAAACATTTTTTCACAAAAAAATAAATCTTTAACATCAATATTTATGGAACATGTCCACAAAAAAATAAATCTTTAACATCAATATTTATGGAACATGTCCACAAAAAAACTATCTGTCAACACTGAATATTGCATTTTTGCATTTGTTTTCACAGTTTATGAACTTACATTCATATTTTGTTGAAGTATTTTTCAATAAATATATTTATCAAGGATTTTTGAATTGTTGCTATTTTTAGAATATTTAAAAAAAATCTCATTTACCCCTTGGCATACCTTCAAGTACCCCCAGGGGTACGCGTACCCCCAGGGGTACACAGACCCCCATTTGAGAACCACTGGCCTAGTGGACCTACTCAGTGGCCTAGTGGTTAGAGTGTCCACCCTGAGATCGGCCGAGTCATACCAAAGACTATAAAAATGGGACCCATTACCTCCCTGCTTGGCACTCAGCATTAAGGGTTGGAATTGGGGGTTAAATCACCATAAATGATTCCCGGCTCGGCACTGCTGCTGCCCACTGCTGCTGCCCACTGCTCCCCTCACCTCTCTTGGGGTGATCAAGGGTGATGGGTCAAATGCAGAGAATAAATTCGCCATATTTAGTATGTGTGTGACAATCATTGGTACTTTAACTTTAACTAGTCGTTTGCCTGTATATCATTCTGCAAAATCCAGAAAGAACCTCACGTGTTGGTAACTCATTCACTACACCTGCAAAATAAAAATAAAGTTACAAGTGTCAATACTTTGACACAGAAGGTGGGAAAGACTATTAGATTGAAAATAAAACTCGTACAAAATTACATAGGCTCTGCCTTCCCATCCTCCCTCTCTTTCATCCCTGTCTTCAATAATGATAAAAGTGTTGTTAACTGTTCATCAACAAACAGGTTGAGACTGAACCAACAGAGCATTAGCAAGTTAAAGCCATTCACTGCACTAAATGTTGCCTCAATTGCATCAAAACATGATTAACCAACAATGAGCTCTATACAAACCAAATATTTTTCAGCAATCAATTAGGTGGTTACTACGTCAATTTGTATTTGTAACAGTACTTGAGAGTAATAGCTTGGGCAAAGTACCAAGTTCTGTGAGTTTTTTAGTTACCGAGCAATTGCCATCTTTGCTACCGGGTACCAATTCACGTAATATCAAACGGTGCCATATTTCAGTAGCTTTGTTGCACACGTCCGGTGGCAAGCAGGAAACAAGCAGTCAAGAACTTTTAGCAGACTCAGTTGGACAGAATAGAGGTAATGTTGTAATCTTGCATGCCAACAAAGTAAGAAGAAGGCGCTCTAAAGTACAATAAGGCTCCACTTTTGAAAGTGGGCTGGATCAATCCTAATTTTAATTGGATTTTATATTCACATGCTAAAAATTCGCATTGGTGAGTTTAAATAGCGATTTTCAACACCTCCGAGTTAGGTAATCAAAACAACTAAGATGCACGTTACAATCAAACAGCTGTTGAGTAATAAATACAATATTAGGGCCTGATCTACTAAAATGTGTGTGTACTAAAACACATGCAAACTTGATAATATACTTAAAGCTGTTCTACTAAAGCAGGGGTCGGGAACCTTTTTGGCTGAGAGAGCCAAAAAGCCGAATATTTTAAAATGTATTCCCGTAAGAGCCATATAATATTTTTTTTAACACTGAAAACAACTAAACGCGTGCATTTTTAAGTAAGACCAACATTTCAAGAGTATAATAGGTCTCTTATTCTTTCTAAGAACATTGTTATTATGAAGCTAACTGTGGAGGGGACGCGGCCTGCGGGCCTGCAGCGAAATAGAGTGTGCCAGGACCGGCCTCGAAATCAGCTACAGGTGTGTAGATGGCCCACCTGGGCCTTGTTATCTAATCACCTGTCGCTCTGTTATAAGCAGCAGCCAGGAGGAGACACGGGGTTGGGGTTGGAGCCAGAGCGCAAGCGAGAACAAAAGAGAAAAATACAATTGCTGGAAAATAACTGAGAGACTTATCTCAATATTGTTACAATATTGTAACCCTGAAACAGGCTTTCATGTCGGTGCTTGGTGGTCTGAAGAACCCCCAGGAGGGCAAGCCCCACACTAACCAATAATAAATAAATACATTCTTACCAGTAACGCAACTTCTTGAACAGGTGCGGTAGAAAACGGATGGATGGATTAAAAATGCACGAAAATATTTTATATTTTGAACATTATTTTTAACACTGTGATTACAAGTGGAATTATTTGTTACTTATCGTGTTAAGCAATGTCAGCTCAGATTTATCCAAGAGCCAGATAGAGTCATCAAAAGAGCCACATCTGGCTCGCGAGCCATAGGTTCCCTACCCCTGTACTAAAGGTATACAACAAATAGGTGTTTAGAGTAAGGAGCGCAGTCTATATAGCCTTTCTGTCTTCATGAATATGCAAAATATATGCTGATTATCAAAACACCCACAACACTGGGAGCAGAAGATGCATATATATTACACAGCAGGGCCAATGTGATTTATCAACGTCGATCACCGTTTTTAGCCCCAGTGTGTGAATGTGAGTGTGAATGTTGTCTATCTGTGTTGCCTTGCGATGAGGTGGCGACTTGTCCAGTGTGTACACCGCCTTCCGCCCGAATGCAGCTGAGATAGGCTCCAGCACCCCCGTGACCCCAAAAGGGATAAGCGGTAGAAAATGGATTTCGAGCACTATTCTGCGTCTTATTTTAGCACGTCCGAAAAGTATGTGCTAACTGACACAGTTACGCACACAGTTCTGAGAAAAGAGGTGCTCATGCTTCAAAGAGAGATGATGGACAGAGAATCCTGCGTTATACGTCTGTGTATCAAAATATTTAGACCGTCAGAAATAAAAAATGTTAGACGAAATGTCTATTCAGCGATATTATTTTAAAATTTCATAGCTGCATGCTGAGTGACTTAAGGAACTGTTTAAAAAAATCCAATTGATGTGTTTTGGTGTCCTACAATGTTTTTTTTATGGTGTTTGTTTTTTCACATGGAATATGGCAGGGGTAGGGAACCTATGGCTCTGGAGCCAGATGTGGCTCTTTTGATGACTGCATCTGGCTCTCAGATAAATCTTAGCTGACATTGCTTAACGCGATAATTATGAGTAATTTCGCTGGTAATCACAGTGCTAAAAATAACGTGCAAAATACAAAAAATTCTCATGCATTTAAATCTATCCATCCGTTTTCTACCGCAACTGTTCAAGAAGTCGCATTAATGGTAAGAAGTATTTTATGTCACAATGGCGGGGGGTTGCAGCATGCTGCGAGGTCGTTCTCCCTGGAAGGCAGACATTGCATTTAGGTAAAAACATGATTTAATTTTAACTAAAAAAATATACAAACAAAAATCGCTCACAGCGGAGGCACAACTTGGGCTAAAAAAACTAAGCTAACGCATAAACAGACTAAGAACATAAATCAAACAAAACTTACTTGGCATGGCATGAAGCACGAAGCTATGGCAAGGCATGAAACAAGTCAGCACAGGGCGACTGACTGGCAAAGACGAGCTTAAATACTGCCTCTGATTAGTGCTCGGGAAGCAGGTGAGCGGGCATTTTGTCCACCAGAGACAGGTGGACAATATGATTAACCAAGGAAACCAGACAAGGGAGTGGAAAAAAACAGGAACTTAAAGAGTCCAAAGGACAAACAGCACATGGCCAAACAAAAACATATCAACAGACATGACAATTTATTTATTATTGGTTAGCTTCAGAATAACAAAGTTATTAAAAAGAATAAGAGACTTATTATACTCTAAAAATGTCGGTCTTACTTAAAAATGCACGCATTTAGTTGTACTCAGTGTTAAAAAATATGATATGGCTCTCACGGAAATACATTTTGAAATATTTGGCTTTCATAGCTCTCTCTCAGCCAAAAATGTTCCCGACCCCTGGAATATGGCATTAACATATCTCCTTTATGAAATAAAAACCTCTAGAAGAATGTGTTTTATTTTTGGGACTTAGCCGCAGTAAATGCAGCTTCTCTAATGATACCTGTCCACAAAAGGGGTACCTTCCTCCTACTTGTTTGAAAACCTAGCAAAACGCAACATCGAGAAGCATGACAAGATGATTGTGTAGTAAATGTCTCTTCATGGTTGGTAAAAATCGCGTAGTACATGCAAAACCCTAGATTAAATCTGCACCAGTTATGAATACCACTTACAATGTTAGTTGATTGCACGCAACACGCCCTCTAACAGTGCATGCTGCTTACTAGATCAGGCCCTTACAGTATAAAAACATTGTAGATCTCAACACATTTAACTTAATGCCAAAAACTACTTCCTGACTTAGGCAACGCACCGTAGTCTATACAGTACTGGCATCTATCTTGAAATCGCAACTGCATGCAAAGTCTACTACATAATACAGTGCAGTACAATACTTGCAAATGAGACTCAGCATTGTAAGAAAACAAGATAACAACGAGACAACACAGCTCAGTATATGATAAATGGTAAATCAAACACATTTATTAGCACATTTGAACACACGCCAAAGTACAAAAATTTGGTACCATGGAGTACAAGTATCGATTCCCGGAAACCGGGAATTGTATCAAGTGTGACAGGTACCCACCCCTAGCAATAGCATTTTTCAATGTCGTTCATAGCTCTCATTAGCAATTGACATTTGCCCAGTGGGATACATAGTCAACGTCTACAAATGTGCTTTTCTACTTATACATACCATTTTATTTGACCTTTTAGTTGGAGCACCATAAAACACATGCATGTATTTAATGGTGCATTAGACTGTGCTAGACTGTGCTATTTTTATCTAGCGCCTTAGAGAATTCCATGAGAATGAATTGGACGCTGGTGTTCTGGCCTTATTTCTTCCTCAATTTCTCATTGTATGTCATATCCTCTCTTTGTCTTCCTTTGCCACTGATATGGCTCTTGCCCTCCTCCGTTGATCTGTTTCGGTCGTCTCTGCTCCTCACTCTATATCTGTCTTACTCCATCCTTCTGGCCCCCCCAAATGGAGTGGAGCAGCACACTTGAAAGACTTGTTTCAACGATCACCCGCCTTCATCTCGAAGTGTATTAACTGGCTTCACCTGTTGGCTCGATTTATAGTTGTTTGATTATCATTTCTTAGTTCTGTCAAATAAACCCTGACAGTGTGATTAAAATAAAAAAAAACTCCAATTGTTACATTGTATCATTCAGTTGAAAATAACTTCTACATAGACAATGTTGACCTTCATTGTGCAGCCAGTTTGCAAGAACTGCTATTACTGCAACAGAGCAAAAAGCTCTGACGACGGTGGGATGGGTACAAAGAAGGTAATATTTATAACCTTTGTCCTGGTCTGCGTTGCTTCAAACTTTCCAGGCAAACGGTGCATTACAGGGGAGGTGCTTAACAAGCTATGCCATAGCCCAGAGCGTCAATTCAACTCTGATATATGAGCCTTTCGACACCAAGCTAGCGCTGGTTCACTGCACTCCCAAGACATTGCTAAATGTGGCAAAAGCTCTGAGACTGCAATAATAACTGGCCGCTATCCCATTGAAGAGTTGGTCTCCTTGTGATCAGAGAACGCTGGCAAAATTTGGATGAATCCCAGAAAGTCATGTTGTCCAAGTGCACCTTTAAGTTGAATGAGTTCACATTTTGGAGCTGATCCATTGTGTCGCTTGAATTGTGTTTTGAGGAAAACGATGACAATACAAGAAGTCCGTTGTGCACTCGGACAACTGCATGCAAAACAACCATAGGTAGCACAGATGCTAATAGTGGTTAATAGTTAGCCAAGAACGAGCTCTATCTCCTCCAGGCAGCTGCCAAGATGCAGCCATAGGCTACTTGATCCATAGAGCCTCCGTACAAATAGCAGCTGTCCCCAAGCTCGGCTTGTGCATTAGACAGTTGACAGTTTTCCTAAAGCAGAAAGGAGCTGAGTGCTCTGTGACTGATGGAGTTCCTTTGTCAATGACAGGTGAGCTGCTGCTGGCAGTTTTGGGCCAAAGAACAGTGCAGATTACATTAACATCAGTCAAGCTGTTGTCAGGGCAGTCAGGAGAACCTTATTGGTGTATATGGCAGCAACTTTTAATCATAAAGTTGTCTGAGAAATAGAGAACAGAGCTAATCATGAGGTTGAGCTGTGTAAATAGTGCTACGTACAGGACTGTGTATGCAGTGCTACCGTAGGATTTGATTTGTGGCAGAAATACTCGGCTAATGTTTGCTTTGGTAACCTAGTTTTATTGCGTTATTTATACAGTGCGTGAGTCCAACTGTCTTTATTACAAACGTATTTTGATGGAAGTAAATTTCCCTCATCTCTGTCTCCCCTCTAAGACATCACCACTGGCTCTTTAAAAGTAGCGGAAAGAGCATACTTTTTTAAATACAAACTGTGAATGGTTGAAAACATCATAAAACACCATTCAGAGTGAATAATTGTGCATTAGTATAATACTAACGACTATAGTGGAGTTTTTTTTGGATGAAATGTTATGCAATTTTTGTGGATTTTCACTGCGGGCAGTTTTAGGCCGCGCAAAAAACATGTTTCAGGATTTATTTCAGGAGTATACTATATTTCATGATTTTAAGGACAGATATGTCATCAATCAATCAATCAATGTTTACTTATATAGCCCTAAATCACTAGTGTCTCAAAGGGCTGCACAAACCACCACGACATCCTCGGTAGGCCCACATAAGGGCAAGGAAAACTCACACCCAGTGGGACATTGGTGACAATAATGACCCAGTGGGACGTCGGTGACAATGATGACTATGAGAACCTTAGAGAGGAGGAAAGCGATGGATGTCGAGCGGATCTAACATGATACTGTGAAAGTTCAATCCACAATGGATACAACACAGCCGCGAGAGTCCAGTCCAAAGAGGATCCAAGACACAGCAGCGAGAGTCCCGTTCACAGCGGAGCCAGCAGGAAACCATCCCAAGTGTAGGCGGACCAGCAGCGCAGAGATGTCCCCAGCCGATACACAGGCGAGCAGTACATGGCCACCGGTTCGGACCGGACCCCCTCCACACGGAAGAGTGGGACATAGAAGAAAAAGAAAAGAAACGGCAGATCAACTGGTCTAAAAAGGGAGTCTATTTAAAGGCTAGAGTATACAAATGAGTTTTAAGGTGAGACTTAAATGCTTCTACTGAGGTTGCATCGCGAACTGTTACCGGGAGGGTATTCCAGAGTACTGGAGCCCGAACGGAAAATGCTCTATAGCCCGCAGACTTTTTTTGGGCTTTGGGAATCACTAATAAGCCGGAGTCCTTTGAACGCAGATTTCTTGCCGGGACATATGGTACAATACAATCGGCAAGATAAGATGGAGCTAGACCGTGTAGTATTTTATACGTAAGTAGTAAAACCTTAAAGTCACATCTTAAGTGCACAGGAAGCCAGTGCAGGTGAGCCAGTACAGGCGTAATGTGATCAAACTTTCTTGTTCTTGTCAAAAGTCTAGCAGCCGCATTTTGTACCAACTGTAATCTTTTAATGCTAGACATGGGGAGACCCGAAAATAATACGTTACAGTAGTCGAGGCGAGACGTAACAAACGCATGGATAATGATCTCAGCGTCTTTAGTGGAAAGAATGGAGCGAATTTTAGCGATGTTACGGAGATGAAAGAAGGCTGTTTTAGTAACGCTTTTAATGTGTGCCTCAAAGGAGAGAGTTGGGTCGAAGATAATACCCAGATTCTTTACCGTGTCGCCTTGTTTAATTGTTTGGTTGTCAAATGTTAGAGTTGTATTATTAAATAGAGTTCGGTGTCTAGCAGGACCGATAATCAGCATTTCCGTTTTTTTGGCGTTGAGTTGCAAAAAGTTAGCGGACATCCATTGTTTAATTTCATTAAGACACGCCTCCAGCTGACTACAATCCGGCGTGTTGGTCAGCTTTAGGGGCATGTAGAGTTGGGTGTCATCAGCATAACAGTGAAAGCTAATACCGTATTTGCGTATGATGTCACCTAGCGGCAGCATGTAGATGCTGAAGAGTGCAGGGCCAAGGACCGAACCCTGGGGAACTCCACACGTTACCTTAACGTAGTCCGAGGTCACATTGTTATGGGAGACACACTGCATCCTATCAGTAAGATAAGAGTTAAACCAAGACAGGGCTAAGTCTGACATACCAATTCGTGTTTTGATACGTTCTAATAAAATATTATGATCGACGGTATCGAAAGCAGCGCTAAGATCGAGGAGCAGCAACATAGATGACGCATCAGAATCCATCGTTAGCAATAGATCATTAGTCATTTTTGCGAGGGCTGTCTCCGTGGAGTGATTTGCCCTGAAACCGGATTGAAAGGTTTCACATAGATTGTTAGACGCTAAGTGTTCATTTAACTGCTCCGCAACAATTTTTTCAAGGATTTTTGAAATAAAGGGAAGGTGAGACACCGGTCGGTAATTTACCATGAGGTCAGGATCGAGGTTAGGTCTTTTAAGAAGAGGATGAATAACCGCTTTTTTGAATGCTAGGGGAACAGTGCCCGAGGAGAGTGATAAGTTTATAATATTTAGCACTGATGGACCTAATAATACAAAGAGCTCCTTGATCAGTTTCCCAGGAAGAGGGTCAAGTAAACATGTTGTCTGTTTTATTCCATTTACACGTTGTAACAATTCCTCTAATGTTATTTCCTCAAAACGGGAGAAACTATTTTGGAGGGCAGTATCCGCCGTATATACCATCGTGTCAGTGTTAATAGAACCCCGTTGTAGCTGGGACGCATTGTCTTTAATCTCCTTTCTAATGACTTCAATTTTCTTATTAAAGAATTGCATAAAGTCATCAGCTGAGTGGGTTGAGCTACTGGAAGGAGTCCCTTGTTGGGTTAGCGATGCTACCGTACTAAACAAAAATTTAGGATCGTTTTTATTACGGTGGATGAGATTTGAGTAATATTTAGCTTTAGCTAAGGTAAGCATGCGTTTATAAGTTATTAAACCATCACTCCATGCTTGATGGTGCACCTCAAGTTTAGTCGTGCGCCATTTGCGTTCCAGCTTTCTACATAATAATTTCTGAGCTCTAGTTTCTTCTGTAAACCACGGGGTGCGCTTTTTTGGAGCCTTTTTTAACTTTAGCGGTGCTATGTTATCAATGGTTTCGCGCAGGGCGTCGTTAAAGTTGTTAGTGAGGTTATCAATAGAGCCCACATACTTTGGGAATGGTGCCATTACCGAGGGCAGTAGGTCAGCAAGAGTTGTCGTTGTGGCTGTATTAATGTTGCGGCTGCTATAGCAGGTATTATTATTATTAGTTTGACGAACATGCGTCTGAACCTCGAATTTTATAAGGTAATGATCGGACAATACTTTAGTATACGGGAGTATCGTAACTTTGGAAACGGTGATGCCCCTGACAAGCACTAGGTCTATCGTATTACCGTTGCGATGCGTGGGTTCATTTATTATTTGTGTGAGACCACAGCTATCAATTACAGTCTGGAGCGCTACGCACGGTGGGTCCGATGGGGTATTCATATGGATATTAAAGTCCCCCATTATGATTATATTATCGGCGTGTGTCACTATATCAGCAACGAACTCTGAGAATTCATTAATAAAGTCCGAATAGGGCCCTGGGGGGCGGTAGATAACAGCCAGGTGTAGAGGCAGCGGTGTGACAGACCTCATAGTAAGCACCTCAAACGATTTATATTTATTATTTATGTTAGGACTAAGGTTAAAGTTTTCGTTGTGTATTAGTGCGACCCCCCCCACCCCTTTTGAGCGGACGGGCAATATGCGCATGTGTAAAGTTAGGAGGACATGCCTCATTTAGCGCAAAAAAGTCGTTTGGTATTCAAAGACCTGCGATGAGGTGGCGACTGGTTCAGGGTGTACCCCGCCTTCCGCCCGATTGTAGCTGAGATAGGCACCAAAGGGGGAAAAAATGGATGGATGGATGTATTTAAGGGTCTTAAACCAGGGGTGGCCTTCAGGTCGATCGCTAAGGGTGTCAGTCGATTGCGAGGCGTTAAAAAAGAAAAATCCCGACTATTGAGCTATGATGTCACTTCATACTAAGCTGGTTACTGCCAGCTTAGTATGAAGAAATAAAAACAATCCGCAGGAATGAGAGAGGATTTTTTTTTTCTCAACAGACTCTCTTTCCTTACCGGTTGTCAAAACTGTAAAGACCCACAGCACAGTTCCTGTCTTCACAATAAAATTGCTGCGCCATCCTGCCTGTGCTATCTAAATAAGAGTCTCAGAAATCTAGCACATACAAGCTAGTGAGCTACGGCGTTAAGTCCAATGTATTTATTGTAAAGAATATAAAAATTAGTATGAAAGCATGACAAATAAGAATCTAAAAACCGATCACTTTCTTGTGGTTTTGGAAAGAGAGGAGTTGTATTTTTCCTCCACAATGTAAATTCAAAGTTGTGAAACTACAACTACTGTGAAAATTTCTGTCAATGCAAGTCATCAGAATAAGGTAATACCAATTAATATTCTTGTCTACATGAAAGAAGAGAATCTTTAAGTGGTAAACAAGCTCATATATATTGTATTTTTTATTGTATTTTAAATTTTTTTGTTAAACACATTTAACATGTTAACAAAAAACATCTATTATATATACGTATATTATACATATATATAAATCACATTTATTTACTATATATACATATATACCTATATATATATATATATATATATATATATATATATATATATATATATATATAGTATGTGTGGTATATGTGGTAGATCAGTGGTTCTTAACCTTTTTTCAGTGATGTACCCTTGTGACCATTTTTTAAATTCAAGTACCCCCTAATCAGAGCAAAGAACTTTTGGTTGAAAAAAAAGAGATAAAGAAGTAAAATACAGCACTATGTCATCAGTTTCTGATTGATTAAATTGTATAACAGTGCAAAATATTGCTCATTTGGTCTTTCTTGAGCTATTTGGAAAAAAAGATATAAAAATAACAAAAAAACTTGCTAAAAACTAAACAAGTGATTCAATTATGAATAAAGATTTCTACACATAGAATAATCATCAACTTAAAGTGCCCTCTTTGGGGATTGTAATAGAGATCCATCTGGATTCATGAACTTAATTCTAAACATTTCTTCACAAAAAAAGAAATTCTAACATCAATATTTATGGAACATGTCCACAAAAAAATCTAGCTGTCAACACTGAATATTGCATTGTTGTATTTTTTTCACAGTTTATGAATTTACATTCATATTTTGTTGAAGTATTATTCAATAAATATATTTATAAAGGATTTTTGAATTGTTGCTATTTTTAGAATATTTTTTTTAAAATCTCACGTACCCCTTGGCATACCCCCATTGTTACGCGTACCCCCAATTAAGAACCACTGTGGTAGATCACTTTGACTTGGTCATTTGATAAGTAGATCGCCTGCTGAGAAAGTGTGGGCACCATTGTCTTAAACTATAATCTATAGGTTGCAAACTTACCTCCGGGTATAATTTTGTACGATCTTGAGATGTAAAATACGTGTTGATTAATGACGAAATTACACCCAGAGGTGGGTAGAATAGCCAGAAATTGTACTCAAGTAAGAGTACTGTTACTTTAGAGATGCATTACTCAAGTAAAAGTAAGGAGTAGTTAGCCAAATATTTACTTGAGTAAAAGTAAAAAGTATGTTGTGAAAAAACTACTCAAGTACTGAGTAACTGATGAGTAACCTGTTTGTTTAATGAACACATAAAAATAGCAATGAACAAATTCAGAGCCAGGAATATCTCTAAAGCAACTAAAACAATAATATATATTAAATAATATATATTTGGTTTTACACTGTATTGAAAAAAAAATGTAAACTGAATTTTACCTTTGCAACCTCATTATACTATTGGCTAAGTTTTATATTCATAAACGTAAGTTTTTCAATACCCGACCTGTTTTTTGTGCCTTTAAAAAAGATTTAGAACTCTACATTAAAACACTCTACCTCTAAAAACCAAAAAGCTGTAAAAACGATGATGCTGTGTTCCAAATATAAGTTATTTACTGAGATTGAGTGAGCCTATGGCTCTGCACTTTGTTTATGTTATATATATATATTTTTTTTGCATTCTATTTTAGTTACTTTGAATTTACAACCCCCTGCCGCTGTTTTGTACGGTTTTTATACTGTTTTTGTAATTACTTTGATTATTATTTTCAACTCTTTGTAAATGCTGAAATTTATAAATAAAGGTTTATAAAAAATAAAAAAAAGTGCAGTTAATCATGTGACCACCTGGCTCTGTTTGATTGGTGAAACGGAGTCAAACAATACTAGTGACTGCATTTGATTGGTGAAACGGAGTCAAACGTCACCAGTGACCTCATTTGATTGGTGAAACGCAGGCATGTGATGGATCCTACTTTGAAGGTCTGTCTGAAAAACCAAAAAAACAAAGCGTGCATTAACAGATCGATAAAAATCAGTAGCGAGCAGAATGTAGATAAATGGAGCGGAGTAAAAGTTGCATTTCTTCTCTATAAAAATACTCTAGTAAAAGTAGAAGTTGCATTAAAACTACTCTTAGAAGTACAATTTATCCCAAAAGTTACTCAAGTAGATGTAACGGAGTAAATGTAGTGCGTTACCACCCACCTCTGATTACACTCGGGAATTTTGAAGTGGCGGCGCTGCCAGGAAATGTGAACTACTTCCGCCCGATTGTAGCTGAGATAGCCCCCCGTGACCCCGAAAGGGAATAAGCGGTAGAAAATGGATGGATGGATGGATGGACATCAAACTCTGCGTTCTTCAATTAGTCCAAAAATCACCCCCACCACACTCACAGACAATTGTCGACACGACCACGGAAGATTCTCTCCCTCCATTGTATGTCATATTGCAGCAATTGCCTCTATACGAGACACAATCCTCTGCACAGAAGTTTAGTCGATCAGATTTGCATCCACTACCAAATTTGCACGAGTTTTAATTTGGGCTGTCAAGTTTAACGCATTAATACGACGTTAACCCTAAATTCCTTTAACCGTGCAAATGTTTTCAAACGCTCGTTTAATGCGCATGTGTGTTGGCTCCTTTTGGACCCTCGGTCTGTACCATAATGTGGGCAAATGTAAGGGCGTTCACTTACTGTTGAGCCACAAGCTCCAAAATATCGAGCAGAAATGCACAAAAAAGCATTTATTCAGGTAGAAATATCACAGATAAGATTAACAAACAACTTTAACAATCAAACCAAGACCGTAATTTGTAACAATCTACAATTTGTGTTATTAATGTGTGAAACTGGTGTCGAAATCGGGTGTAGCTCCTCTCCTCAGAAAGCAAGTGCTTTTTACAGCAGGAATACAAATTCTGTATTCCTACAAATTACAAAATCTGGCAAGACACCAACGCAATGCTGAGAATTTTGTTTATCGTAATTAGATGTGTTTTTGTCTTTTTTGTGTTGAGCTGTTTAAAAAAGCATAACGTTGAGAAAACCTTTTATTAAAGCAAACTAATTGCTCAGTCATGGTAATAAAAGCTTGAAAATTATCTTTCTAGGGTACTCTTATTAATGACGAAAAATTATATCGATCAGTGATTAGTCACAATTAATTTTGAGTTATTATGAACAAAACTGCGATTAATCCCGATTAAATATTTCAATCATTTGACAGCCCTAGTTTTAATACATGCAAACCTTTAGTAGATCAGACCCTTAATGATGGTAAATGTTTATCCATTTATTATTTATCCAATCCATTTCATTTGTCATATATTATTTTTTTTGCAAAGTTACATCCATTTAAACTAAAACAATTCTTGATTTAAAAAAATGATCTTAAACTATTTTGGATTCGAGTCATTGGATTTACATTATTTCATCTGGGGATTTTTTTTTTTTTTTTTTGTACATTTTGGTGTTCGTCAGACCTTTTGGAAAACTGAGGTTTAGCTGTGTTTACATAAATATATTCACATAACAACAATGAAGAATTAGTGCTACCCGGTATATTTCTTGAATTGATGTTTTAGTTACAAAGCTACTTTCTGATTTATGAACATGATGTAAAATATTTACAATGGACAGAGGGCCTTCTACTATTTGCATTCTGGAGCAGTGAGGTCAATTCTGATGTGAAAATACATTCCTACATCTATTTTTGAATCCAGATTTGCTCTTAAATTCAAGGGCTTCTTCCCTATCCTGTATGTACCACCAATTCCTAAAATCAGTAGTTTTAGTGCGATCAAACACATTTTTATGCCTTTGTGCATAGGTGACCTGCTTTTGTCACCTTCCTCCAGCATTTGTTTCCATTCAGCTGTACTTTTTTATTCTCCATACGAAGACAAATGCTGACATGAGCAGTAATGTGTCACCACTAGAATGGCAATCACAACAGTTTTACATTTTTTGCTGTGGCAGTTTTATAACCGAGGTAAAAAAAAGGGTTTTGGACTGCAAGTCCGTCTAAGGCAGGCAACAAAACCTCCAGGAAGTCTCGACACCAAAGACTATCATTTGATCACTAGTGACCGTGCTGCATCGCATTCCTCACTTGCACGACACACACACTCACAAATGCATTCACTTGCAAGAAAAGACGTGACGTGCCCAGAAGGAAAACGCTTTGGCCATAAAACCCCTGTCATTGTCATGAATATAGATCTGTACTGTAAGCGCACAGAGTGTGCATTGTGCTCCATCAGCACACAACTGGGTTTGACCTTTTAGCTGCTGAGCAAATGAATTGTTACACTAGCTAAAGGCTTATCACTGGGAGGTAGGGAAGATATAAATAATGAAGAGTGACAGGTTTGGTCATGTTTGTTAGCAGATTAAAGAATCATGTCATATTTTAAGTGATGTTGTGAGAGTGCTTACTGTGTTTGTAATGATTGAAGGACACACATTTGCATATGAAATGGTACCAAAAAAAGAATCTGTGTGTGAAATATAGTTAAAGTTAAAGTTAAAGTACTACTGACAGTCACACACACTCAGGGATCATTTTGGTGATTTAACCCCCAATTCCAACCCTTGATGCTGAGTGCCAAGCAGGGAGATAATGGGTCCCATTTTTATAGTCTTTGGTATGACTCCGTTAAGAATATATACCAGTGGTCCCCAAATTACGGCCCGCTGGCCAGATTCGGCCCACCAGCGTACGAGATCTGGCCCGCGGGAAGTCCCAAGTTAAAAAAAAATACATATATGTATATTTTTTTTATTTATTTAAAAATCTGTCCTTTCTAATCCATTTTCTATCGCTTGTTGCTTGTTACTCTTAGAGTCTCATAGCCACTCAAGCAAATCACATTGTCTAAAAATGCATTTTCCAATCGATGACGTGATATCATAAATATATATATATATATATATATATATATATATCCATCCATCCATTTTCTACCGCTTATTCCCTTTCGGGTCAGCTACAATCGGGCGGAAGGCGGGTTTACACCCTGGACAAGTCGTCACTTCATCGCAGAGCCAACACAGATAGACAGACAACATTCACACACTAGGGCCAATTTAGTGTTGCCAATCAACATATCCTCAGGTGCATGTCTTTGGAAGTGGGAGGAAGCCGGAGTACCCGGAGGGAACCCACGCATTTACGGGGAGGACATGCAAACTCCACACAGAAAGATCCCGAGCCCAGGATTGAACCCAGGACTACTCAAAACCTTTGTATTGGGAGGCAGACGCACTAACCCCTCTGCCACTGTGAGGCCCATATATATATATATATATATATATATATATATATATATATATATATATATATATATATATATATATATACATATATATATACATATATATATATATATATATATATATATATATATATATATATATATATATATATATATATATATATATATATATATATATATATATATATATATATATTTATATGTACTGTATATATATATAAAATAATTTGGTCCCCGGCCAAATTATTTTAACCCAATGTGGCCCCCGGGTCAAAAAGTTTGGGGACCCCTGATACATACAAAAAAAAAATGCCCATGTATAAAATGAAAACGAATAAACAGATTAAGATCAAATGATGTCATTTTAGAATAAGAATGATATTAGGCTTAGGTTTTGCAAAATCCTTATTTATACTAGACATTTCCAATATGTTGTTCACCTTTCTTAGCTGCATGGTCAGTATTACAAACAAATTTAGATCTGGGTCATTTCAACCATATCCATCACAAGTGAGTGTTATCATAGAAGGTGCAATGTCATGCAAATATGTTATTTTTAATCTTTTGAGATGGTGTAAGTGCCTGATGGATAGACACCACTGATATAAACCAGTCACCTCCTAGTGGTTCTTGTGGAATAGGTCATTCCTTGAAAAGCCATTATAGTACTGGAGAATCAAGAGATCACGTTCAGTGGAATCTGTGCTGCCTCATGATTGACATGTGCTGTGGGTAAAGTACCAGCCATGTACCTTTGGTGTTTATGGACCCGTTCTCTGTGAATTGTTCATTAGAATGTTAAGAGTGTCTTTGACACTCACTCTCCATCACTGTCTTTTCCAAACCATAAAAATGAGTTGCTCTTCAATAAACCTTTTAGTGTAGGAGTTCCTACACACCACAATGATGTCACCAATAATAAAAACATATTTTTTTTCCTTGTGAGCCACTTATTGACTTACATTAATTTGTACTATTGCAGTTGTTTTTCTTTTTTAATTCCCATTCAATGTCACACCACACAATGGTGTGTGCGTGCGTGTGTGTGTGTGTTTGTCTGTGTGTGTGTGTGTGTGTGTGTGTGTGTGTGTGCGTGTGTTGTGGAGCAAGCAAATTTATCCTCATGTGATTTAATTCATGATAAACACAGTGACAGCCGTGGCTAATGGTGCTGTGTTCTGGTGCACCACTTCTTTCACATACTCATTTATGGATGAGTGCATTCTAATGAGCCTACAGTGCTTCTTTAAGCATATGTACCATTATTTTATGTACCGAATCAACATTTTTAAAGGGGACCGACAATGATTTTAATGTACATTTAAAATACTTCCGTGTGGTCTAGATAATATGTATTGGATATATTTGGTGGAAATGTTGCTCCAGTCACTGTCATAACCTGTTTTTTGAATCTGTCTGCTAGTTTGTTTGTGGAAACGTTCCCAGATTGCAAATTCAACTCCTACCTCTCCGAGTGTATCATAATGTATCTTTTAAAAATGCACACTGTTTAAATCAGGGGTGTCAAACACCTTTTTAAATTGGGGGACACGTGGAGAAAGTCTACTCCCTAGTTAGCCGGACTGGTAAAATCCTGGCACGTTAACTTAAAAATAAAAACAACTTCAGATTGTTTTCTTTGTTTAAAAATAGAACAAGCACATTCTGAAATTGTACAAATCATAATGTTGTTGGGGGTTTTGTACTCCTGCGTCTTGCATTTAATATTGTTCTATCTTTATTTGTCGTTTTTTATATTTTCTGAATAAATTATGTGATAATGTTCATCAGTCAACTCATTGGTGTTCATTTTCAATCTAGCAAGATGAAAAAAATTGGTAACACTTTAGTATGGGGATCACATATTCACCATTAATTAGTTGCTTATTAACATGCAAATTAGTAACATATTGGCTCTTAATTAGTCATTATTAAGTACTTATTAATGCCTTATTCTGCATGGCCTTATTATACAACCAGTAAGCCATTAACTAAGAGTTTTCCCTCAATATCTTCAGAACTATTGCTTATTAGTAACCCTAACCCTAACCCTTATATGTCCCCCTAGTGTCCAAATAACTCTAAATTAAGTCTCTGTTACTTTAATAAGCAACTAATTCATGGTGAATATGTTCCCCCGTACTAAAGTGTTACCAAAAATTATATCAAAATCAAATTACAGGATGTTATTTATGTAGTTTGATCGATTTCCATTACTGATGTACTAACATCATGCGGTTTATTTTGTACATATGTAGCATATTCTGCAAAGATACAAATAATTGCTATTGCGACATCCAGTGGTCACATTTAGAACAGCTGTTTCTTTCATTCAAAAATTTCAGGTTAGTTTTTATACTTAGCAAACTCATCATGCAGGCCGGATTAAACCTGTTCGCGGCCCTGATCCTGCCCTCGGGCTGGACGTTTGACACCCACGGTATAAATCTATATCTTGATGTTGTCACCGCTATTTTTTTACCAGACACTGTCGAAAATAAACTTCATAAACATTATATTGATGCACCCTGTGTGTGTGTGTGTGTGCACTGTCGACAATAAACTTCATAAACATTATATAGATGCACCCTGTGTGTGTGTGTGTGTGTGTGTGTGTGTGTGCGTGTGTGTGTGTGTGTGTGTGTGTGTGTGCGTGTGTGTGTGTGTGTGTGTGTGTGTGTGTGTGTGTGTGTGTGTGTGCACTGTCGACAATAAACTTCATAAACATTATATAAATGCACCCTGTCCCAACATTAGGTACACCTGCATAATTGTCGATAGATACAGAGCTGCATAAAAAAGCTGCTGTTAGCAGAATTGATGTCACTGCATGTTGCACGCTGGTGTTATTATACGCATAACACGATTAGATGAAAATGATACTGTATCCTACCTTTTTTGTGTTTCCTCATAGTCTGAAGCAAAGGGGGAGGAGCCCCTCCCCCTCTTGGGTTGAGCGCTTGACTTAAAGAGGCTGTTTGCAACATTTACACACATGCCTAGAGGGCGCTAACTTTCCAATGTAGTTGACAGAAATATTTCCCGCCCTCTTACCGCTTCTAGTACTTAAAGACACACAAAGAAATGACACTTTGACTGCTGTGTCCCAATTCAGGGTCTGCATCCTTCGGAGGACCCGGCCTACGCAGCCTCAGAAGGCTGGACCTTCAGAGGCACCTCTGAAGGATGCGTCACCCGTTGTTAAATGGGAAAATCTAGCCTGCGGAGGATACTTCTATTTGAAAGTGTATTCGCTGCCGGTGTTTGTATTTGCCGCCACCGTCAAAAAGATCCGGGTTGTACAAAGGCGCGCAAAGCATCTTGGGATATGGGAGGCCACGAAGGATAGTCATGGTGCATCCTCCGAATACAGGGAAAAGGAGGGCGCATTCGTCGGCTGCTTTTGGAGGAGCTTTCGAATTTGAATTAATTGGGACAGCCTTCGCAGCGTTGTTACCTAAGCGGCCTTCAAATCCGCCCTTCGAAGGATGCAGACCCTGAATTAAGACACAGCTTATGTACGTACGAAACATGTGCATTGGCTTTGGGTGTTGTTAACTAATAATAGCGATTTGGGTAGTGATAACACTTTGTATCATAACAACAACGTGACTGCAAATTGTTGGTTGCTTCTCTTGGACTGCTTTTGAATGTGTGCACTCACTCTACGCGCGTACGTTGTTGACGAGACCGGGTGAGTGATCGCTGTAAACACCAATTTATTTTTTCAGGCTGGCAAAAAAATTGATTATACAAACTGTTTCTGTTCATTTCCAACATGTATACAATGTCAGCATGTTACATTCCATATTAAACATTTTCATTTCTACCTAGGGATAGGTTGATTGGCAACACTAAATTGGCCATCGTGTGCGATTGTGAGTGTGAATGTTGTCTATCTATCTGTGTTGGCCCTGTAATGAGGTCGCCACTTGTCCATGGTGTACGCCGCCTTCCGCCCGAATGCAGGTGAGATAGGCTCCAGCACCCCTGCGACTCCGAAAGGGACAAGCGGTAGAAAATGGATAGATGGATTACAACTTGTCCAAAAAGGGGTAGGAAAAAAAGCAAAGCCTATTTAATCCCACGCCTTTCCACTTCTCTTCTAGTACATTAATTAATTCCTTTTTCTCAGTTAGTAACACAGTTTAAATCAATGCATTCTAAGCACAACAATTCACATATGAAATTAATAACTTTTTTTAAATAAGGATCAATATATGTATCAAAATGCTTCTTATTTGTACTTTGTAAACATTTTAGTTTGAACAGCCTCTTAAACTCAATCATTTTAGTACATTTATTGACTTATTGGCTTTATCCATTTCATAATTGTATTCCACATACTCATATGCTAAATTGTTGTATGTGCAAATAAATGTTTTGAATTAAATTTTCCTCTAAGGTTATTTTTCTCATCTTTTGTTGAGAAGAATTGTTTTTACATGTTTGGGTAAGTTAGTGCAGTAATTGTGAGAAATATAAACAATTTTGAAACAAACTTGTCCTTATAAATCACTAATGGTAATAAAAGATAGCCAATGGTGTTCTTGTTGTATTTTTTGCTTTAAAAATGTAACTGAAGACCTTTATCATATTAGTACATGGAAATACATCCATCCATTTTCTACCCCTTGTTCCTAAATTATGGAATGCATTAAGAAAATACGTTTTTTAAAGTCAAAGTGTTTACAAAAAACAAAGAAGAAGAATCCTAGTGAACACCTTGAAACATATTAAATTAGATCGTATTCATTTCACTGTGTGAATTACAAATTATTTAACTATTAATTCAAACTTTTCTATTTATAGATTTAAATTGTACAAATTGAGAACAGGAAGTGAAAACATTTTTTACTAATTGTTATTAAAAGGAAAAGGGGTAAGATTAAATAAACTTGGGTTCTTCCTTCTCCTTTTCGGACATGTAGTTATGAAAAACTGGAAATGCCGCGCGCTGCTCCCCTCACCTCCCAGAAGGTGATCAAGGGTGATGGGTCAAAAGCAGAGAATAATTTCGCCACACCTAGTGTGTGTGACAATCATGGGTACTTTAACTTTAACTTAATATGTGATGTACTATATTGCAAATGTATGCATTTTTGAAAAAAACTTCAACCATAACCATAACTGTGGGCAATTTGCAATCAGCCCCCTTAATGTCCAAATGAAATATGTCACAACGTAACCGGACCGCAAAACCATGTGAGAAGAGGCATCCAAAACTGCGTGCAAGTCAGAAAAGACAAGCATTGAACATAAGAACGTTGAAGTCATTGCTGTTACTCTTTCAGATGTCTATTGTCAATACAAATGCCTAATTTGCATGAAATTAGCAACAGCTCATTCAAGTACACCTGTTATAGTATACATAGCATGTGTGCTATTAAGCTTAAATAGCCTTTAAAACTATTAAATTATTCGCAGCAGATGCTGTTAAGAACATTAAGCATGTTTAGTTTCTCTGGCTGTAAAAGATTAAGCTTGGAGAGAAAAGTCGATAAGATTTGCCACAGTGCCTGTCTATTTTTGAGTCCAGTTTTTCTTCATTTCCGTGGCTGAGGATGGCTGAATTTCTGTGCTGCAGGCTCGTGCGGGCAAAAGCTGAGGACAGTTCCCCCGAGTCCGGACACCAAGGCCCCCGGGCCTGCACAGCTCATAAACAGATGTGTCCTTGTCCCCAGCCAAGTGCAGCCACTCAAGTGGCAAAGCAGGGCCCCAATAATTGTGAAGAATTGAAAGCTAAATATTGGCTTTATCTCCTCAGTAATAAAAGGGCCATGAAATTGATTTAATGCCGCAGCGCTTCTCTTGGGTGGCTTCTTACAGCGTGAGCACAAAACAATGAGCAGCAGCCATCTATTAATTAACCCACCTAATCCTGCAAAATTAATCTCTCGCCACAACTTTGCTCACAACTAACTTCCAAGCCAGTGGGTCTATTGGGGTGTCTTGACAATGGCAGCGAGGGCGGTGGTGGTGGAATATGGCTGCACAAAACAATGTACCGTGCAGCATATGAAGGGACACTATAAAAGGATGCATTAGCATTGCATTAGTGGGAAGAGGCAGACGACATCATTGCAGGAGCGTTCAAGCGACATATTTTAGTTGCCTTTTTTATTGTCCTTTTATGATTGTTTTACTTCTTTACTCACCGTGCCGCTTTATTACATTATTCTCTCCTGAGCTGTGTGTGGAAATTGTGTTTCTCTCTCTTCCCGGCCATGCTACCAGTCGCAGCATGGTGGCATCTCGCACCCAACACTCACAGTCATGGTCGTATTGTGTCGACTGAGTTGTGAATTACCTCCTTCTCCGCCGTCTAATGAAAAGCTACGTGTTTTTCTCTTCGGCTGCGGCTCATCTGACCCTGCCCTCTCACCCCCTCCATTTCATCATTCTTTTGTGTGCGCCCCTCTTCATGGAATAGCACTCGGAGGCTGCCTCAGAAGTAGGTCGCCCGCTGCCGCTTTGGACAAACTATCCTCCGAGGTGTCCTGGGCTGTATAGTCTGAGCGGCCGTCTTTCAGGAATAAGTCTGTCTGCACAAATTCGGTTTAAAAAAATCACGAACATCTCCAGTCGAGAGGATTTGGAGCTCATTTCTTTGCTCGAGACGCAAGCATATCCTGTGGAGATAATTTTAGGAGGCTGATTAGGCATCGACGGCGTGGAGCCCAGAGTGAGGAATCTCATCACCAGCGCTAATGACATGCCATTCCTGTGTTGAAAGAAGAGCCCAGGCCCTGGGCATGGACCAGCTTCTGTCACCTACCTCTTGCCACTATGTTCATTAAGCACCAACAATGTAATTACAATTCACTGATACTGCTTTGGATTAATTGCAGGCTGATTAGCAGGCTGATATTTGTTAGGAATAATTAGATCCGAATGTATGATGTCTTTTCTTCATTATGGGATTCGAAACATTCTGACAAATATTTAAGGTTTTGGGGCCTTATTTGTACCCTGCACGTACCCAGAATGCATTGTCAAAATTGGGCAGCGCTACACGGATGGAAACAATGACAGATTATACAAATACACATTTACATACCGTTAAATTGGCCCGGACTGCTAGATTGTAATGCAGGTAGCCAGGGCCAGGGCTAAATTGAGGCCTAAATTGAAGCAGAATTTTATTTTGCATCGACCCTTCTGCCTGTTATGAAAAAATGCCACACTTTTGTGTTAAAGAATTGTTTTAATCAACCTTTAAAGGCCTACTGAAATGAAATGTTCTTATTTAAACGGGGATAGCAGGTCCATTGTATGTGTCATACTTGATCATTTCGCGATATTGCCATATTTTTGCTGAAAGGATTTAGTAGAGAACATCCACGATAAAGTTCGCAACTTTTGGTCGCTAATAAAAAAGCCTTGCCTATACCGGAAGTCGCAGACGATGAGATCACCCGTGTGAAGGTTCCTCACATCCTCACATTGTTTATAATGGGAGCCTACAACAAAAAGAGCTATTCGGATCGGGAAAACGACAATTTCCCCAATTATTTGAGCGAGGATGAAAGATTTGTGGCTGAGGATATTGATAGCGAAGGACTAGGAAAAAAAATAAATAAATAAAGGTTTTAAAAAAAAAAGGCGATTGCATTGTGAGCAATTCAGATGTTTTTAGACACATTTACTAGGATAATTCTGGGAAATCCCTTATATTTCTATTGTGTTGCTAGTGTTTTAGTGAGTTAAATAGTACCTGATAGTCGGAGGGGTGTGTCCACGGGTGTCTTGACGCCAGTCTCTGAGGGAATTAGTCACGGCAGCAGCAGCAGGACAAAAACTCTGCTGATCTCCGGTAAGAGGCTACTTTTTACCACAATTTTCTCACCGAAGCCTGCCGGTTGACAAGTGATTCGGGATCCATGTTCGCTTGACCGCTGTGATCCATAGTAAAGTTTCACCTCCGGGAATTTTAAACAAGGAAACTCCGTGTGTTTGTGTGGCCAAAGGCTAAAGCTTCCCACCTCCATCTTTCTACTTTGACTTCTCCAATATTAATTGAACAAATTGCAAAAGATTCAGCAACACAGATGTCCAGAATACTGTGTAATTGCGCGATGAAAAGAGACGACTTTTAGCCGCTAGTGGTGCTGCGCTAATATGTCCCCTCCAACTCCAGACGTCACGCGTCATCATTCCGCGACGTTTTCAACAAGAAACTCTGCGGGAAATTTAAAATTGTAATTTAGTAAACTAAACCGGCCGTATTGGCATGTGATGCAATGTTAATATTTCATCATTGATATATAAACTATGAGACTCCGTGGTCGGTAATAGTGGGTTTCAGTAGGCCTTTAATTAGATGCATATTTTGTACTAAACCTAATTTATGAGAAATAAATTATTTGACAACAATTTTAACTGTCACGTTAAATTGGCTGAAGGTGGCGTGCAGGTGAAATTGTTTATTTACTTGCAGTATTCAGCATAAAATGGCAGAAACAAAAAGGCTCGTGCAAGGCATGTAGCAGCAACAGAGTAATTAATGCAGACTGACAAAAGAAGTTAATCTCGCACTGTCAAGGGTCAACAGTTAAATTTAAATTGACTTCCATCTATCCATGCATTTTCTACCGCCTGTCCCGCTCGGTTTAATAATCAATATGGCAGGAAACTAAGCAGAAAGTGAAGGTGCAGCAAATCAAAGAGTCTACAGGAAATTTTACTAAAACACGAACACTAGGAGAGGAAATTATCCCAAACGAACACAATCAAAACTGTCATGTGCGAGCGGGTTGGCGTGGCTCTGGAGAAAAAACA
This sequence comes from Nerophis ophidion, assembly GCF_033978795.1. Classification (NCBI taxonomy): domain Eukaryota; kingdom Metazoa; phylum Chordata; class Actinopteri; order Syngnathiformes; family Syngnathidae; genus Nerophis; species Nerophis ophidion. Next base: position 11,531,452 of record NC_084614.1, on the reverse strand, counting down.
CTAGATAAATATAATTCACTTCACATTAATAAATAAACATGTAGATTTTTTTACCCCCCGGATTAGGACCCAGTACCTTGTGCTCTGGAAAAAGGGGAAATCAGCCATTATTTTCCAACACCATCAGTGACGAAACATTGAATGGCCAGGAATATGTTTATGGTAAAATTTCTTATGAAGCGCCTGTCATTTTATTCGCGCTTCTTCACACAAAACTTGGCCCACCATGGATAGAAGGGCCCTACGCGCAACTATCTGCATTTAGGACAGTGCGGCCCTGCAGGTAACCCTCCGCAGAGCATCAAATTAATTTCGCTGCGATATGTTTTATATTTCTTTATTGTACTGTATTTATGACTGTGGGTGATTGTTTATTCACCGTGGGTATGTTGTTTTTTTAGGCGCCATCAGGTATTTCAGAAAATAATGTGACAGACAACAAAATAATGTGGCAGGCGACTGTGAATGATGTGGCAGGCCACTAGAAATATAGTGGCCGACAACTTAAAATTACATGACAGGCCATAATGAATGATGTGGCCGACAACTTAAAATGACGTGACAGGCCACGATGAATGATGTAGCGGGCCACATAAGATAATGTGGCGGGCTAGTTAAAATGATGTAGTAAGCCAAATTCAATGAAATGGCAGGCCAATTTAAGTAATGGAGCCACTGTAATGGCCACAGAACAATTATCGCGGCCTTTGGAAGGCAGCTTGAAACAGTGAATATATGAATACAAATGTACAATAGCCTCGTTACATAAATTAAGTGGTGGGCCACTTAAACTACTGTGGCAGATAGCATAAAGTGATGTGGCGACCCACAATGGATGATGTGGCGGGCCATATAGAATATTATGGCGGGCCAGATGAAAAAAATATGTGACACAGCACGTTAAAGGAAGTGGCGGGTCAGCTTTTAATAATGTGGCGGGCCACGTCACAATTATGGCTGCTGTCTTAGGTCTGCATTAAACAGTTAATATATGAATATGAATGTATAATAGCCTTGTTAGATAAATTACGTGGTGGGCCACATAAAATAATGTGGCAGACAACATAAAATTATGTGGCGGGCCTCAATAAATGATGTGGCAGGTCATTTGAAATAAAATTAAAATTATTCGGTAGGCCACAGCAAATGAAGTGAAGGGCCACATAGCAATTATGGCTACCCTCAGAGGGCCGCAGGAAAAAGGGAATGTAAATGCATAATTGCATCGTAACTTAATTTCCATAGTAGGCCCCCAAAAATTATGTGGCAGACAATGTCAGATTAAATAATGTGAAGGCTCACATCCCAATTGTGGCTGCTATTGGAGGGCCACATAAAATAATGAATACATTAAAATAAATGTTTGATAACCTTGTTACATACATTTTATGGCGGGCCAAATAAAACGAAGTAGCAGACAAAATATAATGATTTGGTGGGTCCCAATGAATGATGTGGGGGGGCCATATGGAATAATGTGGCGAACCAGTTGAAATTATGTGATGAGCTAAAATAAATGAAGTGGCGGGCTACATCCCAATTATGGCTTCTTTTAAAAGGTCGCTTGAAAACAGTGGGTATATGAATACAAATGTATGATAGCCTCGTTACATAAATTATGTGGCGGGTCATGTAAAATGTTGTGGTGGGCCAAATACAATAATGTGGCAGACAACATAAAATGATGAGGCGGACCACAATAAATGAACTAGCGGAACACATAAAATAGTGTGGCGGTCCACGTCAAATAATGGGGTAGGCCAGATCTGGCCACCAGGACTTGAGTTTGACACCTGTGAGCTAGATCCTAATGCTGTTTGGCATGTAACCGATTAACATCTGATTTGTATCCACATTTGTCGGATTCCCCTCTGAGAATGTCTATGTTGTTTTCGTTACGCTGCCAAGACCCATATGCCAATTGGGACTCAAGGGAAAGATGAATTGTTTTCCTTGAACCAAGTACTGTAAATCCAGCCTAAAGTATGTTCACATACAAGGGAACAAAAGGACCGATCTCAATGTGCTCATAATAGCAAATCACCCAACAGATGTCTCCATCTGTTTGCAGGTAGTGAAACACAGTAACAAATCTCCCCCCTGATCAGCCCAACAAAACGCCAGAACATTTTGCCGTGTGTATTACATGATTCCAAGTCCTCAGAAGCTCCCAGTAATTGGGGGGGAGCACTCTGGAACAAAATGCAGGGATTGTGCCCAGAGGTAGGGATATCATGCACGCGGGTGTGCAGCTCAGAGGTGGTTGTAATCTTTCATACCAGCGTGTGACATAAACACCCCCCCCAGAGCAACATTATTTCATTAATGTAATCAGCAACGTGCAAATTGCAAACCCACCTGAAGCCAGTTTACTTAGATTGATGGTTTAATAAGAAATTGAATGCTTTCAGTTTGAAAGGAGACGATGTACTTATCAATCGCGTATCATAATTAATGCAGTCACCCCACTAAATTGCTGTCATTCATTTCTGAGTTACACCTGCATTAATGGCATCGTATACAAGAGCTGTTATAAAACAAACATGATTGTGTTTCATAACCACTAGATCAGTGGTCCCCACCTCCTTTTTTCAGTGATGTACCCCCTGTGAAATTTTTTTTAACTCAAGTACCCCCTAATCAGGGCAAAGCATTTTTGGTTGAAAAAAAGAAATAAAGACATAAAATACGGCACTATGCCATCCGTTTCTGATTTATTAAATTGTATAACAGTGCAAAATATTGCTCATTCGTAGTGGTCTTTCTTGAACTATTTGGAAAAAAAGATATAAAGATAACTAAAAACTTGTGGAAAAATAAACAAGTGATTCAATTTTAAATAAAGATTTCTACACATAGAAGTAATCATCAACTTAAAGTGCCCTCTTTGGGGATTGTAATAGAGATCCATCTGGATTCATGAACTTAATTCTAAACATTTCTTCACAGAAAAATACATCTTTAACATCAATATTTATGGAACATGTCCACAAAAAATCTAGCTGTCAACACTGAATTTTGCATCGTTGTATTTTTTTTTCATATTTTGTTGAAGTATTATTCAATAAATATATTTATAAAGGATTTTTTTTATTGGTGCTATTTTTATAATATTTTCAAAAAATCTCACGTACCCCTTGGCATACCTTCAAGTACCCCCAGAGGTATGCGTACCCCCATTTGAGAACCACTGCACTAGATCATACTGACAGTATTATGTAGCTCGTACTCAAAACATCTCTCAGCACGGTGCATTGTTACATTTTCAACACTGCCAATGACCAAACTACTTAGACCACAAGTTTTAAAAAGAACACATAATTTTTTATGGCCTGCAAAACCCTGAAAATAATACGCGTCAACAAAGCACTTTATCGTTTGCTACTAAATGTATTCGTTCATTCCATTTTGACAGAAAAAAATACAAGTACTGCATATGTTATAAACTTTAATGTATCTATTAATGCATTAAATATTACCGTATTTCCTTGAATTGCCGCAGGGGATATAGTATGCGCCTGCCTTGAATTATTGCCGGGTCAAACTCGCTTCCCAAAATAATTAGCGCATGCTTAGTATTACCTGCCTGGTCAAACTCGTGATGTCAGGAGTGACACTTCCCCTGTCATCATTTTCAAAATGGAGGAGGCTGATTTCAATACCGGTAATTTGAAATCGCATAAAGGGAAGAAGATTAAGAGTTATTCAGTAGGATTTAAGGTCCAAGTTTACATCACACTCAAATTTTTACTGCCAACCTTTGGTAAGTGTCGGAGTGAGAAGAGGTTTTAAAATAATTAGCGCATGCTTACTTTTACCGCATGCCTTTAGTAAGCGCAGGAGTGAGAAGAGGTTTTAAAATAATTAGCGCATGCTTACTTTTACCGCATGCCTTTAGTAAGCGCAGGAGTGAGAAGAGGTTTTAAATTAATTAGCGCCCCGGCGGCAATTCAAGGAAATACGGTATATCATCATACGTTCAATTTTTTGGTAAAAAAACAACAACAACAAAAACTTCAATATGCAAGTTATCCATCAAAGTGTACACTGCAAAAATGACAATAGGTTTTACGGTAAAAAGAAAAAAAAACTGGTAGCTTCTTCGGCAGAATTCTACTGTAAAAAAACGATGATACTGGTTTTTAATTTACAGTGATACACCACAAAAACAACAACCATAGACATGAGGGCAAAATGAAAAAGCAGCTCAGTCAACAGAATTTTACCTGAAAAAGAACTTTTGTACCACTTTTTCATTTACAGTAATATTCTGAATAAGAAAAAATACTGTACATTTTATGGTAAAATTCTGGCTACTTGGCTGCCAGGATTTTTTTTTTAAAGAGACAGAATTTTTTTCAAATGCAATTTTACAGATTTTTTTGAAAAATAGTACTCAAATATGTGCTTGACTTATGATTTCAAAGCAAGTTATCCATAAAAGTGAACACTGTAAAAATCTGATTAGATCTTACGATAAAAATAATAATAAAATAAAACGGCAGCTAAGTCGCCAGAATCCATCTGGCCATCCATTTTCTATCGCTTGTCTCTTTCGAGTCGCAAGGGTGGCTGGAGCCTATCCCAGCTGCATTCGGGCAGAAGTCGGGGTACACCCTAGATAAGTTGCCACCTTATCGCAGTGCCAATGCAGAATTCTATCATGAAAAAATGGTAGTGCCATGTTTTTATTTACAGTAATACACCATAAAAACAACAATCTTGGATGTAAGGGTAAAAAAAAAACTGGCAGCTGAGTCATTTGGATTTTACCGTAAAAAAAACACCTTTTCCATTTTCAGTAAAATGCTGGGAAAAATCGACATTCTTATTTAATTTTTTTATACTTTTTAATAATAAAAAATGCATAGGAATGTGTGCATTAATAACATGAGGTTTATACATACATAAATGTATGTATAAACATACATTTATATTCACAAATATTCACTGTGTCACTCAATGAAAAGGAGTTCGACACGCCTGAACTAGATCACACAGGTGTACCTAATGTCCAGTGATTGGACATCAATCAAACGTTGCCCATAATTCATGCATACAACACAACGTTGCAAACAATCCAAAACAGAAATGACATCATCTTTTTTAAACTCTCTTGCTTCCGGCTATTATTCACTCTCTGCGTGGACCTGTTTTGATTCTGGCAATGTGTTCTGTAAGAGTCTGCTGAAAGATGTCGCCCTAACATGAGCCCCTGCCTCTGACAGCTAGTTGTATCCTGCAGCTCAGCACTGGTGTCAACATTCTCCTGTAGCTCTGGGATACACTCGTCCATACGCAGGAAGTGATGCATTTATGTGTGTGTGTGTGTGTGTGTGTGTGTGTGTGTGTGCCTGCAGGCTTCCCAGCGACAGCATACGGACCGGTGGCGGCGGCGGCAGTAGCAGCAGCAGCGCGTGGCTCAGGTAGGGGGGCCCGTGGAAGAGGCGGCTACTTGGCGTACCCACAGAGCACAGGGCCAGGTAAACGCTCTGTCCATGTTCTGTGTGGCTGCTGCTCTCTCCAACTTCTCCTGCTCTGCTTCCTCCCATAGACATAGTCACCCAAGCTCCCATGTGCTCTCTCGCCAACATTTACAAGAACTTACTGTAGACCGGTGCACAGGTAGTGCTAGGCTATCATTGAGTTATTTGCACACCAAGGGTGCAGGACTGTGAAGGAATGGGCTGCTTGAGGTGACGTCATGGGACTGAATTCAATTTGACTAATCAAACATAATGTACCCAAAATCTATCGAGAAATCAAAGCCGAACGCAAATGTCCTCCACCTTAAAAACAAAAGGTTACACTTACTTAACATTTGAAGATGCGGGAATTGATTAGTAGCTTTCAGTAGTTTTTTGCAGTTAACATTTGAATATGTATGATTCACAAAAATAAGTCCAAATTCAAGGGAGCTAACTTTAATGATCTATTGCAGTGGTTCTCCAACTTTTTTCACCATGTACCACTTCAGAAAACACTTGGCTCTCCAAGTACCTCCACGATGACCGACATAAAAATATAGTAGCATAGTAAGCTTAAATATTCATTAAAACAAGGCAGAAGTTTTATTTAACAAGTATATTTGATTATTTGCTGACTGTAACTTTATGAAAAGTTTGAACAGTAACACTGTGTTTGAATATAGGAAAATAAACTATGTACCGCCCATGTCCTAATAGCCGACCGGGGTCTGACCCCATTTTGTGAATTAACCACCTCTTCCTTATAACCGCCTATGTCCAAATAGAGGCTGTTATTCGCATAATTTAGATTAAAATCATATTGATTTCATTAAGCCCAATTTATAAGCTAAAATGAAAAGCAAAGGTGCAGTAATTCTGGTTATTACAGTAACAGCAGACGCGTGGAGTCCAGGGAGCTACATGACAATCAAAGGCTTAACGAAATCTGTGCCGTGATGGTTTACGTTATGTGGGTATTCTGGGTAATCAACATATTGCAATGGGTCACCGCATATAGCGTAAAACACACTCAACGACAACAACAAACCCACGAGGAAAAGTTTCAACATGACAAACAACAGTAGCAGTGAGTTGAATGAACAGAATAGCGGTACACCACACCTGATGGACGGGAATACTTTAAGGGGGAAGAAAAACTGAAAGTTTGACTTAAAGTTCAAGCCAGCGGAGCAGAATTCTGGTTTGGCAGCAGCCAGGCAGTTTAACGTTGACCCTAAACGTGTATGAGAATGGAAGAAAAAAAAGGGAGAACTACTATCTCAGTTGGCAACCAATGTAAAACGGGCTCGCTTAACTGGTGGAGGTAGGAAGAAAGTGAGCGACAAGCTTGATGCTAATTTGTGTCAGTGGATACATTACGTTCGTGGACTGAACCACCGTGTGTCCCTTAAAATGATCTGCGTTAAGGCCAAGGAGTTGTATGCCACCGTGAGTGACACGAGAGACACTGGGGTGGTGTTTGGTGCAACGAGTGGCTGGCTTAATCGATTCCTGCGTCGGAACAACTTTACCCTCAGGAGGAGAACAACTGGACAGTAACCATTGTAACCAAATAATGGCCTGGTGCAGGCTGGTGCAGAAATAAATCAAAGCCTTGTGCAAATAACCGCCTGCTTCTTTTAAACGCCCGTCTCTAAAATCAATTTTGTGAAATAAACGCCCAGGCTAATATTTGGTGATATACGGTAGTTAAATAATGAATCAAATAAAATTAATTTCTTAAATTATACGATACCACTAGATGGAGCCCATATACCACTACTGGTACACGGATCACAGTTTGAGAATCACTTATCTACCGTAATATCAATCCACCCATCCTTTATACCACATTTGCCTGCTAACTTTGGGCGAAGGGTGGACTGCACTCTGGACTAGTAGCTAAGTGGTAGTAATATTGTTTTTTTTAGGACAGTGGAACCTCGATTTACAAACGTAGTTGGTTCTTAAACAGGGTCCAAAATAGAATTGTTTGTTTATGCAAGCAAATTTCTCCATAAGAAACAATGTAAATATGGGTATAATGGGTTCCAGCCATGACAAAAATCCATATTTTGGTAAAGGTGTTTGCACTTTAAACATAATATAAAATGTTGTATGGTACTGTATATCAAACAAATATAACAAGGGGTGATGGATTAAGTTTAAGATGAATAACAAAGTCAGAACAAACACGAGCTGAATTGTCCTCATTTCCAGCCACACTGCCGACACGCACACACACACTCTCACTAACCCTGTGATGGACTCCCAGAAATCATAAACGTCCTTAGCTTTATCAGTCAGGCTGGTATAAAAATTTCTAATTAGAAATAAAATCCACTTTATCTTTACCTTTATTTACTTGGTTTTCTGCCTAAATAGGTGGGAGGTATTGTCAGCAAAGCTGTGGATACTTCCTGAATGTTTCAAACCACACATCGCTTGTCCATTGCTTTCGTTGGACTCATGATGAGCTATCAAAACAAGCAAGATGTTGTAAAACAGCTAAAAAACACTTAAAAGGCACATAAAGTGGCAATTGGCTTAATAAGCCCGCCCACAATGGTTGTGCTGCAGGTACACAATGGAGGATGAAAGGTGTGTGCATGGAGACAAGGTTCCTACATCAAAGCATTGTTTTATTCGGTCTGTGGGTACTAAATCAAAAAAGTTTGTACAAATGAAGGGTTCAAAAATCGAGGTTCCACTGTACAGTCAAACAAGGTTAACTGTACCGGCAATGTTTAAGTTACATTGTCTTTGCTCATTTAAGTGTAAAAAGAGGTTACCCACTGTTAATCTTACTGTACACAGCTGTGGACTCACACAATGTGCATAGTTATCACATGCTTGACAACAGATCCATCTCCATGCTCATATTCCCCTTAAAATGTGCTTTGAACTGTAAGTGCATGATCTGGATAAACAGTGTCTCCTGGTATAGAAAATGGTGGAATACCCCTACAAAACTTGAATAGGTTAACTTTGTTTGTGTCGGGATCGACTTTTGCCGGACGGAGTAGGACCCCAATGCAGAAAATAAATAATAAAAATAATAACAAAAAGCGTACTCAAAAAGGAGTGAGGAAAAACATGTACACAATAGGTTTGGCAAAATGGAAAATGGGCACCAAAGGTGTGGAGAGGAAACAGTTAACACAGACAAGGGTCATAGAAATGAGAAGTGTGAGTGGAGCCAGAGCAGAGGAGATGAACACAACTCGAAGGGTGAACCATCAGGAATCTACTGGCACCGAGTGATTGGACTATTTAAGTAATCAGGGGGAAATCTGTAACAGGTGTTTGTGAACGTGGCTCCGCCACCTGACCCGAAAACCAGGCACTGCAACAAAAAGTAGACAGGCGGCAGCAGAGCTTCCAGATCATGACAGGTTGCAGTGTGGTTGGACAAGAACAGCATGTACTTGTTTTTAAGTAAATACTCAACTTAAATGAACATATCTATTTTTTCTGTGGAAAACATTTTCCAATTTGATAAATTTGTTCACTTCGCTGTCTGGACTCTTATTTCTTAAACACCGCTTAAGAAACCTGACAACTATACACAGGCAGCTTCAGCGGATGAGTAGGCCTTCCTTTTCAAATCCATCTGTCAAATTAAAGACATAACTGATTTGCAAACTGATAGCAGATCTCTTTGCTTTTGTTGCTTTTGTTAGAGTAGCATGAATTGAGAAGAAACTTTTGCAGCACCAAGCTATGTTATGCTCAAGAGATCAGCTTCTTAGATAAGTGAGAATTCAAATATTACTGTTATAATAATTCATTGGAACCTGTATGGCAGTGCGGCATTGGGCCCTCCAAAGATTGTAAAAATAAATTGAATTGATTATTGGTAAGATGCAGTGTTCATTTTGACAGCGTTTTTTAAATGTAGCTTTTGTCTGTGCAAATGTATTTCAGTTTTACTCATATTTTAGTCATATTCATTGATTTATTTTAAAATTGCAGTAAAGTTGTTCTACTAAAATATAAATGCGAAAGAATAATGCATCTTTGAAGTTGTGAATGATACCACTTTTGTTAGGTTTATTACAGTTATTGTACAACATATTAAATCAACATTGCATTACTTAGCAAATAGAGATTAATTTCAATAAATCTGAGTGTGATTCATCTCCTTATTCCAATATCAATTGAGACTAAGAGACTGATTAAAGACTTTGAATTTTTTTAAATATTAAATAATAAATATTTTATTTCTGAACATGCATTCAATAGAGTGTAGTATGCAATGGAGCAGATGTACCACCATTTTATCAAGCCAACGGGCTGGGTAGAGCTAGGTGCATTGCTGGGTACAATATATTTAAATGCTCTGAGCGGAGTGTAAAATGTGATGATGCGTAGTGCATATACTTTAATAAAATAACTGTATTCATTTACTAGGAAATATTGGAAGTGGAACAAAAACATGGAAGTGTAAGTATTTTTTGCTACAATACTGTGTTACGTTATTAGCATTCACAAAGTTGTATACATGAACTTTTGGCAGATTTGGAGTGCATAGCTTAGAGAAATCATAATATAGCTCTTATGTTCAATAACGCCATAACTATTTTCCATTTCATCATTAAATGTAATGTCAACATTTTTTCATGTAGATCTATTTTTTACCAAACCATACCAAACCAACTTTATTTATAAAGCCCTTTAAAAACAACCAAAGTTGAAAAACAAATGGCTGTATACTACAAACAAATAAACACTCAAAAAGCAGAAAAATACAGGCAAAGGACAGATTGAAATGTATCAATTAAAACAGAGGTAAAATACACACACACACGCACACACATATATATATATATATATATATATATATATATATATATATATATATATATATATATATATATATATATATATATATGTATATGTATATATATATATATATATATATATATATATATATATATATATATATATATATATATATATATATATATATATATATGCAAATAGAAAGAACAGATACAAATTATCTTGAGCAATTTGTTAGATAAAAGGCAGCTAAAAAGTTAAAAACAGTTTAAACAGTCCAAAGTCTCATCCTGGGTTGAAACAGACAATCTGATCCGTAGTTTGTTTAAAAAAAAAAAAAAAAAGAAAAAGGACACTCTCAAGGCCAGTTTACATTCATCCATCCATTTTCTACCCCTTGTCCCTCACGGGGTCGCGGGGGGTGCTGGAGCCTACCTCAGCTGCATTCAGGCGGTTGGACAAGTCCCCACTTCATTGCAGGGCCAACACAGATAGACAGACAACATTCACTCGGGTCAATTTAGTGTTGACAATCAACCTATCAATGCATGAAAATATGTGTGCATGGTTTTGTTCATATGAAGAAACAAACTAGTTTTATCTTATGTTGTGTACAACTACACTGACTGCGCATAATAATTGACGTTTAATCATTTTAGCACAGCATATTTTTCATCAGTCATTTATAAGTCACTTCTTATGCAGTATTATATATAGTATATAGTATTTGGTTAGAACTTATTTTTCTAATAATATTTGTGATTAATGCATCGATTTATATCATTTGACAAGGTTATACGTAGGTTAGATATTGTTATGCACGTTTAATATCAAGAAAAAGATTACTAATTTAGTGTTAATGTTTGGGCAGGCTCCAGGCACTTCTGAAATGGTAAAGTTGGGCCCCGAGGTCAAAAAGTTTAAGAAACCCCTGACCAAAACAACCAGTTATATTATATTAATGAACGACAAAGGCATAATGCCAAGGTGAGTCGTTTCTCAGTGCGCCTCAGGCATTTGTCCATAAGTGTAAAAAGGAAGTGGCCGAAGTGACTTGAACTACAGTGGTGCCTCTGTTCTTGTCCTTTCTGTTTGCGTTTGTGTTCAAACATTGCATCTAACAAACAAGTCCGTCTTCGGGTGTATCATCCCATGCCTCGGTTACTTAGTTTCTGTACTTTTTTTGTAGATACAAAATAGGTCACAATGTGGCCAAGGAAAGTTGCGAGTTGTGGAATATTGCTGTGGAGTTTCGGAGTTACCACAGTGTGGCGTATTGTGCCGTAAAACACTGTCTAGCGTTTTTGTATCTGCGTCAGTTGAAGTCGTGTGAGCACACAGTTGCCAATGCTTTCTTGGATAAAACACAGGTGCCAGCACCTTGATAAAGAAGGTGAGAAACACAATAAATAACTCATAGCAAAGTACAAAGGTGGCGTCCGTGTGGCTCTCCCTTTCCTTAATACTTTGCTGCCCATTGAGTCTTGAAAAAATGTAGAAGTAGTGTTAAACATTCATTTATCTGACTCATTCATCATTGATATGTTGTCAGGTATATGTTTGCATTGTTTTCTACATTTAAAACTACAATTTCTATTTTTATTATTATTTGTGTTAATATTTTTGTTTGTCTGGAACCGATTTATAGGATTTACAGGTGAAACTCAAAAAATGTGATTACCGTGCTAAGGTTTTAGATTTATAAGGTAAAACTAATATATGACAGAGGCTCAAAACATCTAACTTCAGATATTTCAAGCCTTCTTTTGATGTAATTTTAATGATTATGGCTTACAGCTTATGAAAACTTCAAATTGAAAATCTCATAAATTTGTAAAAGCCATAATCATCAAACTGTACGTCATTTCTTATCTTCCATTTTTGTACGGTCTGGTCTTTGACTGACATTTTGGAACATATTACCGTACTTATTACGGTATACTATTTTTAGGGCTGTCAAAGTTAACGTGATGAAAATGCTTAAAAAAAATGTTAACACACCATTAAGGCGGATGCGTCCTTAATCCTTTTTGACCCTCTGGCCATTTCGTAGCATGTGGAAGGAAATAGCGTCTAGTTACAGTTGATCCACAAGCTTGAAAATAGCGAGCAGAAATGCACAAAGAAAGGAGGACCTTATGGAAATCTCAGGTCCAAAGCCACGGCAAGTCGTTGTCCTGACAAGACGATTATTTTATCTTCAAGCGACGTGGGACGACATCATTTCATTTGAGCCTTTGTCGCTTGTAGAGAGGAGGAGCTTTACATCCGTGTTTGCATCACAGTTGAGTGCATTATGTAATGACTGAGTGGCATAGTAATGCCGGGTTTGTCCCTCCGTGGATGCGTCGACAAGAACACAGCAATGGTAAGTTTAAATGATTTATTAAACCTAACAAAAGCAGGCTACGAACAAAACTACTGGAGCTAACAGACAAAATAAACCAAGGGCGGTAGCATGAAAGCTAGGAATAGAAAACAGAAAAACCAAGACTGGCACGAAGGCACACAAAAAAGGAAAAACAATTTATCAGCGTGAGAGCTGGAATAAAACAAAGGCTAAGCGTGAAAAGCTAGCGAGAATATACATACGTGAAGTCAGTCGATACTGTTGCTCAAAGTAAAATTATGAACTCAGACTGAACAAAGAAAAGAGGAAGGATTTTATATGGAGTAATCAAGGAGAACCAGGTGCTTGTAGAAAACGAGGAGCAGGTGAAATCAATGTGTAACCAAGGTGACTGACTAAACAGGAAGTAAGCTGGTCAGACGGAGAATGAGACAATGGAACAATAAACAATATGTGAAGATCCGAGTAACGGATTGCAACACATTGACAACATACAATGTAGATTGTTACTTAAACTGTGGTAGAAAAAAAGTTTACAGTCACTTTTATGGAAGAGTATTAAAGTTAAAGTACCAATGAAAACCAAAACATTGAAAAATCGTCTGCAATTACAGAATGTCTAGTAGGCTGAATATTACATTTCATTAATAGATGGATAATTATTCATGCTAAAATTAAGATTATGATGTAAAGTCAATGACTTAAAATAAGTAAGTCGCTCTTAAAACTAGGGACATTTCTAGAAATAAAATTCAAAATGTTGGCAAATCATCTTCAGTGTAGGCTCACATCTGGGCATCATGCTAAGATGCTGCAAATATACAACTTATGTATGCTTTATTTTTTACACATACCAGTGAACATCTACCGAGAGATTTGCTCCAAAATCCGGATGCAAGTTCCTCTCTGTGTGTAACAGAGTTTCTCTCTGTGTTTAACACAGCATCGATTGACTTGTCGGCTTCATTTAGACAGCTTGCTTTTTCCACCCTTACAACTGTAGATCATTCAATAGCTGTCAATAGTTGCTCCCCTGACTGAACACTGCAGCCTGCAGACTCCACTGAGGAGTGCCACTCTTTGTTAGACATCCCCTAAGAACTTATGGGAGAAAACATCACTTTTAATTGTAACTCAGATGTTTTCTGCTTTGTGCCGCAACTCCCTCATGTAACATCGTATACTCTGATGCGGGCATACAGACAGCGACGGACGGTGCAGCCGACGCATACTAATCAAAACTGCACTTTATTTAAATCAACTTCTGTACGGGATATTCTGTCTTTCACATCGGGGCGTTTGTATTTTCAAAACAAACCATTTGCAAAACCATCATGGCAATGCACGTCATTAAGAAGCAGGGATGTTGATTTGGGTTAGCAGCAGCCGGAGAGCAAATGACGTGATGGCAGCCATCATAAACAGTTTATGTGTGACAGCTGCAAATGGAAGGGAGATAAGTATCATTATGGACAAGGACTGATAAACAGTGACATCAGGCTTTTTTTGAGTACTTAACCAACATCAGGGCTTTCTCTATATGTTGTAGACATCTAATCACACTAATAAGACCTTTGTTTGTTCACACGTTATATTTCTGAACTATCCACATTTTTCCTTGTGATCATAGTAAGATGTATTTTATCCAGTGGTCTGCTTTCTTTTATGGTTGTTTTTGCCTGATCTCTGTCTACAATTTCATCCAATAGAATATCAGCGAAAGTCGTTCCATTGGCTTTGTTTCCTCGTTTTGGCTAACATTTAGACAAAATTACCTACCTGGTGACGTAAGTGTAGATTATTGGTGCTTTGACTCCACCTACAGTTCCCACAGAGCACCACATTCAGAATAATTAATACTGCTAACCCTGTTTGCACCATGCACCTTTAGTTTAGTACAATGTACTCTTAATTTGTTCTCAAAAGTTATGATAATAGGAAAAATAACTGATCTGTGTTATGTGACGTTGTGTGCCTCAGCTCGAGGGTTAAGCTTCACAAACTGCAGTGTAAGGTTGGAAGTCATGTACATATTATCCAATACCGTTGCCACTACAGTACTTATGAATTTTTGCCGGAATTGGTGCTAAAAACAAGGAAAACATACAGATGTTATCCATAAAGAATGCCTTTAAATTTTTACCTAATTTTGAGGCATTCAAGTTGAGCAGAATAGTAATTTAAATCTTTGTAATATAAGTAGAATTATAAAATTTACCAATTTGAAATCAAATGTTCTTAATTATCACAGCAAAACCAAACCAGAACACAGGAAATCTAGAAAGGAAATTGTTAAATTGTCTAGTACAGTGGTGCTTAAAGTTTTTCACCATGTATCACTTCAGAAAACACTTGGCTGTCCAAGTGCATCCATAATGACCAACATTAAAATACAGTACCATAGTAGGCCGAAGTACTCATTAAAAACCAGGTAGATGTTTTATTTAACAAGTACATTTAATATTTTGGCAACTGTAACATTACCAACAGTTTAAACAGTAACACTGTGTTTTAATGTCGGAAAATAAAACGCTGTACTTTATTCAAATGAGTCTTTGACACACCACTTGTGGTACATGTACCATAGTTTGAGAATTACTGGTCTACTACTTTGGGGGCCTGATCTACAAAAGATTGAATCTATTAAAACATGTGCAAACTTGATATCACACACAAAACTGATCTACTGAAAAATAAGGAGTGCAATTCCTTGAGCATGTCTGATAATTAGCATAGAAGACCTACCGGTATGCTAATTATCAGAACGCCCACATAACTAGCAGAAGGAGATGCAAATATAATCATTTAGCGCTTGTAATGTCATTCATCAAGGCGGGAACTGTTTTGCGTCTATACAGTATTTAGCATGTTCTAGAAGGTACAACCACCGTTTCCATATGAGTTGGGAAATTGTGTTAGATGTAAATATAAACGGAATACAATGATTTGCAAATCCTTTTCAACCAATATTCAGTTGAATGCACTGCAAAGACAAGATATTTGATGTTCAAACTCATAAACTATTTATTTTTTGGAAATAATAATTAACTTTGAATTTCACGGCTGCAACACGTGCCAAAGTAGTTGGGAAAGGGCATGTTCACCACTGTGTTACATCACATTTTCTTTTAACAACACTCAAAAAATGTTTGGGAACTGAGGAAACTAATTGTTGAAGCTTTGAAAGAGGAATTCTTTCCCATTCTTGTTTTATGTAGAGCTTCAGTTGTTCAACAGTCAGGGGTCTCCGCTGTCGTATTTTACGCTTAATAATGCACCACACATTTTCGATGGGAGACAGGTCTGGACTGCAGACGGGCCAGGAAAGTACCCACACTCTTTAACTACGAAACCACGCTGTTGTAACACGTGGCTTGGCATTGTCTTCCTGAAATAAGCAGGGGCGTCCATGATAACTTTGATTGGATGACAACATATGTTGCTCCAAAACCTGTATGGACCATTCAGCATTAATGGTGCCTTCACAGATGTGTAAGTTACCCATGCCTTGGGCACTAATACACCCCCATACCATCACAGATGCTGGCTTTTTAACTTTGCGCCTATAAAATTACGGATGGTTATTTTCCTCTTTGTTCCGGAGGACACCACGTCCACAGTTTCCAAATATAAATTGAAATGTGGACTCGTCAGACCACAGAACACCTTTCCACTTTGCATCAGTCCATCTTAGATGAGCTCTTGGCGTTCCTTGGTGTTGTTGATAAATGGGTTTTGCTTTGCATAGCAGAGTTTTAACTTGCACTTACAGATGTAGCAACCAACTGTAGTTACTGACAGTGGTTTTATGAGGTGTTCCTGAGCCCATGTGGTGATATCCTTTACACATTGATGTCTGTTTTTGATGCAGTACCGCCTGAGGGATCAACGGTCCGTAAAATCATCGGTTACGTGCTCTGATTTCTCCAGATTCTCTGAACCTTTTGATGATTTTATGGACCGTAGAAGGTAAAATCCCTAAATTCCTTGCAATAGCTCGTTGAGAAATGTTGTTCTAAAACTGTTCGACAATTTGCCTACAAATTGGTGACCCTCGCCCCATCCTTGTTTGTGAAAGACTGAGCATTTTTGGGAAGCTGTTTTTATACCCAATCATGGCACCCACCTGTTCCCAATTAGCTTGCACACCTGTGGGATGTTCCAAATAAGTGTTTGATGAGCATTCCTCAACTTTATCAGTATTTATTGCCACCTTTCCCAACGTGTTGCTGGCATAAAATTCTAAAGTTAATGATTATTTGCAAAAAAATATACATATATATCAGTTTTGACATCAAATATGTTGTCTTTGTAGCATATTCAACCGAATATGGGTTGAAAATGATTTGCAAATCATTGTATTCTGTTTGTATTTACATCTAACACAATTTCCCAACTCATATGGAAACGGGGTTTGTAGATGCAAACTGCTAACCGGACTCTCGCCAGATCCTTGTAGTTTGCTGAGCTCCACACAAGGATCTGGGCTCAAAGGCAAAGCAAACTCCTTCAAGATAGCAAAAAATAATGAACCAATCAGGATCGCCGTGTGGGATATCATAGATGTGACGTAGCGCCGAAGCGACTGTTTGATTCAAACAACAATGGCGCCACGCAGCGAGAAGTCGTGTGCTGACATTGATTCTGCATATTTTCTTGCACAAACGACATCAATCGTAGACTGACATTGTTACGTTTTTTCAGTAAAAGTTCTCAAACTTTTTGCTCTGTCGTTATCCAATATGTTGGCTGTTCTGTTTTGGATTTCCCAGCATCGCTCTCATCAGCGTCACGGGTTGATTTTAGTGTGAGTGGTTGAAGTAGCAGGTCATTCAAGATAATGGACAAGTAGTTTATCCAATCACATACAATGATTTTTTTACAAGGCCCTGCCTTCTGAAATACATCTCCTATAGAGGAGTCGCAGATCCTTGTGTGGAGCTCAGCAAACTACAAGGATCTGGCGAGAGTCAGGATAGCAAACTACCACAATTGCGCACAAATGGCTGTACGAAAGGAGATGATTGCGCTGCAAAGACAGACGATTGCGAGAGAATGCCCCATCCGTGTGCGCCTCAACATATTCTAAAAAATATTAGACATATCGGCTCTTCAGAAATATAGTTTTGATATTTTATAGCTATTAGATGAATTAAGTGGCTGATTAAAACGCATTCAAACATTTGTTTTGGTATCCGCTGGTATTTTTTTAATGACGGCGTGGTGCAGTGGGAGAGTGGCCGTGCACCACCCGAGGGTCCCTGGTTCAATCCCCACCTAGTACAGACCTCGTCACGTCCGTTGTGTCCTGAGCAAGACACTTCACCCTTGCTCCTGATGGGTGCTGGTTAGCGCCTTGCATGGCAGCTCCCTCCATCAGTGAGTGAATGTGTGTGTGAATGGGTAAATGTGGAAGTAGTGTCAAAGCGCTTTGAGTACCTTGAAGGTAGAAAAGCGCTATACAAATACAACCCATTTATCATTTATTTGGCCTTCTTTTTTTCTTACTATTATTATCCATCCTATTCGATAAACTTCTGCAATATGGATTCTCTTGCGAATGGATCATTACAAATAAACAACACTGGTGCCTTTCGGAACGCAACTTCGGCATGCTAAAAATTGGTTCAGTTATCTAGATTGCTCTTTTATATAGCTTAGAAAAGGTGGTTATTACTATATTTGCCGCATACTCCACAACAAAACGAAACAGCACAGGTTGGGGCATTGGAGCAAATGAAGCCATACATGTGGAGGGAAATAGTGTCTTCATGGTGACAACAAGTATACACGCAAAAACCGCATTTAAATAGGTTGCTCTGTTTTCTACTTTTGCACTTGTTATAAATTGTACACACAGTTTTAGTACACGGCCAGTAATAGTATCGTATTTTTCTGACTATAAGTCGCTCCGGAGTATAAGTCGCACCTGCCGAAAATGCATAATAAAGAAGGGAAAAAACATATATAAGACGCACTGGAGTATAAATCGCATTTTTTGGGGGAAATTTATTTGATAAAACCCGACACCAAGAATAGACATTTGAAAGGCAATTTAAAATAAATAAAGAATAGTGAACAGGCTGAATAAGTGTACGTTATATGACACATAAATACCCAACGGAGAAGGTGCCTGGTATGTTAACGTAAAACATTATGGTAAGAGTCGTTCAAATAACTATAACATATAGAACATGCTATACAATCTGTCACTCCATCCATCCATCCATTTTCTGCCGCTTATTCCCGTTCGGGGTCGCGGGGGGCGCTGGCGCCTATCTCAGCTACAATCGGGCGGAAGGCGGGGTACACCCTGGACAAGTCGCCACCTCCTAATCGCTAAATCCCATGAAATCTTATTTGTCTAGTCTCTTACGTGAATGAGCTAAATAATATCATTTGATATTTTACGGTAATGTGTTAATAATTTCACACATAAGTCACTCCTGAGTATAAGTCGCATTCCTGGCCAAACTATGAAAGAAACTGTGACTTATAGTCCGAAAAATACGGTACTTGCAATTTTGTATTTTACACATGCTATTTAGTAGGGGTGTGAATCTTTGGGCACCCAACCATCGATGCAATTCCTGGGGTGATGATTTGTTTCAGAATTGATTTTCGATTTATCATGATTCTCTCAATGTATTAATGGGTTTCATAATGCAACTTTTTCAAAACAGGTTACAAGTTATAAAAGCTCTGTCTGGTTGCATTGCCGAAAAATGTCTTTTAAAAAATTGATTCCTGTAAGGGGGCAGGGCCCGAATGCAGCTGAGATAGGCTCCAGCACCCCCCGCGACCCCAAAAGGGACAAGCGGTAGAATATATGGATGGATGGATTCCTGTAAGAGAAATATTCATATTTTTTTTCATCTATTTTTGAAAATTATGAATCAATTTAGAATCGGAAAGACTAAGAATCATGCTCCGGATGTTAATCGATTTTTTTTTGTGCATCTCTACTATTTAGCACTTGTTATCTGCACTATTTAAGCAGACATTGTGTGGTGAAGCTGTGGTGATCTAAGACTACAGTTACACCGTGTTAGCTAGTTAATCCTAAATACAACAGTCTTTTTACACGGCGTGACTTGCACAATATCACCTTTAAGCACCCGTTGCAGATCCCTTGAAGGCCTACTGAAATGAGATTTTCTTATTTAAACGGGGATAGATGGTCCATTTTATGTGTCATTCTTGATCATTTCACGATATTGCCATATTTTTGCTGAAAGGATTTAGTAGAGAACATCGACGATAAAGTTCGCAACTTTTGGTCGCTAATAAAAAAGCCTTGCCTGTACCGGAAGTAGCAGACGATGGGCGCGTGACGTCACCGGTGTGAGGGCTCCTCACATTGTTTATAATGTGAGCCACCACCAGTAAGAGCAATTCGGACCGAGAAAGCGACGATTTCCCCATTAGTTTGAGCGAGGATGAAAAGATTTGTGGACGAGGAAAGTTAGAGTGAAGCACTAAAAAAAAATAAAAAAATAAAAATAAAAGGCGACGGCTCCAGGCGGTGACAGTGGGAGCGTTTCAGATGTAATTAGACACATGTACTAGGATAATTCTGAAGAATCCCTTATCTGCTTATTGTGTTAATAGTATTTTAGTGAGATTATAAAGTCATACCTGAACGCCAGTGTCTCTGAGACTAGCCGAGGAGCCAAAATCACAGCTGCCTTTTTGAGCTGCAGGATGAGGTCGGGTAATCCACTCAAGTTTCCGGTAAGAGCCGACTTAATAGCACAATTTTCCCATCCAAAAACTTGCTGGTTGATGTAGAGAAACATGTTCGCTTGACCGCTCTGTGTTAAAGCTTCACAACAAACAAAGAAACACCGGCAGTGTTTCGGTGCTAAAGGCAGCTGCAATTCAACGCTTCCCACCATAAGCGTTCTTATTTGACGTCTCAATTATCAATTGAAAAAATTGCAAAAGATTCAGCAACACAGATGTCCAAAATACTGTGTAATCGCGCGATGAAAAGAGATGACTTTTAGCCGTAAGTGGTGCTGGGCTAATATGTCCCCTCCAACCAATAACGTCACAAACACGCGTCATCATACGCGTCATCATTCCGCGACGTTTTCAACAGGAAACTCTGCGGGAAATTTAAAATTGTAATTTAGTAAACTAAACCGGCCATATTGGCATGTGTTGCAATGTTAATATTTCATCATTGATGTATAAACTATCAGACTGCGTGGTGGGTAGTAGTGGGTTTCAGTAGGCCTATGAGTTTGCATTTCCAGGTAAAAATCTGGAAATGTCACAACAGTTAACACAGCTGTACCTACTTTTGCCTAATTTCAGTGCCACTAAAACCTTAAAATGAGGTGCCGATATATTCTTAGTTGTTTTCTTTACTGGTTACGACCTTTTACGTTGGCACTGGTGCCATTATGGTACCCAGTTCTACTGCCGTCTGACGTTTGGTCTTTAGACAATCATGTTTTACTGTGAAAGGAATTAAACAATTACAAAATGTCCCTTCTTTTCAACAAAAGCCCTTTTTATTTTTGCATCAAACTAGCAATAAAAAAAAACTATTGGTTGGTGTCCACTGGAAATCTTAATTAAGTTGTACTGTGCTGAACTTTACCTGCTCGGTGAAAAAATTTGGAGTTGTCAATTATAAAGGAACCACTTCCAAAACTATCAGCGTGTTGTGTGTTTGCAGAGTGGCCAGTGACAAGTCAGTATTGTTTGGAGGAAAATGGAAGAAATTTTCCGTCCAGGTCACAGGCCACCTGACCAGCTGCTCAGCAGACAGACAAAATGACAGCATACTGACTTCACCTCTCGTTGACCAACTCTTCACCTACAAAGTGTACTTGAACTGCTCGCTCTGGCCTTGCCCTAGACAGTATTTGTGGATCCAAACAAGAGATGCTCCTGTAGTTTTTTATACCGCCACATCTTTCAGGAAGGGTCAAACTCTGGACAGCTGGGTGTGTTTGGAGGCACTTAGGTGTCTGTTGGTCTCCTTGACAGTTCAGTGAATAGGAATTCTGACCATTTAATGACCAAAACTGAAGAGAGTGTTGCTGTTGTGGTTGTGTGGCTATCTAATGTATGCAATAATTTTTTTTATCATCAACGATTATTTTTTCGATTAGTTGACTGGTAAAAATAGTATTGCTTATTATCTGCTGTAAATATTCGACTTTGACGTTGAGTTTGCAACTTGAGTTTGAGTCAGTTTTAAAACAAAAAGCTTTACTTTAATGTGCAACGTATATAACCATAGTGACTAATAAACATACTTAAATTGCATGATGTCCTGTATACATGACATTCAGTGCAAAAAGTATTTTTATTCAGGAATTTTTCGCTGCAATTATTCACCCAAATGAATTAAAGGCCGACTGAAATGAGATTTGTATATTTAAACGGGAATAGCAGATCCATTCTATGTGTCATACTTGATCATTTCGCAATATTGCCATATTTTTGCTGAAAGGATTTAGTAGAGAACATCCATGATAAAGTTTGTAACTTTTGCTTGCTAACAGAAAAGGCCTGCCTCTACCGGAAGTCGCAGACGATGACGTCACATGTATATGGCTCCTCACAGCTTCACATTGTTTTTAATGGGAGCCTCCAACAAAAACAGCTATTCGGACCAAGAAAACGACAATTTCTCCATTAATTTGAGCGACGATGAAAGATTTGTGTTTGAGGATATTGATAGCGACGGACTAGAAAAAAAAAAAAAAAGTTAAAAAAAAAACGCGATTGCATTGGGACGAATTCAGATGTTTTTAGACACATTTACTAGGATAATTCTGGGAAATCCCTTATCTTTCTATTGTGTTGCTAGTGTTTTAGTGAGTTTAACAGTACCTGATAGTCGGAGGTGTGTGTCCATGGGTGTGTTGACGCCAGTGTCTCAGGGAAGTCGACGGCAGCTTTATGGGCGGCACAAGCTCAGTTTATCTCCGGTAAGAAGCGACTTTTTACCACAATTTTCTCACCGAAACCTGCTGGTTGACATTTGGTCGGGATCCATGTTCGCTGTGATCCATAGTAAAGTTTCACCTCCGTGAATTTTGAACAAGGAATCACCGTGTGTTTGTGTGGCTAAAGGCTAAAGCTTCCCAACTCCACCTTTCTACTTTGACTTCTCCAATATTAATTGAACGAAATGCAAAGGATTCAGCAACACAGATCTCCAAAATACTGTGTAATTATGCGGTTGAAGCAGAGAATTTTTAGCTGTGTGTGTGCGCAGCGCTCATATTTCCTAACAGTCCGTGACGTCAAGCGTACACGTCATTATTACGCGACGTTTTCAAGAAAAAACTCCCGGGAAATTCAAAATTGCAATTTAGTAAACTAAAAAGGCCGTATTGGCATGTGTTGCAATGTTAATATTTCATCATTGATATATAAACTATCAGACTGCGTGGTGGGTAGTAGTGGGTTTCAGTAGGCATTTAAAGTGTAAACACTAACATTCCTGGTGGTCTATCAATCAAAACTGTATTAAGCACCTAGTCGACAGTAACAAATCTTTGTGAATTATTTTTTTATAATCAACGTTATTGATTATTTGATTAATCCTTGCAGCCTTACTTCAATTCCTAAATCAAGCATCTTGGAAATGTTGCAGAATTTTTAAACAAGATTTTCATAGTGGGGGGGAAACCAAAATATCTTATTTGAAGAGTCGTTTTCACAATTTTAACATTTTCAAACTAAAATAAAGACACAGTATTATTCATGCTAAAATTAAAATTAGTCAGTGACTAAAAATAAGTAAATAGCTCTTAAAACTAGGGAGGTTTCTAGAAATCCATCCATCCATCCATTTTCTACCGCTTATTCCCTTTTGGGGTCGCAGGGGGCGCTGGTGCCTATCTCAGCTACAATCAAGCGGAAGGCGGGGTACACCCTAGACAAGTCGCAACCTCATCGCAGGGCCAACACAGATAGACAGACAACATTCACACTCACATTCACACACTAGGGCCAATTTAGTGTTGCCAATCAACCTATCCCCAGGTGCATGTCTTTGGAAGTGGGAGGAAGCCGGAGTACCCGGAGGGAACCCACGCAATCACGGGGAGAACAACTCCACACAGAAAGATCCCGAACCTGGGATTGAATCCAAGACTGCAGGACCTTCGTATTGTGAGGCAGACGCACTAACCCTTCTTCCACCGGGAAGCCCAAGTTTCTAGAAATAACATTTTAATATTTTAAATTTGAGCATGTGGCAAATAATTTGCAGTGTAATTCTAAGGGTCTTTAAATGGTGAGTTTAATGGTACATTTAATTATGGTTCTCATAATGTATTGCTGCACACAAACAAATAATCCCAAAGCATTCAGTAGAATACCGCCTAATGACACGCTTTTGTTTGTCGCCCAGAAGAGTTACAGAAATAGCCTGTGCTTTTCATGTTGTCAGATAGAATGGAAGAGAAGAGAAAAGAAGAGAAGAGCAAAATACAAGAAAGGATGAAGAAGGTTCCGTCAGGTCCCAAGCTGCTTTGTTAAGTGTTTTTCTGATCCCTTTGGAGCTTCCTGGTAAGCTCAAATGTTGGCCTCAGATCTCAGCTTCACCTCCACCGCTCAGAAAGTCCTATTCAGGTGTCAGTGTTTTCTTTGTGCAGTCAGTCTGCTGAGACCGCAGCGCTGCCTGCAGAAATAGCACTGCATTTTAAACTGTAGTCTGTTTTAATCAAGGTTCTTCTCACATTAAACCCACCTCTTTGTTCCAAGCACTTTTTCTTCTCATTAAGTATTCTTCCTTCTCCCCTTCACCAACTTTATTTCCCATGAAAGGCGGGAAACGTATGTGACAGTCATATCCGAAAGAAGGTCTTTATCAATTTCCTCCCAAATAATTCAGTGATCTAAGCAATGCCAGTGAGAAGAGCAGAAATGGCCATGTGCTCCGGGCTCAATCAATCTGGCTCTTATTGAGCTCGGCTCCATTTGTCCCACATGTTAATCTGCACAGCTAAAGTCTTGTGCCAGAAGCATTTTACATATATGTGCTGCTGGATAACAGGAACAGGCATGCCAAGACCATCCCACTTGGGTTTTTGTGCAAGGCCCAGGAAAAGTTGTGACACACCGGAGAGGGCGAAATGTCCCTTTGCGCTTTTGCCACAAAGCGCTGGCTCAGGCAGCTGTGGGGAGCAGATGGTCGGAGGTCACGGCCGCAGGCCTTTGGGGACATCACTGCTTCGCCCTCCAGGGTCTGCATACATAACACTCTCTTCAAAGAAAGTATGTCTGTTTGTATACTCCCTGGCTCCCCCTATAGTTGTTGCATGCAACTTGCTCATAGGCCACTTTGGGTATTGCGAAAAAAGAGCAAGAAAAAGGGATTTTACAGGCTCACATTCTGGGCCATAAGATGCCATATGGAGGGAAATTCGAAAATCTTGTTTAAATAAGGCGGTCTGACCCCGTGTTATCAATTCACTCATTCATTCTATCACCCGCAAAACGCCCCTAATTATACACACAATTTTATAGTATGTACATGCTAATTAGCACTATTTTGATCTTTGTAGATCAGACCCTTAAAAGTATTTAGGGATTATCTTAAATTCTAATTGAACTGTGTAAACTATTTTAAGTCTAAGTCTCAACCCGAATATCACCCACAGAGCTTCAGTGTTCATTAAAATCATAGTAGTTGAACCTGTGTGGGATTCTGTGCAGCATATAGTCTCCATACAGTTTTACCAGGGCCCAATTGGTTGTATTCACCTGACAATTGTTAACTGTGCGAGGAAGCAGTAGGCCAGCGAGCGTCTGTTGTCATAGCGTTGTGGGCGGCATTTTGCCTTTCTCGAAGGAAAATGACCTATGCTCGCGTTGTTTTAGGCTATTTAAACTGTTCAAATCGCGGAAAGGATAAACGTTTCTATAGAATTCCTCGAGAGGTAATCAAGACGGGCAAAATATGTCAAGATTTTACAAAAGACGAAAAAAAGTGGCATGCACTCCAGTCCCAAGGGAGCTGAGTTAAAGAATGCACAAGTTTGCAGTGATCACTTCTTTGAAGGTCTGTTTGATATACTTTTAACTTTTAGTATTTCCCATTGAAACATTATATTGATATTATTTGCATTTAATCTTGTTTCGAAGTTCTGAAAACTATTTTTGTAAACCACCAACTTGGCGAGTCTAAATAAAATAAATTAAACCTTAAAAGAGTTTAAGCTTTGACCAAAGGCAGCAATCATAACTAAAGCTTTCAGCACATTCTCAGTGTTGACAGTTATATTTGGATAAAGACAGAGAAAACACACATACCCCTAAATGGCGCGTGCAACCAAAAGCCATAAACCAGGGCTGTGGAAGATACATTAAATCAAGAAATGCAAACTTACCTGAGCAAAAACGATGCATACTTATCCGGGAAAGTCTTGAGACCAATTTCCTTGACTCAGCGACACACAAAGAAGATGTAGCCCATGCTTTTCCAAGTTTTCATCTGTTTTGTAGAATGCCGTCTGGAGCACCGGGAATAGGGATATATTCTATTGCATCGTTGTCATTTTTTTGCTTGTATCTGCTTTTAGTGGTAAGATCTAGGCCCCCGAAGTCCTCAGATAGTTTGCACTCTGTTTGTTCCACTGTTGCCATGTTGGTTTGGTGGCCCACCACTTTGTTTACTTAAGTTCAAAAGTCACGTAACTGATTACAACCAATTGGGTTGATAAGGGCCACAACTACTAGGGGGGGCTCATTATCATGGTTTAGGATTTTGTAAAAATTAGAAGATGTTTCTCTTTTCTTTAAATCCATCCATCCATCCATTTCTACCGCTTGTCCCGTTCGGGGTGGCAGGGGTGTTGGAGTTATAAAATTTTCCATAAATGTTCAGATAAAATCAAGTGTTGCTGATTATTGTTTTAAATAAAAAGGTTGTTTGAATCAAATTAGTAGTGTGTAACACAATACTAATTTGATTACAACGCAACCTACACCCCTTTGCAAAAAGGCAAAAAGGTTTATTCCTTCTGGTAGAGACAAATCCAGCATTGAATGTTCAC
Organism: Nerophis ophidion; assembly: GCF_033978795.1. Taxonomy (NCBI): domain Eukaryota; kingdom Metazoa; phylum Chordata; class Actinopteri; order Syngnathiformes; family Syngnathidae; genus Nerophis; species Nerophis ophidion. The sequence goes on along the minus strand of NC_084614.1, from coordinate 11,504,816 downwards.
TCAACACAGAAGTTATCATAGCTCACCTTTATGCATTCACACGCAGCGCCAACATTTTGGAACCAGGATGAGGTGGTAAAAGAAAGGTAAAAATGTAATAAACCTATTTGTGACAGCATCGTACAAAGTTATGTTTAAATTTCACTTTTGCTTTTAATAGCACTTACAGTAACTGTGGTGCATTCAAGGAACTTTGATTAAAGTTAGAAAAACAGAGTTTTTAAAGACAGGAAAGGCTTAACCCCAAGTAGTAAGAATAATACAACTAATAATTATCATAACAATGTATTGTTATGATATTTATATTATCCACTAATGATAATCCCACATTAATCAAATGGAGACGTTACAGTACAAGCATGATTTATACTATTATGGTTTTTACCTGTTTTGAAAAGCTTGTTTCAACCAACTGAAGTCAATAATGTGTTTCTTTGTGCATGTAAACATACTGAGTGTGTGTAATGGGCAGTGACATTTGGTGTTCAGTGGGGTGTCTAAAAATTCAGGAGTCGACTACTAATGATCATAAACAAGTAATATTTAAGACCGAAATTGGGCCTCAAACAAGATCTTGTTTTGGGCCGTACAAAGCCATGTTTTCTACTGTACATGCTTCTTTTAGTCTCAACCTTCCAATTTCTGCTAAATTCCATGGTAAAGGTAAAGTAAGGCAGGTAAAGTCAGTAGCTCTGTAGAGCTTGTCCATTACTGGAAATACTGCTCAGAGAGAAGAGGAATGCTATACAAATGAACGGTACCAAAAGACAGGCATGTGTATGGGTGAGTAAATGCAGGAAGAAATCATCTGTTAAAATTCATTAGCCAAGCTTCTCTGAACACAAAATGACAAGACATTAAATATGTATTATTTATGAAATGTCTGCGCTCTCTGAAAAGGCTGTCTAGTGCTGTTAATTACTCAGCCGTTGGTTCAGAAAAGATTATTTCAAATGGAAAGTGAAAGCAAGGCAAGACAGCAAAAAGAGCTGTTAGTTTATTTCACACATGGAAAATGGGGGAGCTAATCACAGGAGCTCGACAATGCAATGCTAATTTCGGAAGCAGCATGTCAGGTTTATTGACATCTTCTGTAGGGTGATGTGGTTTGATGGCCACTGAGGAATCTGACTGGCACCGCGACAAAGGCGCAGGAGTGCATGCGGAAGTATTCCTGGTAGGAATAAGCTGAGCTGTTTGATATTCACCAGTTAAAGTTGCAAGTCAGCCCCTGCACTCACACTGTCAGATTTATGTCTGCCATTCTTTGTAATAATGTATTTTATAGCTGACTCATTACCTCATGTAAGTAGAGTAGTCATAACATTTCATGTAATACTGTTTTCCTACTGTCTATTATTTCTTCAGCTGTCATCTCCTCCATTTTACCTGTGGCCAAATATATATCACGTTACATATTTATTCATAAATGTGTGAGCTCGGTCACTAAGATTGTTTGACATTGAGTTCACATGATTTGGAGGGTTTATTGTCTACATCTGTTATTTTATTTGTCTTTAATCATATCCACCCACAATTCAATCCTACAGTGAGACAAGATCCATGTAATAGCCTCTCAGTAATGCATATGTCTTACTGTGCGGTACCAACAATACGCATAAATCGACAATGATGCTTTTGCATTGGCAGGTGCAGTCAGGGGAAGACAGTCGGAGTGATGTAAACCATTTGAGGTCATTTATTGGTAGTCATTGTCAAGTCATTAGAGCATTTTTCGGTGCACAGCTAGAAATGACAAAAATAAACACAATTGCTAATATTAACTTAGGCTGTTGCTGTGCACTAGGTCTGCACAATTAGTTTCCAAACTGCTGCCCTCTAGGGGCACAGATGGCACTGCAAGTGAAGTTGTAGTGATACCAATTAGATTATTTCCCCCTCCCACCACTGACCCTACTATTTTCCCACACTTTTCCTACATAAGGTAACAAAATAAAAATAAAATTAATGTTCCATTATTTAGACTAATTTAGATGGCAGCGCTTGAGGAGTCCAGGATTAATTTCCATAGAATGCGTCACGACTGACCGTCAGCGCCATCTGCCGCCGTGCAGCAAAATACAGCAGACATTTACGAGATCTCACAAATCTGCGCATAATTGTGTGATAAAGTAAACACTGACGCAAACACTGCGGGATGTCTCAAGCTTTGCCGTACATCGATAGTTAAAGTTAAAGTTAAGTCTAAAGCCAAAGGTACACTTAAGACACAGGTGGGCGACAGTTTTGCCTTGCAAGACGAAGACTTTATTTTTTTTCACAACGGTGACCTCATCCCTGGCGAGTGTAGTAGACGCACACAACTCCCACGAACCAAGCCCCTGCCTCCCCAGTCCCCGTATGATATCAGCTGGCATTTGACAGAGGGCCCCATATGTGCACAGAGCGGGCCGGGATATGCCTGTATAGTATTCATTCATTTTGGACCTCCAGATTCAACATTTGGGTCAACAACGTGAAATTATGTCTGAAAACATTTGACGAGTTGACTTCATGTCTGTCCTTGCTCATTAGAACGTTTAAAAGTGTCAAATACGATCCACTTAGAAGACAGATTATTTTATTTTGAAAGCTAACCGGATAATTTATTTTATGTTTGTGCATGACTTTCTGTCCAACACGAGCAGATTTGATCTGAATTGATCCGTCGTGTTGCGTCGAACGGCAAAAATTGTAGCTCTGCGTAGGGCTGGGCGATATATCGATAAAAACAATATATCGCGGGTTTGTCTCTGTGCGATATAGAAAATGACTATTTCGTAACATTCGGGTATACGTTCTCACGCAGTTGCTTTTAGCTGCGGGCATTACACTGCAGGCGTTTGTCACTCCTTCTCGTCTCTCCTTCTCAAAGAGACGTAAAACAAGCCCACCTTCTTACATACGTCATACAGCCTCGCCGAGCAGAGAGGTAGCAGCATGGCTAACGTTAGCTGAGGCAGGTGGCGCAAGCAGAGCGGAGCGGAGCGAGTTGAGTGACATTACAAGAGAGAGAAGGTGCAAAACTGATCACAAATGGAGGAAGAACAGTTAATGCCCAAAAAAACAGCAGGGGGTCCATCATCTGGCGGTGGTTTGGCTTCAAGCGGGAAGATATTTAGCAGACAACAGCAATATGCAAAGTATGCAGCAGAAGTGTTACTACAAAAGCTAGCAGCACTACTAATTTGTTCTTTCATTTAAAAATTCACCCGCGAGAGAATGAAGAGTATTTCATTAATACAGTTTTGGTAAAATGACTTAGTTGTGATTTCCCTCTGTGCATGAGAGTTTAAAAGTAGCATATATTAATGCAGTATGAAGAAGAATATTTTAATGTAGACACATAGAATCATCATACTGCTGTGATTGTATGCATCATGTGTTCATTCAAGGCTAAGGAAAAATATCGAGATATAAATCGTATATCGCGATATGGAATAAAAATATTGCGATATTAATAAAAGTCAATATCGCCCAGCCCTAGCTCTGCGTATGTTTAGCGCATGGTGTTGCCGTAACGCAGGCTGTGGAATCGGACACACTGACTTGAATAAAAGCGGTAAGAACGACCATGACGTCTTGTGGAAATCAGGCAGGGGTAACGGTGTGTACAACATTTACATGTATGTTGAAATTTTAAGTATACAAACTTGTTTATTCATGTACATATTGTGCCTGATCTAATAAAGGTTTGCGTGTATTTAAGTACTGGCAAAACTGCTCTACTAAACGGATTCTGTCTCTTAAATGAGCAAAATAGAGACCACAATCCATTTATTGTGTCTATCTTCATGAACATGCAGAACATATACGCTGATTGTTAGAACACCCACAAATACTGGGAGGAGAAGATGGAAATATGTTCATTTGGCACTAGCAATGAGATTTATCAAGACTGAAACTGTTCCGCAGCCGCAGTCTTTACTTAGAAAGTCTGAAATGTTCATGCAAATTGGCTATTGGGGCTGTGAGAAAGGAGGCGATCACGCTGCAAAAACAGATATTGGACAGAGAAGTCCTCGTGTGTGTGTGTCAACATATTTGGACTGTCGGAAATAAAAAATATTGCTCTTATGCCTATTCAGTAATATCATTTTATATTGGTATACCTGCTGGATAACTTAATAGAATATAACTTTATAGTCATTATACTTAAAAGATTACAACAAATTTAGTTTTTAGTACAACCATTCAAGAGTAGACACAGTTCCAGGGGTATACAGAGCTGGAAGACTGATGGATCGCCACAGGGGTGGCACCTTGTAAAAAAAAGGTAGGAAAGGTAAACGATGGGGGAAGGAGGAGAAAAAAATCACCTCCCTAATTACGCTCCATTGGGGAGGCACAATTTGACACCAGAAAAAAACCTCAAGCAACAATAAGTACAAACCCTGTTTCCATATGAGTTGGGAGATTGTGTTAGATGTAAATATAAACAGCATACAATGATTTGCAAATCATTTTCAACAGATATTCAATTGAATGCACTACAAAGACAAGATATTTGATGTTCAAACTCATAAACTTTGTTTTTTTTTGCAAATATTAATTAACTTAGAATTTCATGGCTGCAACACGTGCCAAAGTAGTTGGGAAAGGGCATGTTCACCACTGTGTTACATCACCTTTTCTTTTAACAACACTCAATAAACGTTTGGGAACTGAGGAAACTAATTGTTGAAGCGCTGAAAGTGGAATTCTTTCCCATTCTTGTTTTAAGTAGAGCCGTTCAACAGTCCGGGGTCTCCGCTTTTGTATTTTACGCTTCATAATGCGCCACACATTTTTGATGGGAGACAGGTCTGGACTGCAGGCGGGCCAGGAAAAGTACCCGCACTCTTTTTTTACGAAGCCACGCTGTTGTAACTCTTGTCTTAATGAAAAAAGCAGGGGCGTCCATGATAACGTTGTTTGGATGACAACATATGATGCTCCAAAACCTTTATGGACCATTCAGCATTATTGGTGCCTTCACAGATGTGTAAGTTAGCCATGCCTTGGGCACTAATACACCCCCATACCATTACAGATGCTGGCTTTTGAACTTTGGGCCTATAACAATCTGAATGGTTATTTTCCTCTTTGTTATGTAGGACACCACGTCCTTTGTTTCCAAATATAATTTGAAATGTGGACTCGTCAGACCACGGAACACCTTTCCACTGTGCATCAGCCCATGAGCTCGGGCCCTGCCAAGCCGGCGGCGTTTCTGGATATTGTTGATAAATGGGTTTGGCTTTGCATAGTAGGGTTTTAACTTGCATTTACAGATGTAGCAACCAACTGTAGTTACTGACAGTGGTTTTATGAAGTGTTCCTGACCCCATGTGGTGATATCCGTTACACACTGATGTCAGTTTTTGAGGAATCAAAAGTCCGTAATATCATCGCTTACGTGCAGTGATTTCTCCAGATTCTCTGAACTTTTTGATGATTTTACGGACCGTAGATGGTAAAATCCCTAAATTCTTTGCAATAGCTCGTTGAGAAATGTTGTTCTAAAACTGTTCGACAATTTGCTTACAAAGCGGTGACCCTCACCCCATCCTTGTTTGTGAATTACTAAGCATTTCGTGCAAGCTGCTTTTATACCCAATCATGGCACCCACCTGTTCCCAATTAGCCTGCACACCTGTGGGATGTTCCATATAAGTGTTTGATTTGCATTCCTCAACTTCATTAGTATTTATTGCCACCTTTCCAAACTTCTTTGTCACGTGTTTCTGGCATCAAATTCTTAAGTTAATGACTATCTGCAAAAAAATTTTTTTTATCAGTTTGTACATCTGTTGTCTTTGTAGCATATTCAACTCAATATGGGTTGAAAATGATTTGCAAATCATTGTATTCCGTTTATATTTACATCTAACACAATTTCCCAACTCATATGGAAACGGGGTTTGTACGTATGAACACGTTACAGCATACACAAAAAAACTTGAGATTGGCAATAGGGGAAGTGGCTTTAGGTCAGCCATCATGGCGCTGCTTCTTTATACAGTGGAGGGTTTGAAGTGACACAAGCGTGGGTTGGAGCTGGGGACTGTGCGTATGTGTGTAGTAGTCCATTGGTGCGTGTTTTGTCTATAAGCCTGGCACAGGACTCACCATTTCTCTCAAGATTTCAGCTGCAAATGTCCCGTGAGGACAGGCAGGATTCCTCAAACCTGAACTTGTCAATTGAGTTGAGGGACCAGTTTATCAATTCAATGTATTAGATTTTGGAGAACAGTGCAAAAAAGAGGCTCTAAGAAAGTTGAGACAAGACAAAGATTAAAAACAAGGGGCTAATTAAAACAAATCAATTGGTTTGTTTTGTTGCCTTTTTTAATGGCATTTTTTCATAATTATGAAAAAAAAACAGGCGCACTATCAGAAAAATGACGCCACTCAGATTGCACCTAAAATTCAGCGTGCTATAAATAATTTCTGTTGTCTAGAATTCATTTCTTTATCGCCCAAAAGCCGGGTGTCCTGCATTCCATTTGGGCTCGCGGGGGGCGCTGGTGCCTATCTCAGCTACAATCGGGTGGAAGGCGGGGCACACTCTGGACAAGTCGCCACCTCATCACAGGGCCAACACAGATAGAAAGACATCATTCACACTCACATTCACACAAAAGGGCCAATTTTTAGTGTTTCCAATCAACCTATCCCCAGGTGCATGTCTTTGCTCAACATAACAAAGCATATGCATGTTGGACTGTTAGAGCATATAACAAGCAATGCGGCCACTAATAGTACATGCAATTAATACTTTTTACACGCTGTTTAGCATGTAACATTTGGATCTTGATAGATCAGACCCTCTGTGTTATTGTTCGCACTACATTTCTTCTAATTATTAAATGTTATTAAGTTTAGATAATACATTTTGATTTAAGTATGGAGTGGAAAAATAATAGATTGAGTTGAAATTATTGTTGCCCGCCAGTTAAAAAATCCCACCTGTGCCCCTGCGGTCCTCAGTCTTATTTCGAATAAAATTATTTTCCTTAACAGAATAGAACAGTACATTTCTTCTTGTTTACCAGCAATGTTCTTATTCCTCACCACCATTAGCGCTGAAGAAATGCTGAACATTGAAAACATTTGTTTTTGTTTACACCATTGCACAGTGCACACTAAAAGCACCATAATGGTTTCGCTACCTCAAAATTCATCATGTTTGCATTATTTGCAATATTCAACAAGTCCAAAAAAAGATTAGGGTGAAGCTGAACTTTTTTATTGATGTATTTACTCATAAACTTAGTGTTACATTTGTTACATCTCTGACAATTTCTTTCCACTGTCTTGTATTGAATCTCATTATAAAATGTAGGTGTACCTAATGAAGTGTCCAGTGAGCGTATTAATTAATCCTAGGATTTCAAACAATATTCTCTAGATAGGCACAAAGTCACTGGCTATATTCTATTTTTAACGACGGAGAAAAGGGGCATATTCCTGGTCAAAATTTACATTTACCGCCCCTTTGTGAACAGTTGGCAATCAGTGTTGATTGCAGCAGTATACCACCAAATTACAAGTGCAGGTTGCAGTGCCAATGATAAGAGGCCTGTCAATCAGTTCTGAGAGTACTGCAGGTTTGCTGATATGCTGCTGATGGTGCCTTCAAAACACACTTGTAAACTTAAAGTCCTTAGAGGAAGCGGCGGTTGTACGCGGTGTTGTATTTTATCATCAGTGTGATTAGTTTCATGTTCTGACGAGTGAGGAAAATAAAGGCCGCCATGCTTTTCAAGGTTGATGATTCCTCCTTAAAAGCAGTCACCTGGCAAAGTGGCAAGGAGAGCAGGACATTTATCCACTTGCAGAGCGCCACCCTGATGATGTCAGAAACAGATGACTGCAGGACCCTCCCCCTCCCAGGCGCCTCACAGCCAACTTTGGTCGCTGAGGGCAGCAGGGAAAGATGGTGTGGGGCGGGTGGGAGGCGAGATAATTATCAGTATAAATGAAGCCCTGTGAATGATTCGCACTGCTGGGTCCCCTGATCTAGTCTCCAAGGCAACCTCAGCACGCTCATTTGTTTTGTAGATGAGTAATTACATCCAATTAGTGGCCGGTGAAAAAAGGAGCCCAAGAAAGGCCCATTGTTCTGGATAGATTGTGTGAATATTAATAATGGGACGGTCCGCAGCTCCCTGATATGATCGGTGATACTTATGCAGCTGTGGGCACAATCTGCCCAGTTTCATCCTGCATAACGGATCAGATAGCCACTGATGAAAATATATGGCTCTGAGAATGGGCCGACATGTTTGTGCATGAGTGTCTGAGTATAGTACTTTTGTCCAGCAGCCTGTAGACTGCCAGAAAAGGACGACACAGACACTGCACTCTTTTATTACTAGGTTTTAAAAACCCGTAGATTCCAAATGACCGAAATTTCTATAAGTTCTCTTGAATTTTTGCTCCTGAAAGTGAATCTGGCAGTAATTTCCCTTATGAGCTATACGTTTTGAGTTATCGTTAGATAACTACTTGCAACACCCCCTTTCCATCGCCAGACTCGATATCTTAGTTTTCCGTCATTTACAGAACTGGAGTCCATAGACAGTGAGAATAAAATAATGTAACATTGTTATACTGATCACTTAATTGCATGTTTTAGTTGCCTTGATCCATGATTTCTTCAATACTGATATGGTTAACATTATGAGAAAAAATAGAAATAAAAAAATAATTACAATTTCCTCTTCCATAGACACTATAGACAATGTTTCCTCATTCTTTTTGAGCATTTACTCAAGCCTCTTGAGGAAAACATCAGTAGAAGAGGATGCAAAATAAAATACTCGCGGCATATTTTTTTTTGTCTTATCTTGTTTTTGAGCGCCAGGTTTGCTCCTCTTTTCCTGTTTTTCTGCAGGTTCTGACTCAGTTTTTCCCCCTTGAGAATTCTCCTGAACATGTGTGATGGCTTGCATTAGGATTTTGATTGAAAGGCAAAACTCCAAAAAAAAAGTGCCGTTTCCTTTTAATGAATTATTGTGACCACTAGGTGTCGCCAAAACACAAATAACACTCTGCGTTCATAAGGTTTTGATTTCATACCTACCTTTATTTGAATAATTGTGTTTTAATTTTCTAACATTTCACACTACAAAATATTACAGATATGTACTATGATTCCTGCTGACATCATATCGGATTAATATCGACTTCAGCTAACACTCAATCCACCAATATCGGAATCAGAAGTAAAAAAAGGTAATATAGCAACATCCCTACCACTGTATTTTTCGGGCTATAAATTGCTACTTTTTTCCTCAAGTTTTGAACACAGCAGCTTATGAAACTGTGCATGGATTTTTTTTTTTCCCTAACGGCCATAATATGTTGTATTCACCAAATAGCTTTTATATTAAAACCGACAGAGACACTAAAAATGTGTGTCATCGTTTGTGGTATGGCGCCATCTTTTGAATGAGTTCTCTTACTGGCGGCTACTATTTCTGGTCTCACAGGTGACTGCGGGTTGAAAATATACTTCCTGTTATGTGCCTTGAACCAGAAGTATATTTATCCGTAGCGTTTCTACTTGTATGGATTCTTCATTCATTACTCCAAACAACGTTTGGTTAGTTTTACAATACAACAAACAATTCAAACTTACTAAACCGTCCCATGTGTGATGACTGTAGGCGTGTTTGCATGCATATTTGTACATGCAATCGTAATGTAATTAAGCTTGAGTTGTAGCATTAGCAAATATGTTTACACGTTTAAAGGTGTCGATGTTAGTATTATTAACTTAAAATGGCATTATTTTTGTATTATTTCAGTTTTGCAAATTCCCCAAAATGTCCCTTTGAGTCTGGTTTGCTGATTGGAGAACAAGCTTCTGCAGCTTGTGGGTCCATAATGATAGCTTCTGTTTTCTTTGATCATCCGTTTTACTACCCTGTGACAGGCACCGTTTGGATATAATTAAGGGATATAAATAAACATTTACAAATCTTCTATAACTCCAGCTTAAAGTCCAGTGTGGCTAATAGATGTAAAAAAATATTTTTTCTTCTAAAATTTAGTGAGTGCGGCTCTAGCCTGGAAAATACGGTATTTGGTATGTACAGTTTATAATAGTTACCAAACCAGCGTCAGGTCATTTCAGGTTTATTGTCAGTAGTTCAGCATCAGTCCAGTCATGTATGAAAGTGAACTTTGCACATTTGTTTAGTCTCTAACAAGATGAAGTGCATGTCGGAAGAACCTCGGAAAGCCCGCTGCCATACTTAATATTCTACATGTATTCCCAGTAACATGGTTAGTTCTATCTTCAAATGTTTTTAGCCTCCGTTAAAATGATTCCATTGATCTAGTCGTCCCTCATTAGTGAGGCCAATCAATATTCTGTGACATTTGTCTAAGTGAACTAAATATAATGATTGGCTCTTGAGCTTTGTTCAATGTGTCAGGCGCTATGTGACGTACGTGGGAAGCCTGCTGCATTTGGATCCTATAATTTGATGAGTGGGCCGACAGCTCACAAGTGGCGAGATCAGAGTGTTAGAAAGCTCTGGTGGGAGAAATATGGCTGCTGCTGCTCGTATTCCATTTGGCACAAGTGGACTTTCTCGTTCCGAGTGGGGAGAGGTGAAGTGGCTCTGAATGGCTGTTTGCTCCGCGGGCCAAATAAAAACACAAACACACAGCGGGGCATGTTGGCTTGAGATGGTGTCACAGGGCTGAGTCCCTCCTGAGTAGATTAAGGCTGCTATCTACGAGGCGTAAGGAGACGTTTGCTTTAATTGCCCTCTTTCCACCAGCAGCTTGTCTCCGATTAAGAGGACATGCAATAAATGTCAGCACGACTTACTGCTGAATGACATTTTCTAAACTGTTGATAATCCACCATCTGTGTCAAAGAGAACGTTAGAAGTGCGGGGGTGGGGGTGGGGGGTGGTGCGTGTTTGGATCACACTTAGGCATGCATCCGCAGTCGTCATCAATATATCTGGAGCTGATTCAGACACACACACACACACACACGCACGCACACACACACACGCACACACACACCCCTTATCATCTCCAGCTCGCCGGTCAACGAGGAGCCATTAAATTAATTATTGATTGGCACACTTTTGTGTTTCTTTCATTCAGGCTTCCTTCAGGTATGTCAACAGACAATTGTTGGTTTGAAATGAGAATGTATTGAGCTGTGTTTTAATGATTCCTCGCTTTGCTTTCATCCCGTCCCGTAATGATTGCACAAAAACACACAGAACGCAGGTCAATTGTGCCGCAAAAACAATGAATACCCAAATAAAATAGCAGAGCCGGGAGAGGGGACTGAGCGAGCGTACCAAACATGCTTGGGGCGGGGGCTCAGTGCTTAAGGAGGGAGGGGCTTTGACAATCTGGACATTGACTTTGACATTGACAGCGTTGATTTTCCACAATGATGGAGTCCCCCTCCCCACCTTTACTGTATCTCCCAGGCCTCCCCGATTATGGGTTTTACTCTGCGCCCAGTGACCAGAGGGGGGGGCCCTGCTCCTTTGCTGACTATGGCTCCCTGGGGCCCCAGGCGGCTCAGATGCTGCACAGTGAGCATGCCACCTCCGCCTGCAACTCCCCCCTCCAGCACCTACACAGCCCGGATCAGTTTAAGAACCCAGGTTTGTATATGAGCATCTGTCTTCACCTTTCATGACATTCTTCCATGCAGAAGGCCTAAACTTCTTTGTTTGATATTCCCCCTGCTCCTGTCAATGAAAAAGATTGAAAAACAAGCTGATGCATGTTTTCCCCCCTTTTTGAACACTTGATTTCTGTTTCTTGAAGACGTTGTGTAGCAGGGCCTGCTGACATAGAGAATGTGATTGTTTACTTATTTGCATGTGCGCTGTACCACGGTGGGTGATGGCACCATCAGATGTGTCTGAGTTGTAAGAAAGCAAGTGTACGTTTTATTTTTTATCATTTAAGTTTTCAATATAGTTGCTTTGCGGATTTAGGTTCTTTTATGCTGATTCTCCCTTTCCAAAAGTATATGTGCAACATTTAAATAAGGGTTAACACTATGACGGGTAATTTTTGTCTTTAATACCATTGCTTTTTTTGACACTGAATCTTTGTGACTGATATTTTGCATTGGAGTTTTGTGAAGGCAGCACGGTTGTACAGGGGTTAGTGCATGTGCCTCACAACACGAAGGTCCTGAGTTCAATCCCGGACTCGGGATCTTTCTGTGTGGAGTTTGCATGTTCTCCCCGTGACTTTGTGGGTTCCCTCCAGGTACTCTGGCTTCTTCCCACCTCCAAAGACATGCATCTGGGGATAAGTTGATTGGCAACACTAAAATTGCCCCAAATGTGTGAATGTGAGTGTGAATGTTGCCTGTCTATCTGTGTTGGCCCTGTGATGAGGTTGCGACTTGTCCAGGGTGTACCACCTTCCGCCTGAATGCAGCTGAGATAGGCTCCAGCACCCCCCGCAACCCCGAAAGGGGCAAGCGATAGGAAATGGATGGATTGATGGATGGAATTTTGTGAACTGATTTTTTTAACATTGAATTGGGCCAACAATTTAATTGAATACAAAAATTTGTAAAAATGTGTTTGTTAAAATACAATTGTAAACATTTTATTTATACAAAAAATAATCAGTGCAGAGATATTAGTTTGAAAATTCAAGACCCACTTCCAGCAAATTAAGACTGAACCAATTGAAGGCGTCACGGAACCAACCAATGAGGTGTCGAGTTTGCAGTCACGTGACACGGCTCATGCAAAGCCGTGGCAAAGAGGCACTTTATGCATAATTTTTAAACACCGGCATTTTGTCCACAAAATCGTATTCAATGAAATTGTCAGCATAATTTAACGTAAAAAGAAATTCAGTTCACAAAATGCAAACGCAAAATAATCAGTTACATGAATTCAGTGGGGAAAAAGCGACACAAATAAACCTCCATATTAGCACCTTCGTCAAGAGCCTATTGTTTATTTTGAAAATAACACTGCAGTTGTCAATGTTTGCTCACTGGCATAACAACCCAACAGTAGCTGCTGCAAGTTAGCGGACTGCTGTGTCTCATTGGAGGTGACAAGGTTGACCTACGCGTGCTGCTGAGCTGCCATGTCTCCAGAGACTCATGTACGCACTTGCTTGCCTTGTTACCCCTAAAAGACTCAAAGTTGTGACTTCACCTTCACTAGTAGAAGCAAAAGCATGACGAAAGGAGGAGGAGGAGGGATGTGTGGGAGCTGTCAGTGGCCTTCGCAGGCTGGAGGACAAGTCCAAAGCCTCATTTTAATAGCTCCAAGTGTTGGCCAGCTGCCTCGGGCAGATGTTGGCATTTCCCACAGCCTGTCTGAGCAAAATGTAGCCCAACAAACAGCAGAAACACAAACACAGGCTGCATAGAGTCGATTCCACAGATGTGATGAGAGTTCTGAAGGTTCTTGTGCATGGGCTGCTCCATTTTATACACAACACGCATTATCAGAGCATCCCATGCTCCCTACAGAGCTTTTTTTGACTAGGCGTCTACTATTAAAGCTGCACAACAGTGGGGAGATTACTTAGACTGAATACTCACATATTGCATGTGTGCAATTGTCTACATTTTCTTTGGGGGGTGATTTTAGGTATAGAATAGCTTGTAGAAGTGTAAGGAACGTCCAAAACACCCTTTTCTGCCTCTGTAACAAGTAAAAGGCATGCAGTTTGATTTTATCAGAATTTGATTATATATTCTATTCAGTTATAAGCCTGAAGAAAATCTGAATTGGATTAGAGCAGGGGTCCCCAAACTACGGCCACGGCCTGCCAGCTTCCACGTCCCAAGTTAAAAAAAATATATAAATACATCCATCCATCCATCCATTTCCTACCGCTTAATCCCTTTTGGGGTCGTAGGGGGGCGCTGGCGCCTATCTCAGCTACAATCGGGCGGAAGGCGGGGTACACCCTGGACAAGTCGCCACCTCATCGCAGGGCCAACACAGATAGACAAACAACATTCACACTCACATTCACACACTAGGGCCAATTTAATGTTGCCAATCAACCTATCCCCAGGTGCATGTCTTTGGAAGTGGGAGGAAGCCGGAGTACCCGGAGGGAACCCACGCATTCACGGGGAGAACATGCAAACTCCACACAGAAAGATTCTGAGCCTGGATTTGAACCCAGGACTGCAGGAACTTCGTATTGTGAGGCAGACGCACTAACCCCTCTCCCACCGTGAAGCCAATATATATATAAATACATAGTTTATTTATATTTATATTTATATTTATTTATATTTATATTTATTTATATTTATATAAATAAACTATATATAAATACATAGTTTATTTATTTATTTATTTATTTTGTATCTCTTCTGTCCAGCCGCTCAGGCAAACCATAGTGCTGATGTAGATGCCTTTATCTGCCTTACACATTTACTTTACAAAAGAGAAGCATGGGAAACTTCTCTTGTTGCGTTATTTGTATTTGACTTTATGAAATGTTTGGATATATTTTGTGTTTAGTGCAAAAGTGAGGATGAGAAGGGGACAATATAAAATAAAAAATAAAAGAGAAATAAACAGTTATATAAAAAAAAAAGATGTATCTGGAAAAACAACGCACTTAAATTCAGTGAGAATTTTTTTAGTTTCCTGCAAGATATATTTTAAATATTACTTTGCTATAGTGAGAGTGCACCAGCTATTTGGTATTAGTTTATGGATCATAAAATGATTAAATGTGGTTTCCTTTCAGAAAAAAACATATGTATGTACATTTGTTTATATGTGTATACACATATATATATATATATATATATATATATATATATATATATATATATATATATACATACATACATACATACATTAGGGGTGTCAAATTATCACGCAAATTGCTAATAATTAGATACAATCATATTTAGCAGGCTATATTGGTTAATTGTGTTAAGCAAAATCCGATTTGCTTACCTCTAACTAAACGGTTTCTTAATGCTTGACTAGCAGTGAGCTGCACAAAGATGATATGTAGTCATGGTGACAAAGAGGTCTCACTTTGTCACTAGACTTGCTAGCAGCATAATATAACACATGTTTGACAAATTATGCCTACTAAATGGTGTCACATAGTGTATAATTTTTATAATAAATTTAAGACTTGTCAGGCGTGTGTTCATAGTTTGAAAAAGGCCTTGTTTTTAGCAAGGCTTCTATTTTTTTGGCGTAACACGCAATCAATTCACGAGCTTCAAATGTGTTTAAAAAAAGACTTTATAAAGCCACTTTTTTTGTTTATATATCTATTGTAAACATAAGACTTTATTTAAACTACCTCGAATTCAGGGCTTTTTTAAGCAAATTTGGTTAGATTAAAAAAGAGATGAATTAAATCAATTAAACAACAGATCGTAATTAATTAATCGATCACTATTCATGTATATAAACAGTATACGCTGTGAAATTATAAATGTTTAAAATCAGATTAATTACACTTGTACATTGTGATTCATTGCGATCAATTGCAGTAAATTACTTGCTAGCATTGTTAGAAATACTTTTTTAAATGACCCCAATATTTGGACACCTGTTCTACAGGAACATTTTTAAATGGGTTACTTGAATGCTTTCTAATTATTTCTTCAAAACTTGATAACAGTTCTTTCCAAAGTCCTGTCTTTATTTTGAAGTGAAATTAGCCAGTGAGCACACCAGTCAGCATCTTTTCACTCATCTTTGCGCTCGCGTATGAATTGATGTCATCATCAATCGTATCAGTTACAATCAGGGAGCATGTGTGCGTGATTAATCTGCATTTAAACATGGTGCCTCATTTGTTCCGTTATTATGCATTAACGCCACAACTTTGACATCCCTAACATATAAAAAGAAATATATATATACATATATATATATATATATATATATATATTATTTGTTTGAAAAATGTAGGCACAGTCACACCTGTGACAGTAAATAATTGTAGAAAAAAAAAAAGAAAAAAAAAAAGATTGTAGCAGGCGTGTGCAACCGAGATAAGTAGCTGCTCAATGTAAAAAGGCCTCACAGTTAAACAGTAGCAGAATCCATTAAAAGTGTATTTAGTGTTATTGCTCACACCAAGCATGGCAATTTAACAAGAATATTATAGCCTGCAGCCACTCAGTATTTACCTGACACTTACACACATTCGCCGTAGTTTATGAGCATACGATCAAGCTTTTTTGTTGCGGATTCTTCCTTTGAAAGCAGTCGAGAATGAGGGCAATACAAAGGTGAAGCTGACAGCAGAGGAGATTGCGTGAAGAGATTCACATTTTTCTCCCTTCCTGGCTGTCTTTTTTTTTCCTCTCATCCCGCTCTTACGGGCCTTTAGTATTCGTCTGGATTGTCGTTTCATTATTCTGACTTGCTCTCACTCACAGGGCAAAGGTGGTAGATCATGTTCAGTGTTTCCTTTTTCCCTCCCCTGCGTTCAGACCTGCAAATGAACTCGGGTCAAGCTTTTATATTTCCCCCGATGCCTTCTTTCTCTTGTCTCGCTCACGTTTTACTCCTGAATTACTGCAGAACTGACAAGTTGACGTAAAATGTTAGCAGAAGCAGCGGCAATATTTATTTTGTCAAACAATACAATAAAACAGCAATCAACTCAAATAGGAAACAAGTCCTTCTTCTCATTATGCATGATGGCGCCGCAACCTGACTTGGAGTCGCAAAGCATGCTGGGAGTATTTCTAGCCGTGTGTTTGCTTTGTGTTGTGCATGTTTCAAAGTGATGCATAATAAGCATGTTGAGCTAACATGATTAGAACATCATACTGGACTCACTCATTCTTTGATGTGATTGAACACAAGACTAAGCCAAAATCTGTCTTTGTCTCAAATGACACAAATCCAGTGATGAGTTCTAGTGAGAAGACCACAGTTGATCATTTCTGAGCTGCTCCGCTCCATATTGTGTTTGAATGCAGGCGCCAACCCGTCAAGGCCCGGAGCTTTCCACGGTGCCAACAGCCCAGGGCCTGTGGCAGATCTGTACGGACCCAACAGCCAGGACTCAGCTGTGGGCAACTACATCAGCGCCGCCAGCCCTCAGCCCGGTTCCGGGTTTGGCCCCAGCATTACCGTGAGTATACTCGGACCTTTGCCTCTGTCTAAGCGCACCTTGGCCTCAATCGCATCATTCTACTAATGTACTGTTTGTATGTTCAGTGTAGATCAGTGGTTCTCAAAAGTACTACCTCAGGAAACACTTGGATCTCCAAGTACCACAATAATGACCAACATTAAAAACAGTAGAATAGTATGCCTAAGTATTCATTAAAAACAAAGCAGAGGTTTTATTTAGTATATACAGTGGGGCAAAAAAAGTATTTAGTCAGCCACCGATTGTACAAGTTCTCCCACTTAAAATTATGACAGAGGTCTGTAATTTTCATCATAGGTACACTTCAACTGTGAGAGACAGAATGTGAAAAAATCCAGGAATTCACATTGTAGGAATTTTAAAGAATTTGTTTGTAAATTATGGTGGAAAATAAGTATTTGGTCAACCATTCAAAGCTCTCACAGATGGAAGGAGGTTTTGGCTCAAAATCTCACGATACATGGCCCCATTCATTCTTTCCTTAACACGGATCAATCTTCCTGTCCCCTTAGCAGAAAACAGCCCCAAAGCATGATGTTTCCACCACCATGCTTCACAGTAGGTATGGTGTTCTTGGGACGCAACTCAGTATTCTTCTTCCTCCAAACACGACGAGTTGAGTTTATACCAAAATGGATACATGGATGATACAGCAAAGGATTGGGAGAATGTCATGTGGTCAGATGAAACCAAAATAGAACTTTTTGGTATAAACTAAACTCGTCGTGTTTTGAGGAAGAAGAATAGTGAGTTGCATCCCAAGAACACCACACCTACTGTGAAGCATGGGGGTGAAAACATCATGCTTTGGGGCTGTTTTTCTGCTAAGGGGACAGGACAATTGATCCGTGTTAAGGAAAGAATGAATGGGGCCATGTATCGTGAGATTTTGAGCCAAAACCTCCTCCATCAGTGAGAGCTTTGAATGGTTTACCAAATACTTATTTTCCACCATCATTTACAAATAAATTCTTTAAAATTCCTACAAAGTGAATTCCAGGATTTTTTTTTCACATTCTGTCTCTCACAGTTAGTGTACCTATGATGAAAATTACAGACCTCTGTCATCATTTTAAGTGGGAGAACTTGCACAATCGGTGGCTGACTAAATACTTTTCTGCCCTACTGTATATTATTATATTATATTTTTGGCCACTGTAACATTACAAATAGTTTTGTGTTTGAATATTTAACCAAGTCGTTTTTTGGCGCCTGCGTACCCCTCGTGGAACGCGTACCACATTTTGAGAATCAGTGGTGTAGATCCTAATCATCTTGAGGTCAATAAAGTGTGTGCACATCAGGGTAAAAGAAAAAAAAATATCCTGGCTTTGAAAGTTATCTGTGTCAAATGCTAATGTTGGTTCCCTTCAGCAAGTAGCACACAATCACCTCATTTCACCCCCTGTGTGTCAGCCTCGCAGAACAAATATATGTTATTTTTAGAAACCAAGCTGTCCCGGGGCTCGGGTTCGCGCCGCCGTCCAGCAGGTTTCGCCTCCGTCACTGTCTTTGTCCAAGTTGGCGCTGCGGTTGGTTAGCCGCCACTTGCTTTGTCAACTTGGCACAAAGAACATCTAGTTTTTAATGGAGGAGTTGAGACATGACTTTGAAGGTAATCCTGTGACATATTCGTTTTCGTTATTAGTAATTAGTTCCAAAAGGTCCGATGAAGAACGAATTGTACAAAAACCGAAGTAATTTTTCCCCTTCGAAATAATGTAGATCCAATTACCCTCATTTCCGGGCTAAGAGCGCATTTAAATATAAGCAGTAATGACCTAATGTTTGGACTACGGCTGTCAAACGAGTAAAATATTCAATCGTGATGAATCACGTTTCGTTCATAATTCTCCCAAAATTTACTGCGATTAATAGCTGATGGATTTAATGTTTCATCATTAATAAGTGTACAAACACGTTTTTAATGACAATAAAAAAAATTGTCTGCAGTGCGTTGGTGTCTTGCCCAATGTTGGATTTTATAGGATTACAGAATGTTTAATCCTGCTGGTATTTTTAGATATCAGATTCACGCAGTAATAACACAAAATATTGATTGTTTCAATCATGCTTTGAACGTCAAAGATTGTTAGTAAGGTAATCTGTGATATTTCTATCTGAATAAATGTTTCTGATATTCTTTACATTACATGTTTTAAAGTTAATGCTGGTCTTATCGCTGCATGACAATTCTTTAACCTTGATTAATAATAATAATTTATTAATAATGTGCAATATTCTGCCTGTTAAGCATTCTGTAATGGAGGAGTATAAACCAGAACTGTTACGTCTGTTCGTCATCGTGATGCCGGGTTCGATTCCCTCGAGGATGCGTCGAAAATTGAACACAGCAAAAGGTATGAACTAATGATTTATTTAACAAAAAGTGCTACAGAACAAAAATACTGGAGCTAAGAAAAGGCAAACAAAAGACGCTAGCATGAAAGCTAGGATAAAGAAATAGTAAACTAAACTGGCACATAGGCACACAAAGGGGAAAACAAAACATTTAGCATGAGAACTAAGAATGAATAAAATTGCGCAGCATGAGAGCTCGCGAGAATGATACAGAAATTGCATGGAAGCAAAAGTGCAAAGCAGACGTACCGTTGTGTAAGAACAAATTTGGATCCCGGACTGAACAACAGAAGATACAGGCTTATATAAGGCAGGTGATTAGTGAGCACAGGTGTGCAGGGCCGTGAGAAACAGGTCAAACTGATAAGCTACCATGGTGACCGACTTAAACAGGAAATAATGGGATCAGACGGAGAGTGAAAATAAAAATGGAACAATAATATGTGGAGGATCCAAAAAGTGGATCTCAACAAGAAGTGTTGTTTTTTTTTATTTACACAATATTTCAGCTAGCCCCACATTCATCAACTAATGTAATAGTATTTATTTAGGTACAAATATCACAGAGTATATGACAAAACGTATTTGACAAAGCATGAAGTGAATTATTATATTTATATTGCGCTTTTCTCTAGTGACTCAAAGCGCTTTACATAGTGAAACCCAATATCTAAGTTACATTTAAACCAGTGTGCGTGGCACTGGGAGTAGGTGGGTAAAGTGTCTTGCCCAAGGACACAACGGCAGTGACTAGGATGGTGGAAGCGGGAATCGAACCTGCAACCCTTTAAGTTGCTGGCACGGCCACGCTACCAACCGAGCTATGCCGCCCCGTAATATAAGACATTCTTATTTTGTCTCCGTAGTTAAATTGGATGTGAAGAATGGCACTTTTAATTTGAAGCTGGAAATGTGTGATTGGTTTGAGAAAGTGTCTTGACGACGGACCTGACTGCAATAAAAAAAAAAAAGTCCCCTTTCAGCTTCCTGCTTACCATTTCACATCTCTGTTGAGCTTTTATGCCATTTTACGAAACCAGTCACAGTGATTTTTGATGTAACATAGGTCTTATGTTATTACTGTACCTTATATGTAATCCAAACACAGAAGTGACGTTCCACCCACCTGTCTGAACGACACGCGCAGCAGGCATTGGCTCCAGTGAAGACAGCTCACGGCTCACTTGTCATGGCTTTCAACCTGATATTTCCACAATGTACCCCTTTCTTTGTCCATTTCTGCTCAGTATTTTCCCGCTTGTGGATCTTTAAGTAACTTGTGAACGCAGCCAATTTTTTCCTCGGTACGGAACGTTCCAAGAGTCAAAAAGGACGCGTGTCCGTTAATCACACTTTAAAAAACTTAAAGGAACTTAAGGACATAAAAGTTTTTGCATTAACTTTGACAGCCCTAGTTTGGACAAATGTAATGTTGTACATATATTAGCCACACAAGTCTAAAAGCTGCAGGTGTACACATTGAAACATGAAAATGTATTTAGTCGCTTGTGTTCATTCACAAATTTACCGAAGGACAGTCTCTGTAACACAGCCAACACCAGGGCTATTCAACTTGTGGCCTATGGGGTCAAATCCAGCCCAGGAATCACACCATACCCCCTGCAAGTTAAGTTCAACATTTGTGGGGCAAACATTTTTGCCTCAGCAAATTCCTAAACACACTGAAGTGCTCCTGATGTATAGAGGAACTTGGACTGCTGTAAACACATTGGCAGATCCTTGCATTGACATTTGAACCTTGGGAGCAAACATACAACACTGGGGTCCAAACTTGTGATTTACATAACTGAGGTGTTCCTCAAAGCTCCCCTTTAAGTCCTCTCCTTTTTGGCTGATACATCTGTATTTCATAATGTTAAATTTATGCAAGTTAGGTGTGGCTGTAGCTTGTTTACTTCAGATGCAGTAAGTAGTCAACTTCTTTAGTTATACAAGTAGTGTTCCTAATTATTATATTTTAAGTCCTCTCTTTTTCATCATATGAGCTTCAGGTCCAGTTCAGTTGAAAAGACTAGAAACTTTCATTTTTACCAAAGGATCTTAAAAACAGCAGAGCACTCCTGTAGGTCTGACAAAATTAATAGACAAAAATTAAATGGCTACTTTAGAGGACGCTGGGGTTCTGAAATATATATAATAAGAATTATAGTAAAGGGACCTCAGCTTTCTGGAAATGTGCCCCCACACCACAATTTAGTTCAATGCCCCTGGTATGAACCTCCTACTCTTTGCGCGCTGGTCCGGCCTTTCGGGATCTGTTAGTGGTGATGTATTTCCATTCTGTGCGACGACCGTTTCTTTTTCCCATGGCTGGGTTTATTGTCTTGCGTTTTGGGGCTGCATTTTGTGAATTTTGGTGTTTCTTCACTCCATAATGCCCTAAATGGGTGAGTGCATTTGATAATGTGAACAATTTCATTGCTTCACCATTCGACTATTGGTCTGATGGGATGAGGCTAAATTTATTGGTGGCAGGTGAAACTTGTGAACCGGGAAAAAAAAAAAAACATGTATTAACCTCAGCATTGTATAAAGTGCAGGGTTCAAAAGCGTGAGAAACAAAAAAGCAGCGTCTTGCAGTCCAGAAATTACAATAATCCATTCCAGACACCCAAAAATATGGACACAAAACAAATGTTTTTTAAATAATAGTTTTACATGCAGTAACATTTAACGTTACTTTTAACTTCATTTTTGGATCTTTGTTGGCAAAGACGGCGATGAGTGGAGAGAAAGGAGGAGTGGGAAGAGTCCTACTTTTGTACTTTGCTACAAGTTCTGTCTCGAATTCAAAAGTTTTTCACACCTTCTTTGTGAAAGTCCTGGCACTCACTACTTTCTTTGCCCCTCTGGTGTTTTATTTTATGATCGTATTTATTACAAAAAAGACTGAGTCACCATCGTGGGTTTGTTTGTTTAGGCAATTGGTATCACTGAATTACACAGGCTAACGGACTAGTTCATCATACACAACGTTTGTCCGTACGATAACCAAGACGGTATAGGAACATTCGAAAAACGTTTTGCTGAAATATGAAGCAGGGAGCATGAGGAACAGAAATATCACTGTACTGTATTGACCTTTAACAACACAAGATCAAAACAACAATTTATAAATAAGTTATTCTACTAAACATTGTTATTTTATTATTAATTAACCCAACAACAACTGTATTGACCCGGATATAAGACATTGGGGATCTAGAGACTCATTAGGGATGCTGAAAAAAAACAACTTTCACATCAGAACAGCAATTTCTTATTTATCCTAATTGTGAATCGACTTATACATTTTCAAAAATAGACTTTTTAAAATATATTTTTATTTATACAGTGCATCCGAAAAGTATTCACAGCGCTTTACTTTTCCACACTATGTTACACTCTTATTCCTGTTTGTCCTCAAAATTATAATAACTGTGCCCCATAATGACAACATTAAACATTTTACCTGTTTTATTTTGCAGATTTATTACAAATAAATAATAAAATAAAACAGTTCCAACCACGGAAACATTGCCTCAACTCCTCGGGCACGACTCGTACTCTTAAAGCACTGCCGCTTTAACTTCAAGATATGTACTTCTCTCAGCACTATTTAATGCTGAAAACTCTTGCTGTGCTTTCCCTTCCAAATTCCACTGTAGGATTAAAATACATGTAGCCTCAGACCAGCCACGAGCCTCTGCTAAACTCTCAAATAGGGGAAAAAAAAGTTTCAGGGTCTTTCTCATTGAACTCAGGAACAAGCGTCAATTCAATAATATCCGCCTTTTCTCCTCGCGCTCCCAATGTACGCTGATCCTGGGCCAGTTAAACTATCCCCAACACTGCCTTGTCTCAATAAATCAAATTTCTGCTGCGAATCTCAAATTTAGCAATTTCCAGATCCTGCTTCCTTTTTTCGCTTCACACCTGTACTCGCATTTTCTCAACCTCAACTCGCATTTTCTCAGTTTCATGCTCAGCCTGCATTTGCAACAAAAGCAAGTCTTTCTGCTACTCAGAAGTCATAGCAATGACACCTGCAGGCAACGCTTCCTCCTCTATGCACTTCTGCATTCAGAATGGCAATTTTAACTAAGTGAACTTTCAAACTACTTTAACAATATTTTTCTTAGTTTCTCCAATATCAATTGTGTAATACTCTGCAACAGTCCTGCCCACAGAGTCAGCTGTGGCCGCTCTGGGCTGGAAGCTGGTTTAGTTTTTGTTATTAATAGGACGATATTTAATCAAAACAAATACATGTTGACTAAGACGATAACACAATTAACTGACATTTTAGTTAAATATAAAATGAGCCAAAAAGGTTGACAGATATAAAATCCAATCATATTTATTTTTGTCTTGTCAAGGGGTGGGACAAGTTCAGAGTATATCCAATCACAGCTCCAGTTAGTTACGAACAACAGCCAATCAAACTTTTTTCCTTTTCAGATGAGGAAGTCAGGAGTACCTGCCAAAAACTAAACCAAAATGTGTTGCTTTAACATTTTCCAAATCATATTATGTGTACAACTGGGACTAAGTGAAGAGGACTCATTTATTTTTTACTCCTATGATGCCATCAGCAGGCACGTCATCGATAGTGACATCTAAACAATTGTAAATTAAATGTATTATTCCCAATGCGTGAGCGCGCATTGATCGCTAAACCAGCCAACCTTGCAGGGCCTTTGTCTGTCAACAACTGATTACTACATGTAAGATCTGAAAAACACTTATATTCATGGTTATTGTAACGATATGTGGTTGAAATGATTTAAATCTTTATTGTGTCCGAAAAATAAAAGAGTTGGCCATTTTTGACGGTAATAATTGAGATTGCAAAGAACCGTTGTAGATCTAATGTTGTTGTTGTTGTTGTTTATAAGCTACACACAATATTAACTGTTCTTTGTTACTGCACATAATATATATTAATCAAGTGTTTGGATGTACTCATTAAATCAATGTATTCTTGGCTGCCAAAGAGGAATTCAATGTATTACTTTTACACATCTCATCTGTGCATAAATTACGAGTTTACCCCAAGAGAGTTACATATATGATAATAAAGTACATACTGTACTGTTTACATGGTGAAGTAAAGTAAAAAGCTGACATATATCCCAGGCCAAACGACAACTTATGTTTGCCAAAGTGATTGAAAATAATATTTTCATATTGACACATCTCATTTGTGCATCTCCTGAGGTTATTCTAGTAATGTATGCACAGAGGAGATGTGTCAATATCAAAATGTTACTTTAAATCCCTTTTTGGCAGGAAAGATTTGATTTAATGAATACATCCAAACACTTTATTAATATGCACTGTGTGCTTGAACAAAGAACAGTTAAAGGCCTACTGAAATGAGATTTTCTTATTTAAAAGGGGATAGCAGGTTTATTCTATGTGTCATACTTGATCATTTCGCGATATTGCCATATTTTTGCTGAAAGGATTTAGTAGAGAACATCGACGATAAAGTTCGCAACTTTTGGTGCTGATAAAATAGCCTTGCCTTTACCGGAAGTCGCAGACGATGATGTCACAAGGTTGAGGGCTCCTCACATCCTCACATTGTTTATAATGGGAGCCTCCAGCAGCAAGAGCTATTCGGACCGAGAAAACGACAATTTCCCCAATATTTTGAGCGAGGATGAAAGATTGGTGGATGATGATATTGATAGCGAAGGACTAGAAAAAAAAAAAAATAATAAAATAAAATAAAAAGCGACGGCTCCGGGGGGCGGCAGTATGAGCGTTTCAGATGTAATTAGACACATTTACTAGGATAATTCTGAACGATCCCTTATCTGCTTATTGTTTTAATAGTGTTTTAGTGAGATTGTAAAGACATACCTCGAGGTCGGATGGCTGCGGTGAACACGCAGTGTCTCAGAGAGAACCCATGGAGCCAAGCTCACAGCTGCCTTTTAAACAGCTACTGCAGGAGGACGAATAATCCAATAATGTCTCCGGTAAGATATATATCACAATTTTCCCATTCAAAAACATGCTGGTTGATATAGAGAAACATGTTCGCTTGACCGCTCTGTGTTAAAAACAAAGAAACACCGGCTGTGTCTCGGTGCTAAAGACAGCTGCAATACACCGCTTTCCACCAACAGCATTGTTCTTTATAGTCTCCATTATTAATTGAACAAATTGCAAAAGATTCAGCAACACAGATGTCCAAATTACTGTGTAATTATGTGATGAAAAGAGAGGACTTTTAGCCGTAACTGGTGCTGAGCTAATAGTTCCTGACAGTCCGTGACGTCACGCGCACACGTCATCATTCCGCGACGTTTTCAACAGGGCTCCTCGCGGGAAATTTTAAATTGCAATTTAGTAAACTAAAAAGGCCGTATTGGCATGTGCTGCAATGTTAATATTTCATCATTGATATATAAACTATCAAACTGCATGGTGGGTAGTAGTGGGTTTCAGTAGGCCTTTAATGTTGTGCGTGGCTTTTAATCAGGAAAGAGGTTTTAGCACATCAACATCGAATCAATAACAGTCCTTTACAATCTCATTAATTGTATAGAAATGGCCAAGTCTTTCATTTTTTGGACCCAATAAAGGCTTGAATAATTACATCATTACAATAACAACAAACATAATTGTTAGTCTTACATGTAGTAATCAGTAACTAAGTACCAGTCGGGCAGGTGCCCCCTTGAAAAAATGTAATGCCCCCCCCTGAAATGTTTTTCTGCAATCTCAATTAACGGCCTCCTAGTGCAGTTGTCTAAACCACCTGGCACTTCTGCAAATACAAAAGCCCACAGAAGCTTTAGTGATTATGTAACAATGTACAACAACACAAAGACAAGGAAATCCCGCTAACAAGCTAGTCAAAAACTGTACAAACTCAACCCTCATTTTGGGATGCACTAGATACTGACAGCACGTATGCTCGACTAGCAGGTCGGCATACAAGCGTAACCGATTGGAAAAGGAAAAAAATGGAAGCTGCAACCCGCTCATAACTTCCACGTTCAAACACAAAATGCAGTGAGACCACTGTTGGGCAACACCGCTAAGCCTACCAGGGATTTCTCTTCTTTAAACTTTCAATGACCATTACAAGAAGTACACTTACCATCCGGGTCTTAATAACAACTGCAGCTGAAAAAATCATGGAAAAAATGTGATCTGGACTCACGCCAAACTTCAGCACATATGAGGCACATGACATCACAGGGAAAAGCCTCTAACACGCTCATCAGTAACAGCTCCGCCAAGACTTCACAAGGCAATCAAAGAAAGAGCTGACACAATGCGAAAAATGCTCATAAACAAAACCGGACTACAAATTGACCACGCAAAACCAAACTTGTACTTACTGAAAAACATTGGATGTTTAAGACGAGCACCCACTTAGTACGGCAGGCTCTGGGCCTTATTCACAAATGGGGAGATGCGACTGAAGTTAAATGTGCACAAAATATTACTTAATACAACAAAAATGGAGTATGACAGTTAACAAAAGACAAAAAAAATGTCCAAAGCAAGCAAATGTGCAGAAAACAGGAGTGGATCAAGGCCCCACCCAGGCAGGACTGAGCAGAGCAGCCAATTAGCAGAGAGTGGACAACTGGAGCAGCCAGCTGATATTTCTTCCCTGCAATTAGCCAAATCAGTGCGGGTGTGGGACATGAAAATATGTTTTTATACCAAATAATATATCGCGAGAATCGTCCTGAATCGAGAACCGTGTTAAATTTGAGAATCAATTCTGAATGACATTCTCATCAGTTACCTGCTCAGTGGCTATGTGGTCAGAGTGTCCGCCCTGAGATCGGTAGGTTGTGAGTTCAAACCCCCGAGTCATACCAAAGACTATAAAAATGGGACCCATTATCTCCCTTACCAGTCAGCATCAAGGGTTTGAATTGGGGGTTAAATCACCAAAATGATTCCCGAGTGTGGCCACCGCTGCTGCTCACTGCTCCCCTCACATACCAGTGGGTGGAACAAGGGGATGGGTCAAATGCAGAGGTTAATTTCACCACACCTAGTGTGTGTGTGGCTATCAGTGGTACTTTAACTTTAAGTCATGATTGATATGAGGGTTTTTTTGTGATCAATCACATACAAGTTAAAGGCCTACTGAAATGAGATTTTCTTACTTAAACGGGGATAGCAGGTCCATTCTATGTGTCATACTTGATCATTTCGCGATATTGCCATAATTTTGCTGAAAGAATTTAGTAGAGAACATCAACGATAAAGTTTGCAACTTTTGGTCGCTAATAAAAAAGCCTTGCCTGTACCGGAAGTAGCAGACGATGTGCGCATGATGTCACGGGTTGTGGAGATCCTCACATCCTCACATTGTTTATGATGTGAGCCACTAACAGTAAGAGCAATTTGGACAGAGAAGGCGACGATTTCCCCATTAATTTGAGCGAGGATGAAAGATTTGTGGATGAGGAAAATTAGAGTAAAGCACTTAAATATAAGATAAAATTTAAAAAAAGGCAACAGCTCCAGGCAGCGTAGTGTGAGCGTTTCAGATGTAATTAGACACATTTACTAGGATCATTCTGGAAAATCCCTTATCTGCTTATTGTGTTAATAGTATTTTAGTGAGATTATAAAGTCATACCTGAAAGTCGGATGGCTGCAGTGAACGCCAGTGTCTCTGAGAGAAGCCGAAGAGCCAAGATCACAGCTGCCTTTTTGAGCTGCAGGATGAGGTCGCGTAATCCACTCGAGTCTCCGGTAAGAGCCGACTTGATATTACAATTTTCCCATCCAAAAACTTGCTGGTTGACGTAGAGAAACATGTTCGCTTGACCGCTCTGTGTTAAAGCTTCACAACAAACAAAGAAACACCGGCTGTCTTTCGGTTGCTAAAGGCAGCTGCAATCCACAGCTTTCCACCAACAACATTCTTATTTGACGTCTCAATTATTAATTGAAAAAATTGCAAAATATTCAGCAACACAGATGTCCAAAATTCTGTGTAATTACGCGATGAAAAACTTTTAGCCGTAAGTGGTGCTGGGCTAATATGTCCCCTCCAACCAATAACGTCACAAACATGCGTCATCATACGCATCATCATTCCGCGACATTTTCAACAGGAAACTCCGCGGGAAATTTAAAATTGTAATTTAAGTAAACTAAAAAGGTCGTATTGGTATGTGTTGCAATTTTAAGATTTCATCATTGATATATAAACTATCAGACTGCGTGGTCGGTAGTAGTGGGTTTCAGTAGGCCTTTAACTTTCAACGGTCTAGTTTTTGTACTTTTTAAAGACAACAACCATAGCATGCAGTCGATTGTCTACAAACCCATATTTGGACAAATATCAGTAAGTCAAAAACCATCAATACATTTACGGTTGGGTGGTTTGTTTTGTTCTTGTTGTTGTGTTTTTATTGTTGTTGTCATCACTTTCCAACAAATTGGGCACACTTGTTCGATCGTCTTAGTTGATGGGCTCATATTGCTCTCTCGTTTCAAGCCAAAACATTTCCAAACTGGCTTTGCAACCGTCTTTTTTCTTCTAAGTTTTTTTCTTCTCCCCTCACCTCTCAGGGGGTAGAACAAGGGGATGGGTCAAACACAGAGAGTAATGTCACCACACCTTTTGATTGATAAATTGATTGATTGATACTTTTATTAGTAGATTGCACAGTTCAGTACATATTCCGTACAATTGACCTTTAAATGCTAACACCCGAATAAGTTTTTCAACTTGTTTAAGTCGGGGTCCACGCTAGTGTGTGCGTGACTATCAGTGGTACTTTAACTTTAACTTTAATTTAATCATAACCTACGAATCGGATCGAATCGTGAGTTGTTTTAAGATTCCAATCGCTAAGATTCATACATGCAAACCATGCAATTGTCTAATGACTTCTTCCGAACCGAGTCGGGGCTTTTCTTCCTGTCACACACACACACACCAGTGACCTGGAGCGTAGCGGACAGACAAAACACAGCAGCACAACACTGTTTGCCGAAGTAGGCTCTCTTTTGCCTCCTAATCAGTAATTCCGACTTTTACGATTCCAGTAATTTCAATGGAACAATTCAAACACACACACACACAATAACACGCGCACACACACACACACACACACACACACTTCCGCCCAAAGCGGTCAAACACGTTCATTCATTCTGTGTTAAAGAGGCTGTAACAGTATTGCTACTATTTAACCCAGCGGCCCAGTAAATGGGCCCGTGCTGGTGTCAGGACCTGGCTGTCAATGTGAAGGCTCGGTCAACTATTTGTTTGCTTGGCGCTTCTCTTCTCTTGGACCTCGCTGAATATTTCATCAGTTTTATGGCGCCGGCGAAGTGAAGCATGGCCGACTTGTTGGGCTGCCATTCGGCTTGTTGGGGCATGTTTTTAATAGCTGGACACAATTAAAGTGACTGGGGGGAGAGCAGGCTATGCAAATAACACCTGCTTAGTGGGGGGAAAGTAATTAGCTCATGGGTTGAGGTGGGATAATGAAGAGCCCATTAGTCCTGCTGAAGTAAACTTTATAGGACACATCATTAAACTGATCCAACCAGGAAGTGGAGGGCCAGCATGTATTTCACATGTACGATACGCAGCATGTCGGACAAATTTGGACCGACAAGACAAAATAATTGTTTTATCATATCCACAAACAAAAACAAAGCCTCTGTTAATTGTTTTAGGTCCACTGGCTATCTGCCATAATCTGCTGGCATCAGTGTAGGAAGCAAAATATTTGTTATGAAAGATCAGGCTGGCTCGTTTTCAAGGCAGCTTACCAAAGGAAATTAATGTTCTTATTCTTTTCCTCCCATTGCTTTGTGTCCAATATTTACAACGTGTAGTAAAACACCAACGGGCGTACATCATTTTGGGAAAATCTATGAAAAAAATCACTTTTTATATGTTGTTGCTCATATTTAAAGCAGCGGTCAGGAAGAGTTGTTTTCAGGATCACGGGCTACTTTTGAGCGTGCGCGCCAAATAAAAATGTTATGATTTAAGTATACATATAAAAGTATTGCACCCTGTTTTAAATAGTAAACTCAGTGCCGATAATAACTTTAATAATACTGGCTGGTCCAACAATATTAAAAACCACGAACATAGAGTGCCAACCATACTTATTGCAAGCAATTGTAGCATTCTCACCAATGCTAGTTTAATTAGCATATTGATCACCCCACAAATTCCAAGGCTAATCAATTAATATTTTTATAAAAAAATTTTTCAATATCAGGAAAATAGTATTTTCCATAGCTGCTCAAATGTTGTTGGATGACTCATTTGCTTATTTTCAAAATAGCATCACAACTCCTTAGTCTGATGGTTTCATTTGTCAGGTCCAGGGTTGTGTATGTGAGTGACAGGAAGAAAAGCTTGCTTAGGGAGAAGTAATTTGCGTATATGAATTCCTAGACCCCAAATATAAGATAATCTGTCTTTCAGACCTTTTTCATAGATTCATAGGTAGTCCTACATTTGGTTCAATGTTGCATGACTCGATTTCATTTTTATTAAAAACATTTTAGAAGAACCGTCTCGGTTATAGTACAGCATGTAACAAACTAGTCTGTTTCAGGGATCTAGTACCCAAACAAGGAATCTCACGTGTTGGTGACTCCGCGTCATTATTTTTTTCATTAAATGCAACTGCAAAACAAGCCACCATAGGGCCAAAGAAAGTTGCAAGTGCCAGCCCTTTGATGAAGAAGGTGAGAAGCACAAGTGAATTAAAAAAAAAGAGCTCATAGTAATGTGTTCTATTATTGCACTCCCATCCTCCTTCTTCACTCGTCACCATCTTTGTCAGCAAATCTTCAAGAAAAGGTCAATGTACTGTTACATTTGATCATTTAAATGTATTTTGCATTATTCTCTATAAAATGGGTTTTGTATTGATATTCTCAGAATCAGAATCAGAATCAGCTTTATTGTCATTACGCAGGGTAACGAGATTGAGGCCATTCCATACAGTGCGATGTGTGCATGCAAGAAAACAATGTGTAAATATATAAAAATATGAACAAATATTGTTGATTGTTTAAAAGGAATTCATTGGATTGACATTATTTCTAATCAGACCTTTTATTCCACATCAGGCCGTTAAGCGTTATTCTCACTTAATATAATCTAAGCAGATTATCCCAATATGTCGGTGTTATTAAATCACCTGAGCAAAGCAGAAGAGCGACGGAGCGTGGGCCTTGTCTTCAGCATCACACACGACTTCAGAGTCACGCTCTGCTGCTTTTATTAATCCCTTTAGCCAATATCAAAATAGCGTCTGCAAAGAAGCCGTAATGATTTCAACTGTTTTTATATGCAAGACAATTAGAGCGCAATTAGTTGATTGAGGCGATAACGGCGGCTAATCACAGCTGAAAGGGCCGCGCCTTTCCATGCATGTCATTTCCACCAACCTGTCAGCCGCCGCCTTGACGCCGGCCTGATTAGCCGAGCGGCGTCGTGAGCTCACTCCTGTTTATGATCTCGCCATCTAATCACCCCGTGTGTGCATTTCTGCATCTTTACATATTTGAAGCCGTGTGTTTCTGTAACGTGCGTGTGTGCATCACCTCCTACTTTGTCCACTTTCATCAACCCAACCTCAAACATCCATTCTAGCTTCAAAACAGAAGATAAAGATTTGATACTCACTTTTCTTTCCTTGAACTGCATACTGACCCCAGCACTAACTGTACACTTTTAGGGCCCCTTGATTGCGACAGCTTTTACAAATGGATACCATTGAACAGGTGGCCCGCTTGCCATCTCATCAGAGGTATTGCATTCTATTTGTGCATTTCTGTCATTCCACTCTACCACATCGCCACTCTCCTCTACGCGACAGTCAAGTGTGAGTGGGACTCAGCAGCCACATTAGCACCAAGCAGTACACTTAAGTGCACTTACAGTTGTGAAGGGATTCATGTGGCCCCGTTCCTGGGTGGATCTCACGTGAGAGGAAGGCAGGGGGGGGGAATCAGCAGTCTGCTGAAAATGATGGAAAGTGCCACTCTACATAGCAACTGAGGCTGTTGTCAAACTTGTATTGACGTGTTAAGTTATTTAACTCTCTACTGCCACCTGGCGCTAAAGTGTATAACTTGTCACGTTTAATGTGTCAGGTAAACCGTGTCTAATGGAGCCATATGAATCCCCTTACTGCTGTAAGTTTCCATCCGGAAAAGTCTGACATCAGAACACAGTGGTTCTTAAAACTTTTTTCACCAATTATCACCTCAGAAAACACTTGGCTCTCCAAGTACCACTATAAAGGCCAACATTAAAATACACTAGCATAGTAGGCCTAAGTGTTCACTAAAAACAAGGCAAAGGTTTTATTTCACAATTACCGTATTTCCTTAAATTGCCGCGGGCATATAGTAGGCGCTTGCCTTGAATTACTGCCGGGTCAAACTGGCTTCCCAAAATAATTAGCGCATGCTTAGTATTACCGCCTGGTCAAACTCGTGACATCACGAATGACACTTCATCATTTTCAAAATGGAGGAGGCTGATTTCAACACCGGTAATTTGAAATCGCATAAAGGGAAGAAAATTAAGAGCTATTCAGTAGGATTTAAGGTCCAAGCTTACATCACACTCGAAATTTTTACTGCATACCTTTGGTAAGTGCCGGAGTGAGAAGAGGTTTTAAAATAATTAGCGCATGCTTACTTTTACCGCATGCCTTTGGTAAGCGCAGGAGTGAGAAGAGGTTTTAAATTAATTAGCGCCCCAGCGGCAATTCAAGGAAATACGGTATATTTTGGCCACTATAACATTACACACAGTTTGAACAATAACACTGTGTTTGAATATGTAATTATGTAATTATTGGGTTTACCACTAGATCAGTCCTTCTCAAATAGTGGGGTGCGTGTGACATGCTTTTTTACCCGTACCAGAATATGACAAAGCGTATGGAACACTTGGCTTCACTGTAACCACAGTGGGAGACAAGGAAAGACCGGTGTGTTGTTTACTTTAATTTTAAAAAACTTACAATGTTATGTAGAGGTATCGGTAGAACAATGTTATAGACATAATACCCTATTTACAGTCAAGGTGGAAAAGGGGGGGTGCCAAAAAAAATTGTTCTTACTGGGGGGGCGATATAGAAAATATTTGAGAAGCACTGCATTAGATGGGGCCCACATACCACGAGTGTTGCACCTACCACAGTTTGAAAATCCCTGTCATTGCAACAAAGAAGGGAAGCCAATAAAAGTGTCCTGCATTTCACGTTACAAAGTGAAACTTCCAGATCAAATCAGAAATGTTCTTTGTATGCTGTTGACCAATCAGGAGACGGCCTTTAGCTCCTCCCTTTTAGTTCGATTCCAACAGCGTAGGTGCACTAAAATGCTGACTTTCCAGTGACGTTATAAAAGCAAAATCATGCTAGGTCATTACTGGTCCCAAACTAAATGATCAAACTTAAAGCTTTCATTGATGGGTGGTGAGCTCCAGACTATGTCTTAAGATGTGTAGTGAAGCCTGATTTATTTTTAAAGACGTTTAAGTTAAGTTAGACAGCACAAATACCGACATAAGTAGTGAAGTGAAGTGAATTATATTTATATAGCGCTTTTTCTCTATTGACTCAAAGCGCTTTACTTAGTGAAACCCAATATCTAAGTTACATTTAAACGAGTGAGGGTGGCACTGGGAGCAGGTGGGTAAAGTTTCTTGCCCAAGGACACAACGGCAGTGACTAGGATGGTGGAAGCAGGGATCGAACCTGGAACCCTCAAGTTGCTGCCACTCCACTCTACCAGCCTAGCTATACCGCCCAACAAAACAATAAAATACACAGATTCAGATGTTGTAATGAAAATTTAATCAAATGAAGACCTATATAAAACAGTAGGTTGCTGCATGACCTCAGATCAAAAAAAAAAAAAAAGTCACCACAGTAGTGAATGTGCAGATGGAGAAGTGTTAACGTGCAAGTGTGCTGAAGGAAGAAAATACACATCCTTGGCCTAGTAAATTAAAGTGCTGCTTGTATTGCACATAGCCCTATATTGCACACATAGTTAGTTAGTTTTAGTTATTTTATTATTCTTTGGTCATTGGTCAACAAAATAAACAAACAGTTTTACATAAACAAACAGTTGTACATTCATAAATTGAAAATGTTTCAGACCGAAAGGGTTTAGGCTGAAGTTGAACACCTATTGCGCCTAACTCTATAAACAATGTCAAATACAAGATGAGCTTCCAAAAAATATAAAATTTCCTTTGCACAGCATATTATAAATATACATTGTACACAACATAAACACTGTTCAATTATATACACAGTAAAGACGTGAAATTTCCTTGTAAATGTCATAGTTAAACCTTTGTACCAATTATATACCATATACAAACAATTATACTTATATACTTATATTTAGAAAATTGCACAAAAAGCATACAAAAATGTATCTGTGTATGACATATGGCACAAAATGTGATACACCACTTTTAGAATATAAATAAAAATAAAACTCCATTGGAACTAATGGCAAATATATCTTGTTGCATAATATATCTCTGCTCTTGTCCTTGATGAAGACACATCAGATACATTAGCCGAAAAAGAAGCTATTGTTTGGAGAGATTTTTTACAAAGGGAAAAAAGGCCAGTGCTCCCACTATTGTGGTGAGTTGTGTTTTCACGCACTTATTTTTGCTTTATTTATCTGTCACACGTGGGAGGCTGCCCAGTGAAAATAATGCCGACATAAAACTTGTACCTGCTGCAAAAAAAGGTTTGGGACCCCTGATATAGACAATATACGATATAAATGATATACAGTAAATATGGCCGACGATAGAGCTTATAATAATATCGTTATATCGTGATAGTGCATGTTAATGACGCATTCCAGCTGTGTTCTGCACATTTCACAGCGACTGCGTCCCCAACGCAATGTAGCACCCTTGCTAGTGGTGACCGTCCCTCAGTACATAGTCAATTCTAAGTCAGTAATCCTCATTTCCACGGTGGAAAATAAAAAACGGTTCTTGCATGTACCATTATCACTAGAGGACAGGGAATAGCTAAACATGGTACACTACGCACCCTAGGAACATATGCTAACCGATAAGCTGGAGCACTCGAATGTAAACAAAGGTGGGCGAACCAATACAGACATCGACAGTTATGATACCAAGAAGAGTATTAATGTATGGTCAATACTAAAGTAATTGGATTTATATTTTTTATTATGAAAATATATTTTTTTTGTTATTGCTTATAAAATCCCTGAACAATAGAATACTTTAAGGGCAACAAATAAAGGATTTCAAACCAGAGCCAATAGTAAGAAATAATTTAGATACTTAACTGATATTCTGTTTTTGTGTTTTTGTCTGATTATAATTGTGATTAAAAAAAATTGAATCATTCAATGATCTTAAAAATGTGTAGTATCAGCATCAGCATCTGTATGACCAATACTGCCCCTGAATTTACTTGGTATTGGATCGATACCCAAATCTGTTATATCGGCCAACATGTATTTAAATTATCCAAACATTTGAAGATTTGATGCTTACTACATTTGAATAAAAGAGAAAGTCACCAGATATAAACCGTCAATTATCAAGTAGATTAATAATGGGTCGGACTAAACAATACATCTGGAAATGATGGGATATGTTACTGCACATGTCAGCAGTCAAATTAGTAGCTTCTGGAACTTGTTTGGAAATGGTTCTATCATCATTTATATATAAAGTATTAAACAGTGCGTTTTTCTTAATGGGATTAATAAAAGTCCATCCTTCATCGTTATCACAGGACGCTGCAATGGAAATTGTAATACAGATTGTTGGCCATATCGACCATCCCCAACTTCCTGTTTAAAGTAACCAAAATATTCCTACTGTACATTAAACATCAAAATATTCCTACTGTACATTAAACATCTGGACTAGCCAAATGGTGGCCCATGAATGACGTCACACCAAGGCCCTTAAAAACAGCAAAGTGTTCCTGTAACACAGACAATATAAATAGCCCAAAAAAAAGCCCTCTGCCCCAGTCCCTAACTTTCTAGAAATGTGGCCCCCAAAACAATTTAGTTGAATATATCTGCTTTACACACATTATGTGGGGTTTTGAAACATTTTCACATCAGGGCCCAACTTTTCCACTACTAGTTACTACTCAAATGTTAAAGCCCTACGCACAACTTTCCGCTTTGGTTGATTTTGGGGGCGCTAATGGACCTAGGTGGTAGTGTTTTGCAGGAAGAAGACCACATTTCCCATGAGGACTAGCGCAAAACTGACGTGATGTCCGCTGTAATATTGGCACACATATCACGTCTCTAACGGTTATGCTGATGTTAAATAGCAGACACTATCAAGAAATGATCTTGGATTGCGCTACAAACATGATGCTAAGACCAACAATGTATCGGGGGAATGCAGATCCAAAGCAAAGAAAGACCGGTGGGAGATTGTTTTCCAAGGAAGTAGTGTGAAACTATCCAGCTGGTGGCTATTTATTGCTATCATGCACATTTCCGATATCTAACATTAGCATTATCATTTTGACTTGAGCATCGAAAGTTACTTACTAGTTTAGCAGAAACAGAGGCAAGGCAGCATCGGATGAAAATCCCTCCTCATCTTTGCGCTCTGGCCAGGGAGGAAAAGCCGGCAATGTTGATCCCTCACTGTCCTTTTATCTGTGTAAGCTCCCTTTTTCTTTGTGTGTCTCCTCCGACAAAACTTTTCGTTTCTTTGGTTGTTTTGCAGCTTCAGCCACGATAGCAGTAATTACACGTAGGCGTTTTTCTTGTCCTTCTTTTAGTTTCCTGGCAGCATGCAGGCGTTTGCGTCGACTTCCGTTTTTTTAATGAATGGGAAAAGGGAAACTGACGTATGTTGTAAAGCAAGTCAGCACATTTGTAGTTTTTGTGTGGCAGGGTTCCTGCCACTCTCCTTAAAGTTGTTAGGTGCGAGTAAAAGTGATACAGAACCCCTCAGGGCATGACAGAGGTGTCATTAAATGAGTTGTAAGTCCATGTATCATCCTATAAGCAATGAATACAGTTTGTGAAGGTTGAAAAGTTATTTAGTGCTGCTTTAACACTGAAATAGTAATCTTAATCTTGAGTTTTTTAAATGATGTAAAACAATGTGTCACACAGACAAAAACCTTAGGCTTTGGTCAGGCTGATTACAAAAATAATATACTGCAAAATATCAATAGCTGATGAAAAATGTGAATGTGTTTCTTACCTAAACCCATCTATCCATTTTCTACCGTTTATCCCTTTTGGGGTCGCGGGGGGTGCTGGAGTCTATCTCAGCTGCAAGTCGCCACCTCATCTTACCTAAACTGTCAAAAGAAATACAGCTCCTCCACTAAAGTCATAATTTTTGCGGTTAAAAGAAACTTCTGTATGATTTTAAGCTCCAGACTTCTTCTATTTGTTTGAGATTGTCATTACTGCCACAAGTGGTGGAAAAGTGCATTACAATTGAGTACTACAGCTGAGAAACAGATTTTTTTGGCGGTCTTCACTCATGTGCCGGCAATGGGCACATGAGTGTTTCTTATGGTTAAGAAACACTGTAGTCGAATACCTTCATGTATCGATTGGAACTTCTAATCAAAGTACTGCTTGGTGGAAAGAAGGCAGAAATATTGGCACAAATCATCATTTCCTGTGACAGTAATGTTGCATAAATGCATGAAATATGGTTGTATGAGTCACTTTCACACGCACTGTCAGCTCTGTTGTTGTTGTTTTCATCTTATGGCAACATTTTTTTATTATTTACCATTTAGCCAAATCCAGCTCTCAAAGGACCGAGCGTCCATCTCACCTTTTCTCCTCTTTGACAATAAAACCATTCAAAGATCCTCCACATCTGCATGAGTGTTGTGTCACGGTGGTGCAACATGGCGCATGACGCTTGCCCCAGCATGATGGCCGTTCTCCTCCTCGCTTTGGGGTTGGCACCCGATCTGACCGCTGCTCTTCGCCGTACTCTCCTTCTCTCTCCAGCAGGGTTGATCTGGCGGCGCCAGAAAGACGGGAGCGAGTTTCTCATTGGCTTTGTGTGCAGGTGGCGCTACTGAGACACAGCGGACAGGCTAAAGGAGCAAAAGTGGTAACCACGTGAAGAAGAAGAAGAAGAAAAGAAAGCGCTGAGTCACCTCAGAAAAAGAACAACTGCTGTACAATATTCCAAACCTCCTATAACGTCGGCGCCTGCTTTGGTTTGATGTTCCACGTCTTTTTCCTCTCCTGTGTTTGGTTGCTTTTAGTTCCACACGACCTCCGTGTCCTTCTTTTATTTGGCAGGCGGCATAGCAAAGAAAATCTGCTCGTAACGTCTTTGTCTTGTTAGCTTGAAGGAGAAAATCACATTCAGGCTTTAACTGAAAAAAATAATGATAATGAAGTCGCTGTGCAAGGTTTGTAGATTTGAAAAAAAAAAAAAAAAAATCAATTTTAGGTCAAATCGGATACGAGGGTATCAAAGTAATAAATCTTAGTAGTGCTTTTATTTCTTGTGATGTCTCATTGTTGACCATGATGACCTACTTTTGGGCAATACAAAGAGGACTCCAATATTTTTATGGTCCTTTTTTATAAGTGTTGGGTTCTTTTTGATGTTTAGAAATATATAAATATAAATATATATATATAAATATATATATATATGCTATAACAAATTTCATATAACGACATTGTGAGTTGAAAGTTGAGAAAAAAGAAATGTAGCTGTACATATTATTCCATCATATAACCAACTCAGTGAGAGAATAGCATATTTTTGTGATGGTGTGTCCAAGAACCTGTGTGAATCTTATTATTATTATTATTATTATTATTATTATTATTATTATTATTATTATTTGTCTCTCCCGCTGCTGACAGCAACACAACACATTTGCTGTGTAAATAAGCCGAGCTCAACCATTTTACAAAGTGTCGAACCAGCAAACTTCCATTTTATGTATTTCAGAAAAAAAAACTAGAAAAAAAGCAAAATGACAGCCAAAAAAGATCCGGATTGTTCAACTGAGAAAAAACAAAACCAAACAGATTTGAATCCAAAGCACAGTGTAGTACTTTTACATTACATGTTGTGCACACCTGGACACTTTTCTACTCCTCTTGGTTGGCTTTCTTTTTCATCCCACTCCTTCCCAGAATCTTCTTGGGAATATTTGGGCTCAGTCTGCTTCTTTTTTTGTTTTTCTTATGATTTTTGGACTCAATTAGGAAAGGTTTTTTGATACCATACCTCAGCCTTGTGACTTGTATTGGTGAGCGGCAGGCAGGTTGAATTTATTGTCCCGTGAATGGAAGGAGTAAAAAAAGAAGAAAAAAAAACACTGAAAAGTTTCCGAGCAATCGTTGCACTGTGAGTAGTGAAGTTCTTTGCACATTTTCATAACATGCTTGGGATTTCTCCGACTTAACGGCTGGCTAAAGAGCAGCTGACATGTTTGATCAGACCCATCTGACGCTATTTATTCGGGGTCACACACTGAACAACACACACCTTTTTCTCGCAGTAATACAGTGGGTAGGGGATCCATATGGCCCCATTCGACGCGGTTTACCTGACACATGAAACGTGACGCATTGGGGGGCGGGGCACAAACCAATTTAGCCGCCAGAAGGAAATAGAGAGTTCAATACCTTAAAATGTGTTTTGTGGCAATTCCGATTTTGACCACAGTGTCAGTTGCTCCGTAGAGTGGCGCTTTCCGTCATTTTCAGCAGACTGCATTGCAAAATATTCACCCCCGAAGGAAGCCATATGAATCCCCAACAAAAAAAACGCGCTCTCGTCCGTGTCTTTTTCCTGGACCGAGCCGACGGTGCGTATCGCTCAACTTTGTAGCCTTTCACATTTCAAGCATTTCTTTTTGCAAACAACCAGGTCAGGATCCTGGAAACTTTTAGCGGTATGGCGTTGTGATCAATTTAAAGGACAAAAAAAAAAAAATGTAATTGTAATGTTCTCATGTAAAAAAAAAAAAAAAAGATAAAAAGATGCTTCTTTGCTGATTTTTTTGTGGTTTCTCTATGAATACTAATTGTACTTCTACTATTAAAATGTACTGTGCATCCATTGCTTTCTCTCTCCATCCTCTGAGGTTGTTTTGTTGCTCATTCATGTAATCATGGGTGTGTAAAGAAATAACTTGTAAACACAGTGCTGTCTTTGCTAGCAGTCTAGTGCTTCATTGTTGTTCTTCTCCCTCCCCCGGCCACCGCCTCTAAGTACAAGTAGATGTTCTGAGTATGTTAGTAGTAGTGAGTGTAGTGACCTAGGACCAGTCAGATATACAGTAAACCTTTCTCTCCGTGACCCTCTTCAAACTTGGACCGTTTTGTTTAGGCTCCCAATTTTTTTCCCTCGCCTCTCTCGCGTGGTTTCAGCCAACCAAAGCTCTCGTGGATGGACGATAGAGAGAAAGAAAATACAAATAAAAATACTTGCTGGGAGGTGGAATTGTACACAAGGCATTATTTGGATAACCCACCCTTGAATGTTTTTAAAGGGGTGTGCCATACTACCTTAAATGCTAACGCTAGATATGCAAAACCTTGTTTTTACAGAATGCTAGAAGCAGTCACTTCATAAAAAGTGTCGTTTTCTTCTGATTCACGGGCATTAATAGTGTGAGAGACAAACTGGTGCATCCAACCTCAAATAATGGCCAAATAGGTGTCTTACTCAACTGCAGAGAGCACCAGGCCTTGTTTTAAGAACACGACGGTACTTTCTCTAATAAGCCACGCGTTTATTCCAGCGTCTGAGGCCTTACTGAAGTGTTACAAATAGGAATTGTACGCGACAAAGCCCAAGTATGTCAGGATGTGCGTACTTTTGTACGCTACAGAGATTTAAGACAAGTATTTCTTCACGTACGTACTTGTGTGGTTTGTTACACGCCGGCCTGATTCACACCCACCTGGGAAGTGAGGCTTTCTTTGTGCAGGCGTGAAAACTGTGCCAAAGTCCTCACGCGTAAAAACCGCAGACTCGCAGACTCGTTTTATGCATGCACACTTAGAGAGGCCACGCCCACGCTGAGTTTGGTTTTAACACGTGAAGACTTTGCCAGTGTTTTGGCGCCGTACAAAATATGCTAACTTTCTAGGTGGTGTCTTTCCCTTTCTCCATGAGCGTGACGTTCCATCCTTTCAGTATTAGAGTCGGGCATTGAAAGAAAATAAAACCCGCTTCTTTCTGATTGGTCACTTCAAACGCGCAGATAGTCGTTTTTACGGGTGAGGATTTCGGCACTGTTTGGACTGATGCCAATGTCCTTGTTTAAACCATGTGTAAGCGTAACATTGACTATACACACTTACTCCTAGGAACCAAAAGTCGAAAATTGACTATACACACTTACTCCTAGGAACCACAAGTCAAACATTGACTATATACACTTACTCCTAGAAACCAAAAGTCTAGCATTGACTATACACACTTACTCCTAGGAACCAAAAGTCGAAAATTGACTAAACACACTTACTCCTAGGAACCAAAAGTCTAGCATTGACTATACACCCTTACTCCTCGGAACCAAAAGTCGAACATTGACTAAACACACTTACTCCTAGGAACCACAAGTCGAACATTGACTATACACACTTACTCTTAGGAAACACAATTCGAACACTGACTATACACACTTACTCCTAAGAACCAAAAGTCGAACATTGACTATACACACTTACTCCTAGGAACCACAAGTCGAACATTGACTGTACACACTTACTCCTAGGAAACACAAT
This sequence comes from Nerophis ophidion, assembly GCF_033978795.1. Lineage (NCBI taxonomy): Eukaryota > Metazoa > Chordata > Actinopteri > Syngnathiformes > Syngnathidae > Nerophis > Nerophis ophidion. The sequence goes on along the minus strand of NC_084614.1, from coordinate 11,462,537 downwards.
TCGAACATTGACTATACACACTTACTCCTAGGAACCAAAAGTCGAAAATTGACTATACACACTTACTCCTAGGAACCACAAGTCAAACATTGACTATATACACTTACTCCTAGGAACCAAAAGTCGAAAATTGACTATACACACTTACTCCTAGGAAACACAATTCGAACATTGACTATACACACTTACTCCTAGGAACCAAAAGTCGAAAATTGACTATACACACTTACTCCTAGGAACCACAAGTCAAACATTGACTATATACACTTACTCCTAGAAACCAAAAGTCTAGCATTGACTATACACACTTACTCCTAGGAACCAAAAGTCAAAAATTGACTATACACACTTACTCTTAGGAAACACAATTCGAACACTGACTATACACACTTACTCCTAAGAACCAAAAGTCGAACATTGACTATACACACTTACTCCTAGGAACCACAAGTCGAACATTGACTGTACACACTTACTCCTAGGAACCAAAAGTCGAAAATTGACTATACACACTTACTCCTAGGAAACACAATTCGAACATTGACTATACACACTTACTCCTAGGAACCAAAAGTCGAAAATTGACTATACACACTTACTCCTAGGAACCACAAGTCAAACATTGACTATATACACTTACTCCTAGGAACCAAAAGTCTAGCATTGACTATACACCCTTACTCCTCGGAACCAAAAGTCGAACATTGACTAAACACACTTACTCCTAGGAACCACAAGTCGAACATTGACTATACACACTTACTCTTAGGAAACACAATTCGAACATTGACTATACACACTTACTCCGAAGAACCAAAAGTCGAACATTGACTATACACACTTACTCCTAGGAACCACAAGTCGAACATTGACTGTACACACTTACTCCTAGGAACCAAAAGTCGAAAATTGACTATACACACTTACTCCTAGGAAACACAATTCGAACATTGACTATACACACTTACTCCTAGGAACCAAAAGTCGAAAATTGACTATACACACTTACTCCTAGGAACCACAAGTCAAACATTGACTATATACACTTACTCCTAGAAACCAAAAGTCTAGCATTGACTATACACACTTACTCCTAGGAACCAAAAGTCGAAAATTGACTAAACACACTTACTCCTAGGAACCAAAAGTCTAGCATTGACTATACACCCTTACTCCTCGGAACCAAAAGTCGAACATTGACTAAACACACTTACTCCTAGGAACCACAAGTCGAACATTGACTATACACACTTACTCCTAGGAAACACAATTCGAACACTGACTATACACACTTACTCCTACTAGGAAACACAAGTCAAACATTGACTATACACACTTACTCCTAGGAACCAAAAGTCTAGCATTGATTATACATACTTACTCCTAGGAAACACAATTCGAACATTGACTATACACACTTACTCCTAGGAACCACAAGTCGAACATTGACTGTACACACTTACTCCTAGGAACCACAAGTCGAACATTGACTATACACACTTACTCCAACTAGGAAACACAAGTCAAACATTGACTATACACACTTACTCCTAGGAACCAAAAGTCTAGCATTGATTATACATACTTACTCCTAGGAAACACAAGTCGAACATTGACTATTCACACTTACTCCTAAGAACCAAAAGTCGAACATTGACTATACACACTTACTCCTAGGAACCACAAGTCGAACATTGACTGTACACACTTACTCCTAGGAACCACAAGTCGAACATTGACTATACACACTTACTCCTACTAGGAAACACAAGTCAAACATTGACTATACACACTTACTCCTAGGAACCAAAAGTCTAGCATTGATTATACATACTTACTCCTAGGAAACACAATTCGAACATTGACTATACACACTTACTCCTAGGAAACACAAGTCGAACATTGACTATTCACACTTACTCCTAGGAACCAAAAGTCTAGCATTGACTATTCACACTTACTCCTAGGAACCAAAAGTCTAGCATTGACTATACACACTTACTCCTAGGAACCACAAGTCGAACATTGACTATACACACTTACTCCTACTAGGAAAACAAGTCAAACATTGACTATACACACTTAGTCCTAGGAAACACAAGTCGAACATTGACTATACACACTTACTCCTAGGAACCACAAGTTGAACATTGACTATTCACACTTACTCCTAGGAACCAAAAGTCTAGCATTGACTATACACACTTACTCCTAGGAACCACAAGTCGAACATTGACTATACATACTTACTCCTACTAGGAACCACAAGTCGAACATTGACTATACACACTTACTCCTAGGAAACACAAGTCGAACATTAACTATACACACTTACTCCTAGGAACCACAAGTCGAACATTGACTATACACACTTACTCCTAGGAAACACAAGTCGAACATTGACTATACACACTTACTCCTAGGAAACACAAGTCGAACATTGACTATACACACTTACTCCTAGGAACCACAAGTCGAACATTGACTATACACACTTACTCCTAGGAAACACAAGTCGAACATTGACTATACACACTTACTCCTAGGAACCAAAAGTCGAACATTGACTATACACATTTACTCCTAGGAACCACAAGTCTAGCATTGTTTATACACACTTGCTCCTGGCAACCAAAAGTCGAACATTGACTATACACACTTACTCCTAGGAACCAAAAGTCGAACACTGACTATACGCACTTACTCCTAGAAACCACAAGTCGAACATTGACTAAACACACTTACTCCTAGGAACCAAAAGTCTAGCATTGACTATTCACACTTACTCCTAGGAACCAAAAGTCGAACATTGACTAAACACACTTACTCCTACTAGGAACCACAAGTCAAACATTAACTATACACACTTAGTCCTAGGAAACACAAGTCGAACATTGACTATACACACTTACTCCTAGGAACCACAAGTCGAACATTGACTAAACACACTTACTCCTAGGAACCAAAAGTCTAGCATTGACTATACGCACTTACTCCTAGGAAACACAAGTTGAACATTGACTATTCACACTTACTCCTAGGAACCAAAAGTCTAGCATTGACTATACACACTTACTCCTAGGAACCACAAGTCGAACATTGACTATACATACTTACTCCTACTAGGAACCACAAGTCGAACATTGACTAAACACACTTACTCCTAGGAACCAAAAGTCTAGCATTGACTATACGCACTTACTCCTAGGAACCAAAAGTCGAACATTGACTATACACATTTACTCCCAGGAACCACAAGTCTAGCATTGTTTATACACACTTGCTCCTGGCAACCAAAAGTCGAACATTGACTATACACACTTACTCCTAGGAACCAAAAGTCGAACACTGACTATACGCACTTACTCCTAGGAACCACAAGTCGAACATTGACTAAACACACTTACTCCTAGGAACCAAAAGTCTAGCATTGACTATACACACTTACTCCTAGGAACCACAAGTCGAACATTGACTATACGCACTTACTACGAGGAACCACAAGTCGAACATTGACTAAACACACTTACTCCTAGGAACAAAAAGTCTAGCATTGACTATACACACTTACTCCTAGGAACCAAAAGTCGAACATTGATTATACACACTTGCTCCTGGCAACCAAAAGTCGAACATTGACTATACACACTTACTCTTAGGAACCAAAAGTCGAACATTGCCTATACGCACTTACTCCTAGGAAACACAAGTTGAACATTGACTATTCACACTTACTCCTAGGAACCAAAAGTCTAGCATTGACTATACACACTTACTCCTAGGAACCACAAGTCGAACATTGACTATACACACTTACTCCTACTAGGAAACACAAGTCAAACATTGACTATACACACTTAGTCCTAGGAAACACAAGTCGAACATTGACTATACACACTTACTCCTAGGAACCACAAGTTGAACATTGACTATTCACACTTACTCCTAGGAACCAAAAGTCTAGCATTGACTATACACACTTACTCCTAGGAACCACAAGTCGAACATTGACTATACATACTTACTCCTACTAGGAACCACAAGTCGAACATTGACTATACACACTTACTCCTAGGAACCACAAGTCGAACATTGACTATACACACTTACTCCTAGGAAACACAAGTCGAACATTGACTATACACACTTTCTCCTAGGAACCAAAAGTCGGACATTGACTATACACATTTACTCCTAGGAACCACAAGTCTAGCATTGTTTATACACACTTGCTCCTGGCAACCAAAAGTCGAACATTGACTATACACACTTACTCCTAGGAACCAAAAGTCGAACACTGACTATACGCACTTACTCCTAGGAACCACAAGTCGAACATTGACTAAACACACTTACTCCTAGGAACCAAAAGTCTAGCATTGACTATACACACTTACTCCTAGGAACCAAAAGTCGAACACTGACTATACGCACTTACTCCTAGGAACCACAAGTCGAACATTGACTAAACACACTTACTCCTACTAGGAACCACAAGTCAAACATTAACTATACACACTTAGTCCTAGGAAACACAAGTCGAACATTGACTATACACACTTACTCCTAGGAACCACAAGTCGAACATTGACTAAACACACTTACTCCTAGGAACCAAAAGTCTAGCATTGACTATACACACTTACTCCTAGGAACCAAAAGTCGAACATTGACTATACGCACTTACTCCTAGGAAACACAAGTTGAACATTGACTATTCACACTTACTCCTAGAAACCAAAAGTCTAGCATTGACTATACACACTTACTCCTAGGAACCACAAGTCGAACATTGACTATACATACTTACTCCTACTAGGAACCACAAGTCGAACATTGACTATACACACTTACTCCTAGGAAACACAAGTCAAACATTGACTATACACACTTAGTCCTAGGAACCACAAGTCGAACATTGACTAAACACACTTACTCCTAGGAACCAAAAGTCTAGCATTGACTATACGCACTTACTCCTAGGAACCAAAAGTCGAACATTGACTATACACATTTACTCCTAGGAACCACAAGTCTAGCATTGTTTATACACACTTGCTCCTGGCAACCAAAAGTCGAACATTGACTATACACACTTACTCCTAGGAACCAAAAGTCGAACACTGACTATACGCACTTACTCCTAGGAACCACAAGTCGAACATTGACTAAACACACTTACTCCTAGGAACCAAAAGTCTAGCATTGACTATACACACTTACTCCTAGGAACCAAAAGTCGAACACTGACTATACGCACTTATTCCTAGGAACCACAAGTCGAACATTGACTAAACACACTTACTCCTAGGAACCAAAAGTCTAGCATTGACTATACACACTTACTCCTAGGAACCACAAGTCGAACATTGACTATACGCACTTACTACGAGGAACCACAAGTCGAACATTGACTAAACACACTTACTCCTAGGAACAAAAAGTCTAGCATTGACTATACACACTTACTCCTAGGAACCAAAAGTCGAACATTGACTATACGCACTTACTCCTAGGAACCACAAGTCGAACATTGACTATACACACGTACTCCTTGGAACCAAAAGTCGAACATTGACTATACACACTTACTCCTAGGAACCAAAAGTCGAACACTGACTATACGCACTTACTCCTAGGAACCACAAGTCGAACATTGACTAAACACACTAACTCCTAGGAACCGAAAGTCTAGCATTGACTATACACACTTACTCCTAGGAACCACAAGTCGAACATTGACTATACGCACTTACTACGAGGAACCACAAGTCGAACATTCACTAAACACAATTACTCCTAGGAACAAAAAGTCTAGCATTGACTATACACACTTACTCCTAGGAACAAAAAGTCGAACATTGACTATACGCACTTACTCCTAGGAACCACAAGTCGAACATTGACTATACACACTTACTCCTTGGAACCAAAAGTCGAACATTGACTATACACACTTACTCCAAGGAACCAAAAGTCGAACACTGACTATACGCACTTACTCCTAGGAACCAAAAGTCTAGCATTGACTATACACACTTACTCCTAGGAACCAAAAGTCGAACACTGACTATACGCACTTATTCCTAGGAACCACAAGTCGAACATTGACTAAACACACTTACTCCTAGGAACAAAAAGTCTAGCATTGACTATACACACTTACTCCTAGGAACCACAAGTCGAACATTGACTATACGCACTTACTACGAGGAACCACAAGTCGAACATTGACTAAACACACTTACTCCTAGGAACAAAAAGTCTAGCATTGACTATACACACTTACTCCTAGGAACCACAAGTCGAACATTGACTATACGCACTTACTACGAGGAACCACAAGTCGAACATTGACTAAACACACTTACTCCTAGGAACAAAAAGTCTAGCATTGACTATACACACTTACTCCTAGGAACCAAAAGTCGAACATTGACTATACGCACTTACTCCTAGGAACCACAAGTCGAACATTGACTATACACACGTCCTCCTTGGAACCAAAAGTCGAACATTGACTATACACACTTACTCCTAGGAACCAAAAGTCGAACACTGACTATACGCACTTACTCCTAGGAACCACAAGTCGAACATTGACTAAACACACTAACTCCTAGGAACCGAAAGTCTAGCATTGACTATACACACTTACTCCTAGGAACCACAAGTCGAACATTGACTATACGCACTTACTACGAGAAACCACAAGTCGAACATTCACTAAACACAATTACTCCTAGGAACAAAAAGTCTAGCATTGACTATACACACTTACTCCTAGGAACAAAAAGTCGAACACTGACTATACGCACTTACTCCTAGGAACCACAAGTCGAACATTGACTATACACACTTACTCCTTGGAACCAAAAGTCGAACATTGACTATACACACTTGCTCCTAGGAACCACAAGTCGAACATTGACTATACACACGTCCTCCTTGGAACCAAAAGTCGAACATTGACTATACACACTTACTCCTAGGAACCAAAAGTCGAACATTGACTATACGCACTTACTCCTAGGAACCACAAGTCGAACATTGACTATACACACGTCCTCCTTGGAACCAAAAGTCGAACATTGACTATACACACTTACTCCTAGGAACCAAAAGTCGAACACTGACTATACGCACTTACTCCTAGGAACCACAAGTCGAACATTGACTAAACACACTAACTCCTAGGAACCGAAAGTCTAGCATTGACTATACACACTTACTCCTAGGAACCACAAGTCGAACATTGACTATACGCACTTACTACGAGAAACCACAAGTCGAACATTCACTAAACACAATTACTCCTAGGAACAAAAAGTCTAGCATTGACTATTCACACTTACTCCTAGGAACCAAAAGTCTAGCATTGACTATACACACTTACTCCTAGGAACCACAAGTCGAACATTGACTATACATACTTACTCCTACTAGGAACCACAAGTCGAACATTGACTAAACACACTTACTCCTAGGAACCAAAAGTCTAGCATTGACTATACGCACTTACTCCTAGGAACCAAAAGTCGAACATTGACTATACACATTTACTCCCAGGAACCACAAGTCTAGCATTGTTTATACACACTTGCTCCTGGCAACCAAAAGTCGAACATTGACTATACACACTTACTCCTAGGAACCAAAAGTCGAACACTGACTATACGCACTTACTCCTAGGAACCACAAGTCGAACATTGACTAAACACACTTACTCCTAGGAACCAAAAGTCTAGCATTGACTATACACACTTACTCCTAGGAACCACAAGTCGAACATTGACTATACGCACTTACTACGAGGAACCACAAGTCGAACATTGACTAAACACACTTACTCCTAGGAACAAAAAGTCTAGCATTGACTATACACACTTACTCCTAGGAACCAAAAGTCGAACATTGATTATACACACTTGCTCCTGGCAACCAAAAGTCGAACATTGACTATACACACTTACTCTTAGGAACCAAAAGTCGAACATTGCCTATACGCACTTACTCCTAGGAAACACAAGTTGAACATTGACTATTCACACTTACTCCTAGGAACCAAAAGTCTAGCATTGACTATACACACTTACTCCTAGGAACCACAAGTCGAACATTGACTATACACACTTACTCCTACTAGGAAACACAAGTCAAACATTGACTATACACACTTAGTCCTAGGAAACACAAGTCGAACATTGACTATACACACTTACTCCTAGGAACCACAAGTTGAACATTGACTATTCACACTTACTCCTAGGAACCAAAAGTCTAGCATTGACTATACACACTTACTCCTAGGAACCACAAGTCGAACATTGACTATACATACTTACTCCTACTAGGAACCACAAGTCGAACATTGACTATACACACTTACTCCTAGGAACCACAAGTCGAACATTGACTATACACACTTACTCCTAGGAAACACAAGTCGAACATTGACTATACACACTTTCTCCTAGGAACCAAAAGTCGGACATTGACTATACACATTTACTCCTAGGAACCACAAGTCTAGCATTGTTTATACACACTTGCTCCTGGCAACCAAAAGTCGAACATTGACTATACACACTTACTCCTAGGAACCAAAAGTCGAACACTGACTATACGCACTTACTCCTAGGAACCACAAGTCGAACATTGACTAAACACACTTACTCCTAGGAACCAAAAGTCTAGCATTGACTATACACACTTACTCCTAGGAACCAAAAGTCGAACACTGACTATACGCACTTACTCCTAGGAACCACAAGTCGAACATTGACTAAACACACTTACTCCTACTAGGAACCACAAGTCAAACATTAACTATACACACTTAGTCCTAGGAAACACAAGTCGAACATTGACTATACACACTTACTCCTAGGAACCACAAGTCGAACATTGACTAAACACACTTACTCCTAGGAACCAAAAGTCTAGCATTGACTATACACACTTACTCCTAGGAACCAAAAGTCGAACATTGACTATACGCACTTACTCCTAGGAAACACAAGTTGAACATTGACTATTCACACTTACTCCTAGAAACCAAAAGTCTAGCATTGACTATACACACTTACTCCTAGGAACCACAAGTCGAACATTGACTATACATACTTACTCCTACTAGGAACCACAAGTCGAACATTGACTATACACACTTACTCCTAGGAAACACAAGTCAAACATTGACTATACACACTTAGTCCTAGGAACCACAAGTCGAACATTGACTAAACACACTTACTCCTAGGAACCAAAAGTCTAGCATTGACTATACGCACTTACTCCTAGGAACCAAAAGTCGAACATTGACTATACACATTTACTCCTAGGAACCACAAGTCTAGCATTGTTTATACACACTTGCTCCTGGCAACCAAAAGTCGAACATTGACTATACACACTTACTCCTAGGAACCAAAAGTCGAACACTGACTATACGCACTTACTCCTAGGAACCACAAGTCGAACATTGACTAAACACACTTACTCCTAGGAACCAAAAGTCTAGCATTGACTATACACACTTACTCCTAGGAACCAAAAGTCGAACACTGACTATACGCACTTATTCCTAGGAACCACAAGTCGAACATTGACTAAACACACTTACTCCTAGGAACCAAAAGTCTAGCATTGACTATACACACTTACTCCTAGGAACCACAAGTCGAACATTGACTATACGCACTTACTACGAGGAACCACAAGTCGAACATTGACTAAACACACTTACTCCTAGGAACAAAAAGTCTAGCATTGACTATACACACTTACTCCTAGGAACCAAAAGTCGAACATTGACTATACGCACTTACTCCTAGGAACCACAAGTCGAACATTGACTATACACACGTACTCCTTGGAACCAAAAGTCGAACATTGACTATACACACTTACTCCTAGGAACCAAAAGTCGAACACTGACTATACGCACTTACTCCTAGGAACCACAAGTCGAACATTGACTAAACACACTAACTCCTAGGAACCGAATGTCTAGCATTGACTATACACACTTACTCCTAGGAACCACAAGTCGAACATTGACTATACGCACTTACTACGAGGAACCACAAGTCGAACATTCACTAAACACAATTACTCCTAGGAACAAAAAGTCTAGCATTGACTATACACACTTACTCCTAGGAACAAAAAGTCGAACATTGACTATACGCACTTACTCCTAGGAACCACAAGTCGAACATTGACTATACACACTTACTCCTTGGAACCAAAAGTCGAACATTGACTATACACACTTACTCCAAGGAACCAAAAGTCGAACACTGACTATACGCACTTACTCCTAGGAACCAAAAGTCTAGCATTGACTATACACACTTACTCCTAGGAACCAAAAGTCGAACACTGACTATACGCACTTATTCCTAGGAACCACAAGTCGAACATTGACTAAACACACTTACTCCTAGGAACAAAAAGTCTAGCATTGACTATACACACTTACTCCTAGGAACCACAAGTCGAACATTGACTATACGCACTTACTACGAGGAACCACAAGTCGAACATTGACTAAACACACTTACTCCTAGGAACAAAAAGTCTAGCATTGACTATACACACTTACTCCTAGGAACCACAAGTCGAACATTGACTATACGCACTTACTACGAGGAACCACAAGTCGAACATTGACTAAACACACTTACTCCTAGGAACAAAAAGTCTAGCATTGACTATACACACTTACTCCTAGGAACCAAAAGTCGAACATTGACTATACGCACTTACTCCTAGGAACCACAAGTCGAACATTGACTATACACACGTCCTCCTTGGAACCAAAAGTCGAACATTGACTATACACACTTACTCCTAGGAACCAAAAGTCGAACACTGACTATACGCACTTACTCCTAGGAACCACAAGTCGAACATTGACTAAACACACTAACTCCTAGGAACCGAAAGTCTAGCATTGACTATACACACTTACTCCTAGGAACCACAAGTCGAACATTGACTATACGCACTTACTACGAGAAACCACAAGTCGAACATTCACTAAACACAATTACTCCTAGGAACAAAAAGTCTAGCATTGACTATACACACTTACTCCTAGGAACAAAAAGTCGAACACTGACTATACGCACTTACTCCTAGGAACCACAAGTCGAACATTGACTATACACACTTACTCCTTGGAACCAAAAGTCGAACATTGACTATACACACTTGCTCCTAGGAACCACAAGTCGAACATTGACTATACACACGTCCTCCTTGGAACCAAAAGTCGAACATTGACTATACACACTTACTCCTAGGAACCAAAAGTCGAACATTGACTATACGCACTTACTCCTAGGAACCACAAGTCGAACATTGACTATACACACGTCCTCCTTGGAACCAAAAGTCGAACATTGACTATACACACTTACTCCTAGGAACCAAAAGTCGAACACTGACTATACGCACTTACTCCTAGGAACCACAAGTCGAACATTGACTAAACACACTAACTCCTAGGAACCGAAAGTCTAGCATTGACTATACACACTTACTCCTAGGAACCACAAGTCGAACATTGACTATACGCACTTACTACGAGAAACCACAAGTCGAACATTCACTAAACACAATTACTCCTAGGAACAAAAAGTCTAGCATTGACTATACACACTTACTCCTAGGAACAAAAAGTCGAACACTGACTATACGCACTTACTCCTAGGAACCACAAGTCGAACATTGACTATACACACTTACTCCTTGGAACCAAAAGTCGAACATTGACTATACACACTTGCTCCTAGGAACCAAAAGGGACGCGCTCTTGAAAGTGTAAGAAGTCAGCGTTTTTTTATTTTTTTTATTTTATTTGTTTTACTTTCAACTCTAGAAATCTTTGAACTATTTCAGACCTATCTGATTACACAACGTTTTTGTTATGTTTAGTGACCTTTTTGTCAAAACTAGTTTTATTATAATGGGAAAATGCAAAACGTGCCATATTTCTAAAACAATTGTAAATTGCAGGTATAATGTTTAAGGTTGGGTAATTAGTGGTCAATAACATATGACAACATTGATTCAACGGACAAAAAAGTATGTTTTTTTCACATTGCTTATTGAGCTAGAATGAAAGAGAGCGGTGGTATGACTTGGTTGAGTTTATCGACTTCACGCAAGTCTGCCATGTTCCATCCCAGCAGGCACAAGACATTGAAACAATATACCAAAATATTTATACATGTAAATTGAGACAACATTGATGTCTAACGTTTGATCAACTGACCAAAATTCAACGGTCAAATCAGCATCAGAACCCGACTCTGACTAAACGTTGTCAAAGAGCATGTTGTTTCAACGTTGTGTCTGAGTTGCTCAACATCAGGACCTAATTCTACACGTTCTCCATGTTGTTTCAATGTTCTGTGCCTGCTGGGATATAACTGCTAAAGATCATTTTCATTGCATTTCAGTCATTTAATGGGACTTTAATTTATTTACGCTTGTCAAAGCTCTGAGACTAACACATCTGTTTTTTAAGGGGCACAATTACACCTAAATGATAAATGGGTTGTACTTGTATAGCGCTTTTCTACCTTTAAGGTACTCAAAGCGCTTTGACACTACTTCCACATTTACCCATTCACACACACATTCACACACTGATGGAGGGAGAGCTGCCATGCAAGGCGCCAACTAGCACCCATCAGGAGCAAGGGTGAAGTGTCTTGCTCAGGACACAACGGACGTGACGAGGTTGGTACTAGGTGGGATTTGAACCAGGGACCCTCGGGTTGCGCACGGCCACTCTCCCACTGCGCCCACCTAATCAACATTTCCTGTTTTTCAGTCAGCAAGAATGAGATTTATTTGGTTTTCGTGGAAAAAGCATAGTAACACACCGGGATCACAGTCTGTTAAAAAATAGCAGTTGTAATCGGAGTCAATGGGCCGAAAGAGGTCTTAAGAGAAAGTGTGTATACTTTATGTTTAAATCCTATTCTAACAACGTTGCAGTCAATTTTAGAAAGAAAAAAAAGGCTTAACCTTCGAACTGAACAATCGTATCACAAAAGGAACGCATGTAATGCCGGTTTAGGGGCCGAGGATTGCAAAAGAGTTAAGTGGTTTGGTTGTTGAAGTCACGGCGTCAAATAGAGCAGAGGCCACTATTTGAGGATGTCGATAAATGACATAATCATTCCGACCGTATCCATCAAGGAGGCGAACATTTCAAGAAACAAGGCCAGCATTCACTTCAGTTGCTACTTTCCGTGATTGGAAGTAGTTCTTTTTGCCTTCAGTGTGACAGGGTACAAGAAAGTGTTCCTTCTGTTTATTGTAACTTGAGTTTGTTGGAAAGACTTGAAGGTTTCTTTGCCACCACTGGCCTCCATAGCGATAGTTATACTAGAAGTATTCTTAGCCACGCAGTAGCTTGGACTTTAAGGTAGCATGGCTCTGTTGCTCTCGTTCCGTCTCCAACTGACAGCGCTTTGCAGCTGATGAATGTTACTCATTTTTAGTCGACTTAGCTTCTCCGTTCAGGGAGAGGGGAGGGGGACTTGGTTTATGGAAAAAAATAAACGTATTAAAAAAAAGAAAAAACAAAAAAAAAGCAGAAGTCCACCGGAAAGGTGTTGACATTTGTAGTGTACTACCGTATCCATTGAAACTTGAATCTCGAGGCAAGTGCTAGGCAATGACCACACTTCACGTAGCTCGTCCTGCACACACACTGACTTTTCTGTCGTCTTGTTGCTTCCACAAGCAGCAGCTTCACGTCCAGTTGCAATTAGAAGCCAAATGGACCGACTGGACTTCTTGCACCAACAAAATCCGCTGCTCTTTAACAGCGTGAAGCCTTCAAGATGACAGAAGAAGCACTGTTGTCTTCTTAGGGTGACTTGAAACCATCACCACCTCCCATGCAATAGACATTCATGTGTTTTAGGTTTCCTTTAGCTCACGTAGGTACTGTCACACAGCTGTAGTCCATCACAGGTGCATTGTGGGACTTGGAAGCGCTTCCGACGTCCAACGCCATTCCTAACACTTGCCCCCCTTTTTTCGTTTTTTATTCTGTTAACCGACTTTTTATGGCGAGAGACAGACAGACAGACTTGACTGACACCTGAAAGCATCTTTCAGGTTACCATATAGGCTTGCTAAAGCCCTGTTGTAAAATATACGGAAAAATAATAATGGATGGATGGATGGGGGTCTCTCACATATCAAATGTGGAAAGTCTAATTTTATATTTGTATTTTCAAATAATAATATTGACAAAAAATTGTCTGTGAAAGGTTTCCATCCTCTACTGTGGTCCAGAAATTGATGTGTCTGTCTGGAAAATAAATACAATAAACTGAATTGTTATATGACTTGTTTGGGAGTTCCTTGTCATTCTTTTTATACACTGCAAAAGAGAGCTGTCAAAATGTAATATATATATATATATATATGTATATATATATACACACACATATATATATAGCCTCGATCTTTCCTCCTTCTCCCCTTTTATACTGTGTCAGGAGAAATGTTCATTGTTTACCGGTGTGTGTGCCACGCACATGAATTCAATTGCGGCGGCGTCGATCCTGGCACGCATCACCTCTCCGCTCCGCCGCATTCTCCACCTCCTTGCCGCCATCTTGGGCAGGGCTGCAGCGTGCCCTGCCCCGCCGTCGGCCCGTCGGCTGCGCCTCTCCACAATTGTGTATGTATATATTAAAAAGACTATATTTTAGGGAAATAAATACTAAAAATGTGTGAAATTAACTAGCTGCATAGACACATCATTTAATTTGATAATACAGACTGATTTAAGATTTGTATATCTAGAAATCCGCATGATTTTTAAGACAGGAATAAGTACTTTATTTTCAAAACAATAATTATTCAACTTGCAATTCTGAAATAAAGCTTCCTCTAGATGTTGAATAATCTTCAAACGAGGTTTTCTAAACCAAAATATCTCATCTGAATAGTTGTTTTCTCAACTAGAACGCATTTAAACTAAAACAGAAAAAAATACAATTGTTAATGCTAAAATGAAGATTAGTTAATGACTAAACATAAGTAAATAGCTCTTAAAACTAGGGAAATTTCCAGACATAAAATGTTAAATATTGGGAAGGGGCAAATAATTTGCGGTGTAAATAAATTATTTACTGTGTATAATATTTATCATATTGCAAAAGCATTCCCTTTCATCTATAATTGTAGAGTAGCGCTGATTGTGTGAGTCTGCTGCCCTCCAGTGTTGACACTTGGTACTTCACACATTCTTTGTTTCTCATCAGCATCATCTTTTGAAGAGCATCAATATTAGCTGACTAAATGTCTTTAGATGGACTAAGAGGATGAGTCAACAGGACACACACAATGGCATTTTGACACAAACACACACTATTTGAGGTCTTCACCTTATTTTGTGTTGTCCCTTTTCAAAGCAAATAATTACCTCGAGTCCAAATAACGATTGATGTTTTTCAGAACATTCGGACTGCAGTTTAATAAGATGCGACTCAATGGGCTTTAAAAGGGGGACATGTGATGATTTCACACTTATAAATGTTGTTAAATAAAGTGCTACACAAATGTTGGATATAACATACATTCTGATACGTTTAGAAAGGGCAAGGGTTTCACTTGCAATCTAAAGGGAAGCCTGGACAAAGACCCTCAGACTTGTATACTTGCAGACATATTCAGAAAGCGGGTTATGATAAATGTGGAGTGGAGTTCACACAACATGTGTGCCATGCTGACAAGCTGATGGCTCAGCAGCACGCCTGCAAGCTGTCGTCGCTACCAAGCCGCTGTTGTACTTTATGTTTGCATGTGTGACACCAACAAGCGGCGCAATCATTTTATACTATTATAAAAAAATATTTTATTTTTCCATTTCGCTTTATTTTTGTAAGTATCTTTGATTACCTTGAGAAGCGCCATGGAAATGAGATGTTTTTTGTAATTATTATTAATACAAGTAGTAGTACAAAAAAGAGTAGTAGCAGTTACAGTATTGTTAGTATGGTATTATTTTTGTTATTAGTAATTGTTATATTTTTCTTAAATTAGTATGATGTTTATTATTGTCATTAATATTGGTAGTAGAAATATTATTTTATTATTGATGTGACTATCATTTATAATATTAGTATTATCAGCATTATTGTTGTTGGTGATGGTATGATTATTGTAATTATAAGTGTATATCTCTTAAAATTAGTATTGTTGGTAATAGTATCATTATTTAAAGGCCTACTGAAACCCACTACTACCGACCACGCAGTCTGATAGTTTATATATCAATGATGAAATATTAACATTGCAACACATGCCAATACGGCCTTTTTAGTTTACTAAATTGCAATTTTAGATTTCCCGCGAAGTGTCGTGTTGAAAACGTTGCGGTATGATGACGCGCGCGTTTGTCGTCTCGGGTTGTAGCGGACATTATTTTCCAGCCCGATCCAAGCTATGAGTAGTCTGCTTTAATCGCATAATTACACGGTATTCTGGACACCTGTGTTGCTGAATCTTTTGAAATTTGTTCAATTAATAATGGAGAAGTCAAAGTAGAAAGATGGAGATGGGAAGCTTTTAGCCTTTAGCCACACAAACAGCCGGTGTTTCCTTGTTTAAAATTCCCGAAGCTGAAGCTTTACTATGGAACAGAACGGTCAAGCGAACATGTATCCCGACCACATGTCAACCGGCAATTGACATGTGGTAATAAGTCTGCTCTTACCGGAGACATCAGCAGAGCCAGTGTCCTCCTGCAGCTACGTGACTTCCCTCAGAGATACTCGCGGTCAACACACCCGTGGACACACCCCTCCGACTTTCAGGTAATATTTAATCCCACTAAAACACTAGCAACCCAATAGAAAGATGAGGGATTTTCCAGAATTATCGTAATAAATGTGTCTAATAACATCTGAATTGCTCCCACTGCAATCGCCTTTTTTTTTTTTAAACTTTTTTTAAACTTTTTTTTTTTTTTCTTAGTCATTCACTCTAAATTTCCTCATTCACGAATCTTTCATCCTTGCTCAAATTAATGGGGAAATTATCGCTTTCTCGGTCCGAATAGCTCTTGCGCCTGGACGCTCACATTATAAACATTGTGAGGATGTGAGGAGCCCTACAACCCATGACGTCACGCGCACATCGTCTGCTACTTCCGGTAAAGGCAAGGCTATTTTATTAGCGACCAAAAGTTGCGAACTTTATCGTCGATGTTCTCTACTTAATCCTTTCAGCAAAAATATGGCAATATCGCGAAATGATCAAGTATGACACATAGAATGGACCTTCTATCCCCGGTTAAATAATTTCAGTAGGCCTTTAAAGCAGTATTTTGAATGTTAGTATTGTTGGCATTATTATTGGCAGCAGTATTAGTAGTACCAGAATTGGTACAGCCTCCTTAGCAGAACTTCCACGTTCTGTAACAGCTTCTTCCCTCTTGAACGCATCATAATAATCCCCTCAATTCCCCCGCAAAATAGATTAACACGCTGTAATATAAAGACAATATAACGTACATCCATAAACGTGAATGCATATGCAAAAGTGCAATATATTTATATTTATTTATATCTGCACCTTATTGCTCTTTTATCCTGCACTACAACAAGCTAATGCAACGAAATTTCGTTCATATCTGTACTGTAAAGTTCAAATTTGAATGACCATAAAAAGGAAGTACAAGTCTAAGGTTGTAGTAGGCTTGCTATTAAAAATGTCATTATCCCTATTACTATTGTTAGTAGTAGATCTATTTACATTATTAGTGATAGTATTGATGTCATCATTGATCATTAGTAGTACTAATAGTACTATTTACATTATACTTGTCAGCGCTATTTTCATTATTAGTCTTACTATTCTTAAGAGTATAGTAGTAGTAAATACAAAAACAGCCTTCTTTCATCTCCTAAAATTTGCCGCATTTTGTCCACCGTCGACACTGAGATCATTAGTAATGCGTTAGTTGCGTTTCATCTCGATTACTGTAACGTATTTTTTAGGGTCTCCCTATATGTAGTATTAAAAGATTACAGTTGGCACAACACGTGGCTGCTAGACTTTTCACCATAACTAGACAGTTTGATCATAATACTCCTTCATTACTAACGTACAAAACACCAAACATTCTAGCTCCATCCTATCTTGCTGATTGTATTGTATCCTGCCAGAAATCTATGTTCAAAGAACTCCGGCTTATTCGTGATTGCCAGATCCCCAAAAAGTCTGCAAGCTATAGAGCGTCCTGGTAACAGTTAAAGATGCTACCTCAGTAGAAGCATTTGGGTCAGAATCTTAAAACTCATTTGTGCAATCCATCTTTTAAATCGACTGTTTTACAATGGTATGGAGGACGCGCTAGCTGTTCCAAGTCATGACCCAGTGAGGACAATCCTCCTGGATGGAAACCTCCTACAACAATGCACTGGACTCTCACATTAGCGTGAATAATGCGATAAGTGTACCCACTCGGCATCCATGGCAGGCGGTCACCCTGGATGTGGGTTCAGACTAGTGTGGTTTGTGCAGCTCTTCCAGGCACCTGTGATTAAGGGCTAGTAGTAGCAGTGGTATTTTTTTTTTCTGTTTTAGTACTATTTACACTATTAGTGTTACAATTATTATCATCATTGATCATTATTAGTAGTAATGGTACTACTTACATTATTAGTGTTCGAAATTGCTAACATTATTATTGGGAAAAAACAAGTAGTAGTATCATAATTGGTAGAAATAGTAGTAATATTTCTATGATAAATATTACCTTTAATATTATTATTGGTAGAAGTGGTACTACATCTATTATTAGTGTTATTAATGTTATTATTGTCATTGATCATCATCATCAGTAGTCATAGTTTTTCTCTATAATAAATATTGGTATTATTTATATTATTGGTGGTAGTATAGTATTATTATATGAGTATTATGAAATACAGACAAAAATATTGGGACATTGCATTCACAGGACGCAGAAGAAAGTGAAGCTCATTTGTGAAGTGCTGGGCCTGCCGACTCACTAAGTATTTGTGTCATGTTACCGTGAAAGTGATGGTCACGTGGCGTATGAACCATGTCTTGCAGATTGTTGGCGGCCTCAACGTGACAAACACAAACGAGTGAATGAACAGATGTGTGACCGGTGAGGACGTGCAAAAAGCAGAAAGGTCATTTCCGCCTCTCCCGTGTCAAACAGCTGAGCACTACCTGGCCGTGCATATTCATCAACCACCACACACACACACAGTAAGCCCCCTCAGCATTTATTAATGGTAATTAAGAGCTACTTTGCTATGCAGGTTACTTAATTGGCAATTACAGGTATATGAAAATGACAGCTATTTATTTAAGAAATAATCCTCAATAACCAGCATGTGTTTACTGCTTTAAAAACTGCCATAAAATGAAAGGAAATATTATTGCACCATGGCGGCCATTGTAGCAATTTTCATATAATGAGTAATGTTCAATGCACGCTACATTATTCACACACACACACACACACACTCACACGTAAATGCTTGCTACTCACTGGGAGCAGAACATTTTTTTGACACAGCTGTGTAATAGAGGCTGCATGGTGTGTGTGTGTGTGTGTGTGTGTGTGTGTGTGTGTGTGTGTGTGTGTGTGTGTGTGTGTGTGTGTGTGTGTGTGTGTGTGTGTGTGTGTTTGTGTGTGCGCGTGTGTCACTCAGGTGGCAGCCGCCTCCCAGAATGCACCTCTAATGTGGAGCCCGCCGTGCAAATTGACGTGACATTGATGGGCACTCTCTCGCCGCTGCAGCACAGCCTCTCCCTTCAGTAATAATTCTAATAATTGCTAATTAAAAAGCAGTTAAGAGTCCATGAAAATGCAAATTTGCAATAACCAAATAATCTTGGAGGACGCACAAGGTCACATACGCTTGCCACAAATACTTTGTTGTTGTAAAGCTAAAACAACAAGCTGTTGATGATGATGATAATAATAATAATACCCTAAAGCTTTATCTCTGAAATGATGTAGCATTATATCACATTATAGTGTGGTGTTACTGTATCTTTACAAGTGCCAACTATAACCTCACTAATAATATTCAGATATTATTTTTATATTTAATTTACATTTTATATGACTACAGAAAGTATGTTTAGAGCTCTGTTGTTAAGTAATATACCATGAATTATTGATGTATTTATTTCCTTTCATATAGGTTTACACATGTATAAAAAAAATTACATATTCTACCATATCTTCTCTGGGCTACTAATAATGTCCATTATGTTTTGCTGTATGTAAATTAGTCATAATATTACACATTTTATTAATCATCCATGCAGTTAATAAATGCTTCAAGGTTCAAAGTTCAAGTTTATCTATCACATGCAGACTACACCACAGTGAAATGCTTTTTTTATTGCGTACAGTGGGATCCAAACACTAGTTGCAGAATCTAATACACTAAATACAAAAAACATACAAAAAATTGAATAGCTCTGATGTACATTAATTACACGACAATTAAGTTGCACAATAAGTCACAGAAGTTATGGTAGAAGTATCAGTACAAGTGGTCAAATACAGTACCAGTGCAATATCAAATAGTGTAACAGTATATACAGTATAGGAAGGAACAAATATGAAGGTGTCTACAGTTCTTTGGCAGTTGAGTAGTGACAATAGTATGAACAAAGGTAATAGAACAGTACGACTTCTTTATATTCTTGTTTTTACATTATTTTTATATTATTTACAATCATTGAATGAAAAGTATTGTAGTCCAGTAATTACAGTGGTAAGTAAAGTGCTTTTACATGATTTAATTGATTGAAGTGCTTATATGCGCATGTGTTGTCCAAAAAATATTATAAAATGTCAAATAACATTTAAAGAATATATATATATATATATATATATATATATATATATATATATATATATATATATATATATATATATATATATATATATATATATATACATATATATACATATATATATATATATATATATATATATATATATTAGGGCTGTGAATCTTTGGGTGTCCCACGATTCGATTCAATATCGATTCTTGGGTCACGATTCGATAATATATCGATTTTTTTCGATTCAATTCGATTCTCGATTCAAAACGATTCTGTATTCATTCAATACATAGGATTTCAGCAGGATCTAACTCAGTCTGCTGACATGCTAGCAGAGTAGTAGATTTTTTTTTAAAAAACCTTTTATAATTGTAAAGAACAATGTTTTATCAACTGATTGCAATAATGTGAATTTGTTTTAACTATTAAACGAACCAAAAATATGACTTATTTTTATCTTTGTGAAAACATTGGACACAGTGTGTTGTAGAAATTATGAGATGCGATGCAAGTGTAAGCCACTGTGACACTATTGTTCTTTTTTATTATTTTTATAAATGTCTAATGATAATATCAGTGAGGGATTTTTAATCACTGCTATTCTGAAATTAGAACTAATATTGATACTGTTGTTGATAATATTAATTGTGTTTCATTACTTTTGGTTTGTTCTGTGTCGTGTGTTACGCCTGTGCTGCATCGTGGTACCGGGTTCGATTCCCTCGAGGATGCGTCCAAATTGAACACAGCAAACGTAAGTTTTACCAGATTTATTCTACAAAAGGATCTAAGAAACAAAACACTGGAGCTAACAAAAGGAAACCAAAGACGCTAGTATGAGAACTAGGTGATACAAACTGCAAACTAAACTGACCCGTAGGCATAAAAGGGAAAACAAAACCTTCAGCATGAGAACTGGAATGAACAATGGCTAGCGTGAAAAGCTTAGCAAGAATATACATGAAAGTATTGCAGGCGTAACTCGTTGCGTGAAAAGCAAATCATGAACCCAGGCTGAACAAACAAAAGATGACGGTTTATAAAGTGATGGTGATTATCTGTAGCAGGTGTGCGGGGCCGTGAGCAGCAGGTGAACTGATGAGTAACCATGGTAATGAACAAAAACAGGAAATAAGGATGTTAAACAGCAGAGTCATATGAAAATGGAACAGAAACAACAATAATATGAGAAAATCCGCGTATGGATCTTAACATCGTGTTTGTCTCCTCTCAATTGCTCTGTTTATTGCAGTTCTGAGTGTTGCTGGGTCAGGTTTGGTTTTGGAATTGGATTGCATTGTTATGGTATTGCTGTGTAGTGGTTTGTTGGATTGATTAAAAAAATAATAATTATAATAAATAAAAAATGGATTTTTTAAAAATGAGAATCGATTCTGAATCGCGCAACGTAAACAATTCGATTCGTATTCGAATCGATTTTTTCCCACACCCCTAATATATATATATGAACAAACATTGTTTTTATACTACAGTATTTGCATATAGAAATATTAGAAAATTACTTTTGTAATCTCACCATACAAACATATACTGTATTATAAATATTAGTTTAGTTTAGTTTATTTTTAGTTTATTATTTCTTCTGTCAATGGTCAACAAAATAAACAAACAGTTTTAAATAAACAAACATTAATTGATGTATTCATCTATTTATATTTATTTATTATTCGGAGCGTAAAGGACCATTCCAGATGATGCAAAACATTAGCATGGATCATAAAAATGAGTAGGTTTATTGCTCCTCATTCTAAGCCGTGTATGTTTGTGTCACACAACAAACCCAGTGTCTAATCAATGTGTGTGCGTGCTCACACAAAACACTTTGCTCCAGCATTTGCTAATGTAATGTAATATAATGTAATGTCATGTCATGTAATGTAATGTACGCACAATTTCATCAACACAATCAGTGCATGAATGGCGGTGCATGTATTCACAAAGAAAGGAAAAAGCATCTCATTATTGTTTCGAAGCTAAGGAAAAGCAGTCAATGGTGTGTATCACACACACACACACAAACACACACACACTGATTGGCTGCTCCGAGCAGCACATAAAGCTGAATTCCGCGTAGCAACAATGTGCAATAACACAACTTGTTTTTTGTGTCTACCACATACAGTACGTATACATGTAATATTATTTAGGTTGTACATTCAATGAAAACACAAACAATTTTACATTAAATCCTACATGTTACTGTACTGTACTTACAGTGTGTTATATCATACCACTAAGTGTGTCTTGCTTAAATGATCTATTATGTATTATACACAAGATGTCATCACAGGCATCTTGCCATACTACATTATTCATCATGTGAAAGACACATGACATCTTCCTATATATCAGGTACATACTGTATATACATTATACTATACAGTATATGAGTCATATTTAGTCATCCTGTTGCTAGACATAATTATTTACAGTATCATAGTTGCATGTTTATTACACAATGTCTTACTATAAACTATTGTACTTTATATCAGTGGTTCTGTAACACTTTTCAGTGAACAATTCTGGCTCTCCAAGTACCACCGTTACGACCAATTTTAAAATACAGAGACGTAGTAGGCATGAATATTCATTAAAAACATGGCAGAAGTTTTATTTAACAAGTATATTTAATATTTTTGGCCACTGTAACATTACGCGCAGTTTGAACAGTAACACTGTGTTTGGATATTTAAGTGATTCTTGTGAGTGACACCACTAGATGAAGCCTGCGTTCCACTAGTGGGACATTTACAGCCAAACAGCAAGTACAGTAGGCCTACTGTACATGAGTCTCACGGGTCATCATGTCTTGCTATTCATAATATGTCTGCTTGTACACATCAAGTCATATGTCATAAAGTTAAAGTACCAATGATTGTCACACACACACACTAGGTGTGGTGAAATTTGTCCTCTGCATTTGACCCATCCCCTTGGTCACCACCTGGGAAGTGAGGGGAGCAGTGGGCAGCAGTGGGCAGCAGCCCGGGAAACATTTATGGTGATTTAACCCCCAATTCCAACCCTTGATGCTGAGTGCCAAGCAGGGAGGTAATGGGTCCCATTTTTATAGTCTTTGGTATGACTCGGCTGGGATTTGAACTCCTGACCTACCGATCTCAGGGCGAACAGTCTAACCACTAGGCCACTGAGTAGGTTAATGGCACATTTGGCCGAAATATTTGGTACGCACAAAGGCCAAATAGTAAGATTAGGTATACCATAAGAATGAAGGCCACTTGCAGACAAAAAAAGGGCGCAATCCAAAATATTACTGTAAGTACACATTTGACTTAAATATTAAGTGAATACAAAATTAAAAGTCGGTCTCGATTGAGGCCCAAAGGTTTGACCTCATTTTTTAATGCAATTTAGAACTCATTAATTATGTATAACTGGGACGAGAAATATTAGATACACTTTTGTGTTGGGAAAATTCCCAAATTAATCCATTTAAATACTAATAACAGTCCACTTGAACTCAGACAGGCGACGTGTGTTTGTAATTAATATTCTTGGGCTACAAAACATTTTACTTATGGGCCTGAGCTACTAAATAAAACAGGAATATCCAAACTACGGCCCGCGGGGTGTTTAAATCAAGTAAATCTAAATTATCTTACCAATTGACCGCCATCTTTTGGAGAATGTCAATACCATCTCATCGAATGTACACTCGAGTAACTCAGCACTGCATTTATTTATATTACCCAATCCAAACAACCGTCCCCACTCATGGCACACACAAAAAAAAACTTGCAAGCAACACAAAAAGTCAACACACATGTTCACACATAACACACTGAACTTTGAGAATATTATAAAAAAAATGTTTATCAGTTTTAACTTCAAATATGTTATCTTTGTAGCATATTCAATTGAAAATGGTTGAAAATGATTTGCAAATCATTGTATTCCGTTTATATTTACATCTAACACAATTTTCCAACTCATATGGAAACGGGTTTTGTATATATGACATTATACTAAGGGTTAGTGCGTCTGCCTCAAAATACGAAGGTCCTGAGTAGTCTGGGGTTGAATCCCGGGCTCGGGATCTTTCTGTGTGGAGTTTGCATGTCGTCCCCGTGACTGCGTGGGTTCCCTCCGGGTACTCCGGCTTCCTCCCACTTCCAAAGACATGCACCTGGGGATAGGTTGATTGGCAACACTAAATTGGCCCTAGTGTGTGAATGTGAGTGTGAATGTTGTCTGTCTATCTATGTTGGCCCTGTGATGAAGTCGCGACTTATCCAGGGTGTACACCGCCTTCCGCCCGATTGTAGCTTAAATAGGCACCAGCACCCCCCGGGATCCCAAAGGGAATAAGCAGTAGAAAATGGATGGATATACTATACATTATGTATGAGTCATACTATATATGACGTGCTGTGAACTAAACACCAGGTGAGGCATAGATACTTTTTTTTTCTTTTTTTTAACTTAAATTCATATGAGCAGTTCTAACTATTGTTGATTAAGGTTGCACATTGGAATAACAGGAAATCGAAAGGAGTAATTTGCTTTCATAAAAATGTTATCATAACGATATTATGGTTTGACAAATTGGTCCAAAAAGTATTTGACAAAGTTGTTATTAAATACTTTTTGGTTCCATTTTCTTTTAACAAAATAAATCAAGTATTGTGAGTGTATCTTACCTTTCTGTATTTGTACTTGAAGCAGTAATAACAAGCACAAACGCTGGCTTACTCTAATAGAAATGCCATGTTTGTTATAAATACAGTTTAAAAAAAAGAAAAAAGGCTGGCTTCCGCTGGAGAGACATGTGTCTGCTAGCTTTAGTGCCCCCATTTCTCCCAGTGTGGCGAGTCAGATTACTGCTGAGGCATTGAACAACATATCGCCCCCTACTTTGAGGCAGAGGTACTTGCTGCTTCATGGCCTGCCTTTTCCCCGTGGCATCAAGCACACGCCCCCTGTCACGCACATGCTCAATACATTTTGTGTGTAGCCGTGGAGGCACCACCTGTGTCTGCCTCACTTCTGGTTTGCTGTGTTATTTTGATCAGGAAACACAGAATTTCCGCGATTTTGACCATGAGAATTATCCAAATATACAGGAACCACACCAAAATCACATAGAAAGCATAGACCAAAAGATAAATATTAAAACTTATTTTATGACTCAGTTTTTCTAAAATCTCATAGTTAAGCCTTTTACCCCTCCTGGTGGCAAGGTGAGGCACTGCCTCACTTGCCTCCCGTGACAGCACGTCACTGGAGTCACACTTTATATGACATTTTACCATATGTTATTTATGAGTCATATTATATATGACCTTTTACTGTACAGTATGTACAATATTATATACTATATATTACATTTTACTATTAATTGTGTATTAGTCATACTATATATGACATTGTTCTATACATTATGTATGAGTCATACTATATATGGTATTTTACTGTGCATTATGAGTTACACTTTAAAGACATTTTACCATACATTATTTATGAGTCATATTATATATGACGTTTTACTGTACATTGTGTACAATATTATAAACAATATGACCTTTTACTATACATTATATATGAGTCATACTATATATGACATTATACTATACATTATGTATGTGTCATACTAAATATGATATTTTACTATACATAATGAATGAGTCATACTATACAACATTTTAGTGTACATTAAGAGTCATACTTTATATGACCTTTTACCATACATGATTTATGAGTCATACTATATATGACATTTAACTATACATTATTTATGAGTCATACTATACATATGACATTTTATTATATAATATGTATGTGTCATACTATACATGACATTTTACTGTACATTAAGATTTATACTTTATATGACATTTTACCATACATTATGTATGAGGCATACTATATATTATACTTTCCTATACATTATGCATGGGTCATACTATATATGTCATTTTACTGTACATTATGTGTCATACTATACATGACATTTACTATACATTATGTTTGTGTCCTACTATATATGACATTTTATTGTACATTATGTTTGTGTCATAGTATATATGTCATTTTACTGTACATTATGTGTCATACTATATATGACATTTACTATACATTATGTTTGTGTCCTACTATATATGACATTTTGATATACATGATGTATTAGTCATACTATATATGACATTATACTATACATTATGTATGAGTCATACTATTTGACATTTTACTGTACATTAAGAGTCATACTTTATATGACATTTTACTATACATTATTTATGAGTCATACGATATATACGATATTTTATTATATATTATGTATATGTCATACTATATATGACATTTTACCATACAAGGCTTCACGGTGGAAGAGGGGTTAGTGCGTCTGCCTCACAATACGAAGGTCCTGCAGTCCTGGATTCAAATCCAGACTCGGGATCTTTCTGTGTGGAGTTTGCATGTTCTCCCCGTGAATGCGTGGGTTCCCTCCGGGTACTCCGGCTTCCTCCTACCTTCAAAGACATGCACCTGGGGATAGGTTGATTGGCAACACTAAATTGGCCCTAGTGTGTGAATGTGAGTGTGAATGTTGTCTGTCTATCTGTGTTGGCCCTGCCATGAGGTGGCGACTTGTCCCGGGTGTACCCCGCCTTCCGCCCGATTGTAGCTGAGGTAGGCGCCAGCGCCCCCCGCGACCCCAAAAGGGAATAAGCGGTAGAAAATGGATGGATGGATTATGTATGAGGCATACTATATATTATACTTTTCTATACATTATGTATGAGTCATACCATATATGACATTTTACTATACATTATGTTTGTGTCATACTATATATGACATTTTACTATACATTATGTTTGTGTCATACTATATATGACTGTAGCAAGGATCCTGTTTGTTCTTCTGGGAGCACAGGGAAGGAGCAGCACACTCGAGCAGGTTTATACTTTTTAATTACTGTTTGTTCACACAAATGTCAGTTTTGGCTTTTCAGCCCGTACTTGCAATCCACAATGTTTGTTTTAGTTATTTCTTCACTTTGGCTTTTCAGTCGATCGTCCTCCGCTCCGCCTGTGTCCTTTTCCCTCAAGGTTTCCCGCGCCGTTAATAAAAGAACAGGTGATTAGATAACTCGTTCCAGCTGAGCTCATCTACTCACCTGTCAGCTGCTTCATGGCCGATCGCTGCACACACCCCGCCCGCAGGGAACGCGTGGACCACGCCCCTGCCACAATGACATTTTACTACACATTGTGTATGTGTCATACTGTATATGAAATGTTATTGTACATTATGAGTCACACTATATACGACATTTTATTTTACATTATGTTTGTGTCATACTATATATGACATTTAACTGCACATTATGTTTGTGTCATACTATATATGACATTTTACTGTATATTATGTATGTGTCATACTATGTATGACATTTTACTATACATTGTGTATGAGTCATACTATTAATGACATTTTATTGTACATTATGTTTGTGTCATACTATATATGACATTTTATTGTACATTATGTTTGTGTCATACTATATATGACATTTAACTGTACATTATGTTTGTGTCATACTATATATGACATTTTACTGTACATTATGAGTCACTATATATGACATTTTACTATACATTATGTATGTGTCATACTATATATGACATTTTACTACACATTGTGTATGAGTCATACTATTAATGACATTTTATTGTACATTATGTTTGTGTCATACTATATATGACATTTAACTGTACATTATGTTTGTGTCATACAATATATGACATTTTACCATACATTATGAGTCACTTTATGTGACATTTTACTATACATAATGTATGTGTCATACTATATATGACATTTTACTACACATTGTGTATGAGTCATACTATTAATGACATTTTATTATACATTATGTTTGTGTCATACTATATATTACATTTAACTGTACATTATGTTTGTGTCATACTATATATGACATTTTACCATACATTATGAGTCACACTATATATGACATTTTACTATACATTATGTTTGTGTCATACTATATATGACATTCTACTATAAATCATGTATGAGTCATACTATACATGACATTTTACTATACATTGGGTATGAGTCATACTATATATCACATTTTAGTACACTTTAGGTATGTGTCATACTGTATATGACATTTTACTGTACATTACGAGTCACACTATATGACATTTTACTATACATGATGTGTGAGTCATATTATATATGACATTTGACTATACATTTTTACTTGCTGCCTCATGGCAGTCATACTATACACAAACCCCGTTTCCATATGAGTTGGGAAATTGTGTCAGATGTAAATATAAACGGAATTCAATGATTTTCAAATCATTTTCAACCCATATTCAGTTGAATATTCTACAAAGACAACATATTAATGTTCAAACTGATAAATTTAGGAATTTCACCATCTACGGTCTGTAATACCATCAAAAGGTTCAGAGAATCTGGAGAAATCACTGCGCGTAAGCAATGATATAACGGACCTTCGTTTCCTGAGGTGGTACTGCGTCAAAAAGCGACACCAGTGTGTAAAGGATATAACCACATGGGCTCAGGAACACTTCAGAAAACCACTGTCAGTAACTACAGTGTGTCGCTACATCTGTAAGTGCAAGTTAAAACTACTATGCAAAGCCAAAGCCATTTATCAACGACACCCAGAAACGCCGCCGGCTTCGCTGGGCCCGAGCTCAACTAAGATGGCCTGATGCAAAGTGGAAAAGTGTTCTGTGGTCTGACGAGTCCACATTTCAAATAGTTTTTTTGGACACGGTGGACGTTGTGTCCTCCGGACCAAAGATGAAAAGAACCATCAGGACTGTTCTAGGTGCAAAGTTGAAAAGAGGGGCTGGACTCTCTTCCACTCTGGCGTTGCCGGCAGTGAGAAGCGACGGGCTGTGGTGGCAATTCTTGTTGCCCCCCGGCTCAAAGCCTACACGTTGGAGTTCAACTCAGTGGACGAAAGGGTAGCCTCCCTCCGCCTTCTGGTGTGGGGACGGGTCCTGACTGTTGTTTGTGCTTATGCACCAAACAACAGTTCAGAGTACCCACCCTTTTTGGGTACACTCGAGGGAGTACTGGAAAGTGCTCCCCCGGGTGTTTCCCTTGTTCTGCTGGGGGACTTCAACGTTCATGTTGGCAATGACAGTGAAACCTGGAGAGGCATGATTGGGAAGATTGGCCGCCCGGATCTGAACCCGAGTGGTGTTTTGTTATTGGACTTTTGTGCTCGTCACAGTTTGTCCATAACAAACACGATGTATGCACTTGGCACCAGGACACCCTAGGCCGCAGTTCCATGATCGACTTTGTAGTTGTGTCATCGGATTTGCGGCCTCATGTTTTGGACACTTGGGTGAAGAGAGGGGCGGAGCTTTCTACCGATCACCACCTGGTGGTGAGTTGGCTGCGATAATGGGGAGAATGCCGGACAGACCTGGCAGGCCCAAACGCATTGTGAGGGTCTGCTGGGAATGTCTGGCAGAGTCTCCTGTCAGAGAGAGTTTCAATTCTCACCTCCGGAAGAACTTTGAACATGTCACGAGGGAGGTGCTGGACTTTGAGTCCGAATGGACCATGTTCCGCACCTCTATTGTCGAGGTAGCCGATTGGAGCTGTGGCCGCAGGGTAGTTGGTGCCTGTCGGGGCGATAATCCGAGAACCCGTTGGTGGACACCAGCGGTGAGGGATGTCGTCAAGCTGAAGAAGGAGTCCTATCGGGTTCTTTTAGCTCATAGGACTCCGGAAGCAGTGGACAGGTACCGACGGGCCAAGCGGTGTGCAGCTTCAGCGGTCGCGGAGGCAAAAACTCGGACATGGCAGGAGTTCGGGGAAGCCATGGAAAACGACTTCCGAATGGCTTCGAAGCGATTCTGGACCACCATCCGCCGCCTCAGGAAGGGTACGTTGTCAACACCTGGTATAGTGCAGATGGTGATCTGCTGACCTCAACTGCGGATGTTGTGGATAGGTGGAAGGAATACTTCGAAGACCTCCTCAATCCCACCAACACGTCTTCCTATGAGGAAGCAGTGCCTGGGGAATCTGTGGTGGACTCTCTTATTTCTGGGGCTGAGGTTGCCGAAGTAGTTAAAAAGCTCCTCGATGGCAAGGCCCCAGGGGTGGAGGAGATCCGCCCGGAGTTCCTTAAGGCTCTGGATGCTGTGGGGCTGTCTTGGTTGACAAGACTCTGCAGCATCGCGTGGACATAGGGGGCGGTACCTCTGGATTGGCAGACTGGGGTGGTGGTCCCTCTCTTTAAGAAGGGGGACCGGAGGGTGTGTTCCAACTATCTTGGGATCACACTCCTCAGCCTCCCCGGTAAGGTTTATTCAGGTGTACTGGAGAGGAGGCTACGCCGGATAGTCGAACCTCGGATTCAGGAGGAACAGTGTTGTTTTCGTCCTGGTCGTGGAACTGTGGACCAGCTCTATACTCTCGGCAGGGTTCTTGAGGGTGCATGGGAGTTTGCCCAACCAGTCTACTTGTGCTTTGTGGACTTGGAGAAGGCATTCGACCGTATCCCTCAGGAAGTCTTGTTGGGAGTGCTCAGAGAGTATGGGGTTTCGGACTGTCTGATTGTGGCGGTCCGCTCCCTGTATGATCAGTGTCAGAGCTTGGTCCACATTGCCGGCAGTAAGTCGGACACGTTTCCAGTGAGAGTTGGACTCCGCCAAGGCTGCCCTTTGTCACCGATTCTGTTCATAACTTTTATGGACAAAATTTTTAGGCGCAGTCAAGGCGTTCCGGTTGGGTGGCCATGGGATTAGGTCTCTGCTTTTTGCAGATGATGTGGTCCTGATGGCTTCATCTGGTCGGGATCTTCAGCTCTCACTGGATCGGTTCGCACCCGAGTGTGAAGCGACTGGAATGAGAATCAGCACCTCCAAGTCCGAGTCCAGGGTTCTCTCCCGGAAAAGGGTGGAGTGCCATCTCCGGGTTGGGGAGGAGACCCTGCACCAAATGGAGGAGTTCAGGTACCTAGGAGTCTTGTTCATGAGCGGGGGAAGAGTGGATCGTGAGATCGACAGGCGGATCAGTGCGACGTCTTCAGTAATGCGGACGTTGTACCGATCCATTGTAGTGAAGAAGGAGCTGAGCCGGAAGGCAAAGCTCTCAATTTACCGGTCGATCTACGTTCCCATCGTCACCTATGGTCATGAGCTTTGGGTCATGACCGAAAGGATAAGAACACAGGTACAAGCGGCCGAAATGAGTTTCCTCCGCTGGGTGGAGGGGCTCTCCCTTAGAGATAGGGTAAGCTCTGCCATCCGGGAGGAACTCAAAGTAAAGCCGCTGCTCCTCCACATCGAGAGGAGCCAGATGAGGTAGTTCGGGCATCTGGTCAGGATGCCACCCGAACGTCTCCCTAGGGAGGTGTTTCTGGCATCTCCAACCGGTAGGAGTCCACGGGGAACACCCAGGACACGTTGGGAAGACTACGTCTCCCGGCTGGCCTGGGAACGCCTCGGGATCCCCCGGGAAGAGCTAGACGAAGTGGCTGGGGAGAGGGAAGTCTGGGCTTCCCTGCTTAGGCTGCTGCCCCTGCGACTCGGCCTCGGATAAGCGGAAGATGGATGGATGAGTCATATATGACATTTTGCTATACATGATGTATAACTCATACTGTATATGACATTTTACTATACATTATGTATGAGTCTTATATGACATTTTACTGTTAATTATGAAGGAGTCATACTATGTAAATGACATTATGCTATAAATTATGTATGAGTCATACTATACATTAAATTTTACTACATATTATGTATCATACCATTGTCTTTTTTGTTTTGCTGCCATAGGTCTGCTTTTTGTTACATTACCGGTTTTTGGAGTTACGGGGTGGAGCGGGGCCACTCACACACAACTGTATTCTCTTTGCAATCAGGCCTTCTTAAGCCTTTCTACCCGTCCCCTCGGTGCCAGTTGATTGTTGATGTGTCCCTCTCCACCCAAGGTCCTTTATACTCGCTTGGCGAGTCTTGTGTTTATCTCTCTTTTTGGCTCCACAGACAGTTAACCTTTTTTTAGTGGTTTTGTGCTTGTTTTTCGTTTCTGGTGATTGTCCACTCATTTTGAGTGCGCTTTTTGATGTTTTTACTATTAAGAGATATACTTTACTATACACGTCACACTATATTTACACAAATCTTACTATATGCATACTACCATCATAATCACAGTACTTAAATAGTATTATTGAAAATGATAAAATAAATTAACTGGTATATTCTAATAAAGTAATAGTATGAGTTATGGTGGGTAAGTCTAATCAAGCTTGTGGCGATAACATACTTCCTAAATCTAGCCCAGGGGTGCCCATTACGTCAATCGCGAGCTACCAGTCGACCGCGGGGGGTGTGTCAGTCGATCTTGAGCCAGGCTTTTAAAAAAAATAGACCTAAAGATTAGTGATCATCAATCTTCACCAAGACGTCACTTAAATGCCATTCACGGTACCGGAGGGTCTTGTGAGATGACGCTGGCTGCTGCAAGATCGTTATTATTAAAATATGACCGAGAGGAAGGCGAGAAACACTTTTTATTTCAACAGACTCTCGGCACGTGCCTTCCGTCAAAACTCTAAAGGCCGACTGCACATTTCCTATCTTCACAATAAAAGCCCTGCTTCATGCTCCCTGCGCTAACTAAATACAGAGTCTCGGAAAACTGGCGTGCACAAGCGATCCCTCAGAAAGCTGGCGTGCACATCTCTTGTGCACGCCAGCTTTCCGAGACTCTTATTTTGTTAGCGCAGGCAGCATGAAGCAGGGCTTTTATTGTGAAGATAGGAAATGTGCAGTCGGCCTTTAGAGTTTTGACGGAAGGGACGGCGCGAAAGTCTGTTGAAATAAAAAGTGTTTCTCGCCTTCCTCTCTGTCATTTTTTCATAATAATGAACTGGAAGCAGCCAGCGTCATCTCACAAGACCCTCGGGTGCCGTGAATGTCAATCAAGCAAGCTACGGAATTTGCCGCCAATGTTTTTCTTGTAAAGTGTATGGAAGCTGGATGAATTAGATGCCAAAAACCAACCACTTTCATGTGGTATTGAAGAGGACAACTTTTTTTCTCCTCCATTTGAAAATGTGGGCGTTATCATTACTGTCTGATTCCAATCAAGGCAAGTCATCAGAATCAGGTAATACACCAACTTATATTCTTGTCTTCGTGAAAGAAAGACATCTATATGTGTTACACATGCTTGTATTATCATTAAACACATTTAACTTGTTTACAAAAATGTCTTTCATAAATAAATATAAATGATATGTATAAATGAGGTAGATCCCCTAGAGTTGGTCAATTGAAAAGTAGCTCACCTGCAGAAAAAGTGTGGGCACCCCTGATCTAGCCGATACAGGGACAAGCGGTAGAAAATGAATGGATGGATGTTCATACTACACACTAATTGAAGAGTAGTTGTGTGAACTCCATCCATCCATTTTTCTACCGCTTATTCCCTTTGGGGTCGCTGGTGCCTATCTCAGCTTCAATCCTGCGGAAGGCGTGTACACCCTGGACAAGTCGCCACCTCATCGCAGGGTTGTGTGAACTCCACGTGAATCCCATCTTGTCACGGGCTGACTCAGGGTTGAGCCTGGCCATCACTAAATGTCACAGCTGATAGATCCCAGCATACTTCACACTGCTCCAGGTGTTGTGCTAGTCAAGAGCGACGTGATGGGGAAAAAAAAACCTGATAAAAAAGTTCCTGACCTGTGCAGCTGAGAAATGTCACTGAAAATAGAATCTGATGAGCCCGAGAATGACAAACAATGTGGTGGAGATATTTGACATTTGAGCCCTGCAGAGAAAAAAAAAAGAAAAACTATGAAAGCTTCAAATTAACTAAAACCAGCTGACTATTGAGTTTTGATGTGCAGAACTCAGAATGATTCTTATATTATGAAATATAATTATTAGAATAGTTCCTTGTTAGTTGTCCTTGCAATATTACCCACACGCCACAAGAGGGCGACCTCTTGTATTTAATGATACAGCTCACACTCACGCTCACAAAACAAGACGGATTATAAATTGTACTTTTTAATGGAAACTAAACTTATGACACTGAAACTTTATTCGAGAACATTTCTTGGAATTGCAGGTTTTTCATGCTTAAAAAAAATGGTTCAGCTCAAAATTAAACAATGGGGACATATTAAATGTCATTTTGAAAGAAAAAAATGCAGTTGTATTTTTAGAGGGCATTATTGTAATTCTAAACCTTTCTGAGAAAAACCTCACCCTTTTAAGTACATCAAAAACAAAACACATGATGCTGTGGATTTACAATATTCCCAATTATTCCAAGAGAACTCACGCTGTTGCTACAGTTTGTACTGAGCAGACTCAAACTAAAGGTGAAAAGCAAAACCAAAACACATTTTGAATCATTTATTCCTTTTCATTCCATCCTACTTGTGCATCTATGGATAAGTTAGTTCACATCTTGAAAATAAACACATTTTTAACATGTTAAAATACGAATTTGTTAAAACTAGGTCAACTGAATTATGTGCTACTTTAGACATATGGAACGTGCAACGTCCCTTCCCGACTGATTTTGGCTTTGCTGGGGCTTTAACCCCAACACAAGCCAGTGATGCTTTTTTTTTTTTTTACTTGTCTTTAACGCTAGAAAACATGTAAAACACTCATTGCTTTCAGCTGCGCTCATATCGCTCAGAAGAAAATGAGCTTGAGAAAATAAAGAGAAAAGAAAATGGCACGGATACATAGTGGAAGCAGTTTGAAACAATCAAAATTGCTGTAAAAGTAGTTTTCTTTTCACACAGGCACCTGAACAGGAACACAACAAGGGAGAGGGCTATGAAATATGGGAACTTGCATATTAGAATAATTGGGACGACTCACTATGCCCTAAAAAGTTTTAAGTAAAAAGGCTAACGTCTCTGGCGATGTGGACGCCTGCGTCAGCATCCTTGAGGTGATTGCACATCGAGACAAGTGGAGGACTTTACTCCACATGATCAAGCCTGACTTTTCAGCTCGCACGCACACGAACCTGTTTTTTGGTTTGCAGGCAGCACTGCTAATAGATGTACTCTTTATATGCATATTCTACTTAAGTGCTTGGAAAAGTAGGATAAGCAACTGTAGCCCCTATCCTTTTTTCAATACAAAAACACAAGGGACTCGTAAGACAGTACCTTACTGGTTTGAACACCCTGTTTTTGCTCTTCGAAGCCTAAAAGATGCCCAGAGATAACCCTTTCATCCGTTTACTAAGAGTGGGAACATGATTGTGTCACTTTATATGTCAAATTCCCTGCACATGCACACAAACCTTCTCATACACAAGACAATTGTTCCAAGAGCATTCCAACGCTCAACAGAACCCAAAACAAAGCATTATGAATGAGAAGCCGACAGATTAGACACTTAAGTTAAATGTCAAGATGACTTGTACAAAATAGGGGAGGGGGGCTGCGCAGCAAGGCCTAATCAGGCCACAGCAGCAAGAAGGGTGCTTGAGCGCAGAGAACCAGATTGGTGCGACCTCCACTTGTGGAGAAAAAAAATCAAGAATACATCATGACGTGAAGGAGCAGGCTAGCTTCTAGGAAAACACTACATGGAACATGCATGCTTAAAAGGAGGAAATGCGTTGCTAAATAGAGCTTGCATGATTAAAGACCACATCTTGCACACTGTGATGGCTTTAAAAACTAATATTTGGGGTTTTGTCAAATCATCTAAGATGCTCAGACTCCAATTAGAGGAAATCAAGAGGTCTTTTGGCCAAAAAAGGAACAATTACCATGGCTTTATCAACATTACCTGAGTTACATGTAATAATTTTTGTTCTGGGAAGTAACAGCACACAGCCATTCTTTCTAAGAGGATTTGATGTTAATAGATCTCTACACATTAGGAGAAAAGCAATTATTTTACATAAAGTGCTAACATGTTGACCAAATCATTGCTTCTCAGAGGAAGCGAACCTTTGTTGTCGTGACATAATCAATACTGATTGGAGGTGACAATTTGGGCTTCCTAGGCTTAATTAAGATCAGCTTCCAAACTGAATACACCGTCTTAGATTGCTCACGTGACAGCGAGAAAATGTTAGCTCCGGTCAGACGTTTCAACACATCTGGACAAAAGATGTTGTTGCAACCGCTGTAGTGCCACCATTAGCGGCGACTTTGTTCGTTTTTGCCAGTTAACATGCAGGAAAGGAGTAGATTTGAAAAGTTGCCGAATGCGACACTTATTTGACAAGACGAAATTCAAACTTTTCCCCATGGACGCAAACACAAATAAAAACAGCGATGCAACGATCAATCCCAAACATGTGATACAGAAACAGCATAAACGAAAAGTGAGATGATACCACCTGCAACACACCTGTAAGGGCTAGCAATGTGCATTGCAGTGAAGACACACTTACACGTACGACAGGGTTCTGATTTGCCCTGTAGGTTTTAAGACAAGATTCTGGCCTCCAAGATAAACAAATAGTTGGACATAATTGAACAATTTGAAGGCATTAATTTCTGTTTTTGCCGTTTTGTTGGCTGTGAATTCAAGCCGTGCGTACGTTCGAGTATATTTGCAAGCGTGAGAGAAGATGCAGTCTGACTGATGCTTGCCAAATCTGAACGGGATGAAGGCTAAGGAGGTGCGGCCAACAACACCTTGTCATGTGAGTGTTATTCAGCCTATAAGGTCAGACGGTCCGGGCAATTGTGTTGAAGAGGCACCGATCAAACTCCTTTATCGTTTGTCCCGAGCATCGGCTTGTTTGTCCGACATCCTCCAAAAAGCCGATGGCTTCCAAGCTGTAACTAACAAGTGTTTTCACAGTTGTCCACTTTCTTCCACGCCAACAAGTTTGAGGATCTCCAAGGAAGATAACCACAGCACCCAGAAGAGACGTAGCCAAGTACAGTCGACGTCTACTTCATTGATCAGGTCCATCCTTGGTCTCATCATAAACCACTACTCTGTGGGGATCTGGAGGACCACAAGAAGACAGGAAGCACCGGCTGGGTTTATTGTTCATCTCAAGTGGTCAACAGTCATGATTTAGTTACGGCCATCTCTAGCGGACCTTTAACAAATATTAGAATTTTATTTATCAATAAGATCACAACATAATTATAAAGTACACTTTCATAAGGAACAGGTCTATACTTTGTTGTTTCATGAAAAAACAGTCTGAGATTACAATGTTCACTCGCAACTTTGTGGCAGACTTACTACAGTTTCGGTGCATGGTGGATTTGAAAGTATTGTAGAGTAAATTGAGAAAGGTACCCAACTAAGTTTCATGTTAAAATTGAGTTTTACAGTGGAGGAAGTGTTCTGTGAGCATAAAGTGTTTAGAGTGTGTGAGCCTATAAATCAAAGTGTATTTATATAGCCCTTAAAGCTGTGTGAAACAAAAAATAAGGATTAATGTAGGGATGTGCCGATTGATCAACCACCGATCAATATCGGCTGATTTTTTAAAAAAAGTTTATGATCGCCATTGCCGAGTGATGCATTTTAATGCTGCTCACCTCTTGCTGACACTATTTTTAGTCCACTGGCTGACAGGTTAGCAGCTAAAAAGGTACCTTATGGGCAGCTTCCCTAAGTTAATAATCACCACCACAATGGAAAATAAACTGCATTTCTTCTTAGTATCTTGATGGGGTCATATGATTTTTTTCCTACATTTAAATCACTTTGTTGTTGTCTACATAGCATGTAATGGTGGATATTTGGTCAAAATGTTGCCTGAATTACAGTGGGGCAAAAAAGCATTTAGTCAGTCACCGATTGTGCAAGTTCTCCCACTTAAAATGATGACAGAGGTCTGTAATTTTCATCATAGGTACACTAAAAACTGTGAGAGACAGAATGTAAAAAAAAAAAAATCCAGGAATTCACATTGTAGGAATTTTCCAATAATTTATTTGTAAATTATGGTGGAAAATAAGTATTTGGTCACTTCAAACAAGGAAAATCTCTGGCTCTCACAGACTTGTAACTTCTTCTTTAAGAAGCGCTTCTGTCCTCCACTCGTTACCTGTATTAATGGAACCTGTTTGAACTTGTTATCTGTATAAAAGACACCTGTCCACAGCCTCAAACAGTCAGACTCCAAACTCCACTATGGCCATGACCAAAGAGCTGTCAAAGGACACCAGGAAAAGAATGGTAGACCTGCACCTGACTGGGAAGAGTGAATCTACAATAGGCAAGCAGCTTGGTGTGGAAAAAATCAACTGTGGGAGCAATTATCAGAAAATGGAAGACATACAAGACCACTGATAATCTCCCTCGATCTGGGGCTCCATGCAAGATCTCATCCCGTGGGGTCAAAATTATCATGAGAACGGTGAGCAAAAATCCCAGAACCACAAGGGGGCATCAGGTGAATGACCTGCAGAGAGCTGGGACCAAAGTAACAAAGGTTACCATCAGTAACACATTACCCCGACAGGGAATCAAATCCTGCAGTGCCAGACGTGCCCCCCTGCTTAAGCCAGTGCCTGTCCAGGCCTGTCCGACGTTTGCCAGAGAGCAAATGGATGATACAGCTGAGGATTGGGAGAATGTCATGTGGTCAGATAAAACCAAAATAGAACTTTTTGGTATACTCTCAACTTGTCGTGTTTGGAGGAAGAAGAATACTGAGTTGCATCCCAAGAACACCATACCTACTGTGAAGCATGGGGGTGGAAACATCATGCTTTGGGGCTGTTTTTCTGCTAAGGGGACAGCACAACTGATCCGTGTTAAGGAGAGAATGAATGGGGCCATGTATCGCGAGATTTTGAGCCAAAACCTCCTTCCATCACTGAGAGCTTTGAAGATAAAACGTGGCTGGGTCTTCCAGCATAACAATGATCCCAAGCACAAAGCCCGGGCAACGAAGGAGTGGCTCTGTAAGAAGCATTTGAAAGTCCTGGAGTGGCCTAATCAGTCTCCAGACCTCAACCCCATAGAAAATCTGTGGAGGGAGTTGAATGTCCGTGTTGTTCGGCGACAGCCCCAAAACATCACTGCTCTTGAGAAGATCTGCATAGAGGAATGGGCCAAAATACCAGCTACTGTGTGTGCAAATCTGGTAAAGACCTTTAGCAATCGTTTGACCTCTGTTATTGCCAACAAAGGTTATATTATAAAATATTGAGTTGAATTTTTGTTTTTGACCAAATATTTATCTTCCACCATAATTTACAAATAAATTCTTTAAAATTCCTACAAAGTGAATTCCTGGATTTTCTTTTCACACTTAGTCTCTCACAGTTGAAGTGTACCTATGATGAAAATTACAGACCTCTGTCATCATTTTAAGTGGGAGAACTTGCACAATCGGTGGCTGACTAAATACTTTTTTGCCTCACTGTATGTTTTATAGCCCATCTTCAAGCCGCTTTCTGACCATCTCCTCAGGATGCATCATTTTGTGAGAGGTCTTATTTACGTGGCTCCGCATTTATGCAGCTCCAATTCGAATGAGTCTTCTCCCCATCATGTTTGTAGTAGTTTTTAGCGCTTCCATAGCAAATCTACTTTAATATGTAAGAACTATACGCTACTTTGTATTAGAAATGGCAACAGGATGCATGTACGAGCCAGTCTGCTCCACAACAAGACGATAGTGAAAAATAAGGAACCTATTGACTACAATGTCAGACTTGCGCAAAGCTCTTTGGGTCATTTATTCCATATATGGATGATCAGCTGACGTCAATGGGAAAAAAGGCCCTAAATGGGAAAATTCCAGACAGCCCCTTTCCCATAAGTACGGAGGAAGGCAAGATTGTTTTAAAAATATATCTGCAATGCCTGTAAGGTTTAAATTCAAATTTCTGAATCTTATGCAGATCCCAAATACACAACAGCAGGTAGCAATAGGTAATAAAAGTTGGTTTTGCATTATAGGACCCCTTTAAGTATCGTTAACAAGTACCATTTTCTCTAGAGAATAAAGCCAAACATATTACACACCGAGAGCAAGCCAGGAGCAGGCAGACTAAAAGCACGCTAAGCTATCTTGAAACAACACATTAAATACGTGCTTAGTAAAGTTTAAGAAGCACATACAAAGAACATTAGAGCAGAAAAGTAGTTACTAACAGGGATTTAACAAGTATATTATCAAGAGCCTAGAGAGAATAGTAAAGCACCTGTTGGTGTGTCAGAATTTTCACGCTCTGTACACGACATGTAATAAGTTTAAAGTTAAAGAACCACTGATAATCACATACACACTAGATGTGGTTAAATTACCCTCTGCATTTGACCCATCCCCTTGTTAGGAGGGAGGATCCATATATAAATTGGTAGTGTTGATACCAAGGGTAGTATTGATATCTGATTGATACTAGAGAAACCAGGTGAATATTTCAAAACTATTCATTGGACACAGGACTTTAAAGGTCAAAAACAAATAATTTAAATTACTAGATAGTAGGTTTGCTACTGTTTAGTTATTGACTTTGTTTTGCACAATAAATTGTACGTAATAACAGAGTAAAAACTAGTTTAAATATTGTGTTGATAATGTACAGTTTAATACATGTGGTCGGTATCGGTCAATCTCACTCATGGATGATCAGTATTAGAATTAGTAGCATATATTACTCATACTCATGAGTATTATTAGCATATAATACTCATATAGTACTCATACTATTTATTTTATGTTTTAAACATAAAATAAATAGCATGCCTACTTTGGCAGAAAGTTCACCTACTACAAGGGGTTCTGGAACATATTTGACATGATCAGACATTAAATATTTTTTTCGACATTTAACCTTGTGGTGTACATAACATGTTATAATTGGTGAAAATTTTGCACGGATGTTTTACAGACCATTTTGAGTCGCTTTCTGACCGTCTCATTGTGACGCGCCAATTTGTGGCCTGTCCTTTTTATGTGCCTCCACTTTGACAGCATCTTTTCTCACCACTCACTTTGCTGTAGTCTTTAGCACGGATATAAGTATTACAAATGGCAACAGTGGAGGATGGACGCACAACCTAGTCTGCCCCAAGACAAAATGATAGAGAAAAAAATAGCTCGTTGGACTACAATGGCAGACGCGTGCAAGGCACTCTAGGTACATTTTCAAGAGATATGGATTTTTCCCAATTTTGAGGTGACCAATTCTGCACATTTCCAACAGCTTGTTTGGCTGAAGTAGGAAGGAAGGAAATAATATTTTATAAATATCTCCGCAAAGCCTTCACGGTTTAATTTCAAATTTTTGGGACTTATGCAGATCACGAATACAAGCAAGTACCAGTAGGTAATAAAAGTTGGTTTTGCATAAAATTTCCCTTTTAAAAAAGATTTTTTTCATATATGACTTTTGTCAATTTCAAACATAATACTTTTAATATTTAAAGTCACAAATTCAACTCACGTTGTTTTTGCAAGCTGAAGACATATTCCATTTCTGTTGAGGAAAAGAAAAACAGTGAGTCTGCTGCATTATGAGGCATGAAGCATATTAATGCATATATTATTAGTTCGATTAAGTATAAACACATCTTTTGAAACCTGACAAGTGTTTTGAGGAGATTAAACATGGCTAATTTCACCTCAAACCACTGTTTTACGATTATACAACTAATTTGAGGCTTGAATAGAGTGGAGGGACATTACCTTTAGTGTGGTAAGTGACAGCAGCTTTGAGGTTGAAGAACCCCCAGCTACGCTGTCTGCTGACATCCTTAGACAGGGCCTGTTCTCTAGAGCCGAACAACACTGTGGTTATCTGGCCTTTAGAACCATTGTCCTTACTGGGGGCACACACAGCAGAACCTGAACTCTTAGCATCAACAGTCTTTTCTCCGTCACATGGCCGCAGCGTGTTCACCTTTTCACCCGAGACGCAGAGGGGAGGAGAACAAGCGGCAGACATATTGCATGAGGTGAAAGTTCTTTTCTCTGCGTCTGGAGCCAAAGTGCCAGGCTCCAGGAAGCAAGGGCTGGGCTCAAAACCAGGCTGGCCAGCGTTGGCCTCAGCAGCCCGACACTCGCTTTGAGGTCCGACCACAGTGGTGTTGTCCTCGGCGGGCACTGACCCGCTTCCCCCTTCTGGCCCCATGTTGGGATCGTTAATAAAGGAAAGCCCCCACTGATTCTGGAAGATTTCTCCCAAGGCTTTCTGATTTGTCTGAGCAGCCGGTGGGTTGAGGTGACGAGCGCTAGGGAGCATGGGTTGCATATTTAAAGGTAAAATAAAGAGAGAACACTTTTTCAGTTCACACGTGTCTCCCTGGGACGTGGGACTACTTGTAGAGCTGCAGTTACTTTCCAAAGGAGATGCTACATTTTCACCACTTGCCGTAGCAGGAATATTACTAGCAGCAGGAGCAAAGAATGTACCCACTGATGGGCAGATGTTTCCACTAGCAGAAACGGGACCGTTGGTAAAGCTAGCTGATGTGATGGTTTTCATAGCGGACATTGGGACTTGTGACAGTCTCACAGGCGGAGGCAGTGCTTCTGCTTCGCTTTGAGCTACTTTGTTGAGGTTCTCTTTGACTTTACTTGCATAACTGATCTTGGGAACAATTTTAGCACTGCTATTGTCCACGGGAAACACCGGAGGGGGCTTGAACAAAGTCCACGAGTCCTCTTTTAAAGGTGAGGAAGCCTTGGTTTTGTGCCGCTCTTCTGTTTTTTTACCCACTGCTTTCCCATCAGAGTTTTTTCTTAGTTCCCCCACTGAGGCCTCAATGGCTGCAGACCGTCTCAGAGCTGACGCAGTCTGTGTGACTTTCAAACCATCAAGTCGAGAAGTCCCTCCCTTCTCAGTTGCGTCACTATTAAAAGCCGTGGGCTCCTGTGCAGTGTCACCCCGCTGCATGGTAATGTATTTTTCGCTGATCACATCGTCCGTGTTCTTCATGTTATTACATCTGGTCTTGCGTTTCTTTGGAGTTGTATATCCACCTTCCGAGCCGCTGCCATCATTGTCCTTGCTTGAGTAGCCATTTATAATGACACCGCAATGAGCGACACCATTTTGAAGCAACACAGAGTCTTTCTGATCGCCGTGATGATTCAAGTCCACTGACTTCTTGTAATTTTGAAGGTCCATAGTCTTTTTATAGTCCAGTCCTTTACTGCTTGATTTTGGAACTGATGTGTACAGCTTCTGCGTTGATTTTTGCTTCACATTTGAATGACTTGTGTGCCTGCTTCCATTGCTGTTTGGAGGATGCGGCATACCAGCAGAATCCGGCATACTCT
Organism: Nerophis ophidion; assembly: GCF_033978795.1. NCBI lineage: Eukaryota > Metazoa > Chordata > Actinopteri > Syngnathiformes > Syngnathidae > Nerophis > Nerophis ophidion. The sequence continues at coordinate 11,418,350 of NC_084614.1, read as the reverse complement.
TCTCCACCTCCTCAGCGACACTTATTTTTTTGCTGCCTGGAAGGGAGAAACAGTTAAAACAGCAGCTTACACAAACGTGAACAGATGACTGCAAACGGCTGAAGGACGTTACAAGTTATTGCCGTGTCGTTTAAGAAACGACCCTTCGTCTGGAGGTTTATGACAAGGTATTTATATTGCAGGGATGAGAAATGCCGCACCCTGAGGTCACAACATGATTACGAGTTAACTGTCGTCAAACTGAACTAGACTGCCTCCTCTAAACGGGTCATGGCAGGAATTTAACCCCAGTCATTTTTACCTGACACTACATAACAAGGTGAATAAAAACGTATGGAAGTATCTGCAAGAAACATTGATTTATGCCCAGCAAAATGAAAGCTAACAAAGAGTATTTTAGCAAATCAACTTTGTCTGGCAACTGCAGCTGAAGTACACAAACACTATTGCTGGTTATCTTGGTTTTGGCAAGAGATCAACTTGACGCTATAGCTGGTTTAAACATGAAGTGTCGCCCAAATATACATGTGGATGAGCTGTGTGTGTTACATTATACAGACGTGATGTGCAAAATGCATTTATGGTGAGAATACATTTTTACAGAAAAACAATTAATACAACTGTACTATTTAAGGCCGTTGTTTCCTGATGTAAAGCTATAAATGACAATTAAACCAAGCTGATAACCATAAAAGGTGTGAGCGTTGAACTGCTGTGACAACGTGGGACTTCCAATTCAAAGTCCACTGTTAATTCACAGCCTCGCCAGACTAAAGCAGTGTTTACATCTTTGATAGTCTTTGGTGACGTCTTGCTTTGCTTTCAAACTGGCATTGTGCTTTAATCATACGCGTCAAATTGATTGCGTGGTTTATGTCGCGAAGAGAACATGCAACAGGCCTGTCAAAGCTGCCCGGCATTAGCTGGCGAGCTAGCTTGGCTTAGATGTAACTTACCCAACAGCACAAACCTTCATACAACATGTTTGATCACATAAACGTCACGGGAAACGCACGTCATTGTAGAAATATGAAAAAAAAAACTTATCTAAGCGGCTAAGTGTAGCATTAGCCTTCAGTTATGCTCTAACATGGCCGACAGGAAATCCCAGCCCAGAACATTCCAGCAAAGCCGGCTGCGTCCCCTGAACGGGACACAAGTGTGTCGAAGGAGCATTTATGTGGCCGTGGCTCAAACTTTATCACAATGCGTTCATAGTTTGCGGCGACGCCCAAGGCAAAGGAATTCCGTGGAGTAGAAAAAAGTGATGAAGGAGCCTGGCGCACAAGGTCAATTCCCGACAATCCACGTCGAAGCAGCCACAACTGTCACGCAATGTCAGCTAAGCGTGGAAGCCCGCATCAAACTGCTCAGTGTCTTCAATTAGCGTATTGTTTTTAACCGATAAGCAATTTGGGTTCAGAGCATCGCCTATATTCGACTGTAACATCCCCAAAAAACTTGAATTACACGCTAGAACATCCACCAAATCCCAAAATCACGCTGGTTAGCACGTAGCTAGCGGGGTTAGTGCTAATGCTAGCGTTAGCTGGAGAGGGGAAAAAAAGGCCAGCAAGTGTTAGCTAACTTTTCCAGAGGAGCCGACCTGTTTTCTTCGCGTTCGCTTCCTGATGCTGGCGCTGGAAGTGGCTCTGATCATGTTTTAGGCGAGCGGTCTGTCGAGGAGGGCTGGTGTCGTCTCCGCGGTGCCGATGGAGGTCCTTAGCCCGATCTCTGGGCTGTTCCTCCATTGAAGAGCAGGACTGTGGGACTTGCTGGAGCGCCGGGGAAAGTGCAGCGCAGTCCAATCACTGCTGGAGCCCAACGGAAGCTATTTGCAGACTGGAAACGTCAGCGCCCAACGTCTAAAAATGGTCACCGTTTACTATATCACACATTTAGGGTTTGTGCGGAGTTGAAAAGCACATGTTGTCAAAGGGTTTAGAAGGATCTGACACAGAATCAAACGACATTTAACAGCAAAATAAGGCGAGTAGTGATGTTATTTACAAATCTCGGGTGGGGTTGGTGTTTGACTCAAATCATATGACCGGAGGCACTGCCACGTCTCCAACACATTTTAGTGCAGGGTCCCCTTTTCTGCATGGATTATTTTTTTAAAGCCCGTAAAATATTATATTTTTAATACAATAAAAGTACTTCTTTGAAAATGAAAACAAGTCTAAGATTTACAATATTTTTAATACAAGAAAAACGCGTTTTTTAAATCCCAAAATAGCTTATTTTTAATACATAGAAAATTAAATTGAAAGCCGGTAATATCTTATAATTCTATCCATCCATCCATTATCTACCGCTTATTCCCTTTCGGGGTCGCGGGGGGCGCTGGCGCCTATCTCAGCTACAATCGGGCGGAAGGCAGGGTACACCCTGGACAAGTCGCCACCTCATCGCCACCTCATTCTAATATGTAGAAAATACATATTTTTCAAAGGCTATACTATTTTATATTTTTAATGCACAGAAAATGTATATTTTTTAAATTGCCTTGTACAAATTGCGCTGTATAAATAAACTTGCCTTACTTAGAAGCCTGAATGATATTATTTTTTGATACATCCATCCATTCACTACCGGGGTCTCGGTGGGTGCTGGAGCCTATCTCAGCTACAATCTCACATCCAAAGGCAAAACCCAGTAACTAAATTTTGGTCAAAACTGAGCTGATAATAATTTTGGAGTTCCTAGGTGATATGCTTTACATTAGTGTATGCGATATTGTAATTTGTTCCGTAAGTAAGCTGTTACGCGCAAGGCAGGACCTAGCAACTACCACATAACCGCGTAGATACAACAGAAAAACCTAGTATCTCAAGGGACCAATCGGAGCTTCTTTGTCAGTCGGCTTATTGTCTTTAATGAGACATTTGAACGAATGGGGGCCGACGGTCAACCTGATTATGTGATATTATGGCACGAGGGGATATTTGGAAGATTGGCCAGGACGTTGCAAGCACCTTCATTAAACGTATTGTTCTTGATTCTTCCCCTTGCATACTCTTTTGGGCAGATAACTGTGGAGGTCAAAATAAAAACTGGACGCTGTACACGGCTCTTGCCCAATGTGCAAACGCAGAATGGGGCCCACCCGAGATTGTGATAAAATATCTGGAGAAAGGGCACTCGTTCATGAGAGCAGATTCAATCCATGGCTCAATCGGCAAGAAAATGAAGGCTCAAGAAAACATCTATCCGTTTGATGACTTTGTAAATCTTTGTAAGACAGCATCAAGATAGATTGGTTTTCCTTTGTTTTCTCAAAATCAGCTAGAAGTGAGTTACTAGGTTTTGCCTTTGGACGGGAGAATTGTTGTAAGCACAATACCAATGGGTGCAATTTGCAAAATGCGGTAGCGCATTTTGCAAATTTAATGTCAAATCAAAGTCAAATCAAATGAAATGTTTATTGGATTCATCACTATACAGTGTACATCCACGACTAAACTACTGACTAAACTACTACCAAAACTTGGTTTACTATTTATAAAATATAATAATGTAGGGTTACCTGGAACTTGGAATAGGCCACCCGGCCTGAATCCACACTTCCCTCGCCAAACACCTTCGTTTCCCAAACCTCACGCTTGGATAAATAGGCCTTGATGCCATCCACGCAGTGTTGGGAGACTGTTTTGCTGTTAGATCGTGTCCAAATTTGCAAAGTGCGCGAGATTGGTGAAATGCTTACAACACAATCGAGCGGAGGGCGGGGTACACCCTTGATACATGGAAAATATATTTTTAAAGCTTAAAATGCATTGTACTTTTTAAGTGTAAACACGTCTCTTAAAGTGTGTTATATATATCTTTGAAACTACATGGAATATATATTTATAAAAGCCTGAAGTATCTTACATTTGTAATACATGGAATACTTCCATCCATGCATTTTCTACCGCTTGTCACTCTGGGGGTGGCAGGGGCGCTGGAGCCTATCCCAGCTGAACTTGGGTGGAAGCTGTGGTACACCCTGGACTAGTCACCATCTCACTGCAGGGCCAAAAAAGATAGACAACCATTCACTCTCACTTTCACACACTAGGGCCAATTTTGTGTTGCCAATCAACCTATCCCCAGGTGCATATACATATATATATATATATATATATATATAAATATATATATATATATATATATATATAAAATATATGTTTATATATATATACATATACCAAATCCCAAAATCACGCTGGTGATATATACATATATATATTCATTATATTCATATATATATATATATGTGTATATATATATATATATATATATATATATATATATATATATATATACATATATATATATATATATATATATATATATATATATATATATATATATATATATATATATATATGTATATGCACCTGGGGATAGGTTGATTGGCAACACTAAATTGGCCCTAATGTGTGAAAGTGAGTGTGATTGGTTGTCTATCTTTGTTGGCCCTGCAGTGAGATGGTGACTTGTCCAGGGTGTACGACACCTTCCACCCAAGTTCAGCTGGGATAGGCTCTAGCGCCCCTGCCATATATATATATATGTATATATATATATATATATTAGGGCTGGACAACGATTAAAAATTTTAATCGAAGTTAATCGCACTATTTCTTCGATTAATCGCGATTAACTGCATTGTATACGCAAAGCCCAATAATGAATTCAAAAGTAGTGTGTAGTGCACCTTTATTGGAATATTCTCTCACATGAACAAAAGCGCCAAAACATTTGTTGTGCAAACACAATTTAAATCAGTCCTTGTTAAACAGTAGCAGTTAAATAGCATATTTTATGAAAATCAACTCAAAAAATGTAAATACAAACATTTAAGCTTATTGCCACTGCCAGGGTATTTAAGTTATCCTGTTTGTTATGGAAAATAAATATAATCTACATACAAATCTCTGAGCCGCAATCATAACATCTGAACAGGCAATTTCTGAGGTAACAGCAGAAACATTTTTTTTATCAGGGATCTTATGTTTGAAAAACCTATATTATAGGCAGTGGGCTGTTTTAGCGATTTTTTGATCAAATTATCCGTAGTAGCAATATTAATAATGCTGTGTTTATTCTGCGTAGTGCACTTAAAATAATTATGACCATATCTAGGAATTGATATGATGGGAATTTTCCGATTGTTTGCTTGGTGCTTTGATAAACTGAACGCATATACATGGTACTATATTGTGATGTTATGAGCCAGGGAAAAAAAGAACTACCCTACCCAGCATGCAACAGGAGTGACGAGCATGCGCGGTAGCCCGGTATAGGTTCTGTGTCGCCATGACGGCATCTTGTATGTTGTGATATGCACGCTCTGAAAGCAAACGTTAAGAACTCAGCCAACACTCCTCGTCTGCATTATTCATAAATAGACAGACAACACATATACTCCGCTGCTTCACAGGCCGCTGGATGTTGCCGGCAAAGTATTCCCATGCTAGCTAGCCGGTCTAGCAAGCACGCGTCATTCAGTCTAAAACGGCCCGATCTATCCACATCCAGAATTGTCTGGCGGTCGTAAGTGATCCCGGAGTGACCAAGCTGTAAGCTTAGCCATGAAATTTGCAGAATTGTCCGGTATTTTTGCCAAATGTTCCATCTTTACCAAGAGCCCCTCGACCCCGGAGCCCATGCGGGCGACGCCATCTTTTTAAGAAAAGGCGTTAACAAAATAAAAGTATGTAAACAACGTACGCAAATGTGCGATAAAATAATTGTCGGCGTTAATAGATTGATGAGTTAACTCGTAATTAACGCATAAATTTGCCCACCCCTAATATATATATATATATATATATGTATATATATATATATATATATATATATATATATATATATATATATATATATATATATATATATATATATATATATATATATATATATATACATATATATATATATATATGTATATATATATATATATATACACATATATCTTCCACTCTGGCCTTGCACGCAGTGAGAGGCAATGGGCTGGGGTGGAAATTCTTGTTTCCCCCCGGCTCAATGGCTGCACGTTGGACTTTAACCCAGTAGACGAGAGGATAGCTTTCCTCCGCCTTTAGGTGGGGGGACGGGTCCTGAGTTCACCGTCGCCACCTCATCGCAGGGCCAACACAGACAGACAGACAAAATTCACACTCACATTCACACACTAGGGCCAATTTAGTGTTGCCAATCAACCTATCCCCAGGTGCATGTCTTTGGAAGTGGGAGGAAGCCGTAGTACCTGGAGGGAACCCTCGCAGTCATAGGGAGAACGTGCAAACTCCACATAGAAATATCCCGAGACCGGGATTCAACTCAGGACCTTCGTATTGTGAGGCACATGCACTAACCCCTCTACCACTGTGCTGCCCAAAGCATAACAATGAACCAGAAAGGTGAATCCAAAAGCTTCTATAATTTATTTGATCTTGATTAATTTTCTAGTCCAACTGGTTGTTGCGCACATGCCTGCGTAATTTGTCGATAAAATGTTCCAAATGACAACACACAACTGGGAATCGGTTCTCACCACTTACTCTGAAGAGCCGTTCAAAATATTTGACTTGTTCGACAACATCACATATCTAACACACTGCGAACATAGCAAGGCCAAGTTTACCTTAATATTATGGTGCATTAATATCTATTTGTGCAAGTGCAGTACTTATGTTTCCAAAAGTGACCACACCTTCCACATTTCAACTACCTCTGTATTGTTTCTCCTCAAGAGATAATACTTTAGAAACTCGGATATAAAATTTAGAGTAGTCAGTGTACTGCACAGGTGTCAAACTCGAGGCCTGAGTTGGCCCACCACACCAATCGAATGTTGGCCCTGAAAGCATGCATTAATAAATCATTCCTACTAAACTCCAGGGCCCGCTCAAGGCAGGTATATTTGAGGTGTCAGGTCCTCTGCCTTCTCAGGAATCGCAAATATATCCAATCAGAGCTCTTTAACAGCGTACATTAAAAGAGGGATGTGGGTTAGTTATGAATGAAAGCCAATCAGATGCCTTTCCTTGCGAGATGAGGAAGTCACTGCCAAAAACAAAATGTGTGGATTTGTAATATCTGTACACCTAGGAGAAAGTAAAGAGAACACATTTCATTTTTACTGCTACGATGCCATTAGCAGGCGAGTAATCGACTGGAACATCAACACAACTGTAAGTTAAATCTATTTTGCTTGCTACCGATGTGCCAAAAGTGCATTCCCGCTGCCTCGCTGCGGGAGTGCGTATCGCTTTCGGGCTTCATCTGTCCACCACTGACAAACACTTATATTCGTGGTTATTGTAAGGATATGTTTTTGAAATGATTTAAGCCTTTACCGTGTCAGATAAATGAAAGAGTTTGTCAGTTCTATGGTATTATTGAGGGTGTAAAGTAAGGACTGTTATTGATCCGATGCTGATGTGCTAAAACATATTTCTTGTTTAGAAGCTACATACATTATTAACTGCTCTTTGTTCATGCACATAATAAATATCGATAGTGTTTGGATGTATTCATTCAAGGGATTTTCATATATCAGTGGTTCTCAACCTTTTTTCAGTGATGTACCCCCTCTGAACATTTTTTTAAATTCAAATACCCCCTAATCAGAGCAAAGCATTTATGGTTGAAAAAAAAGAGATAAAGAAGTAAAATACAGCACTACGTCATCAGTTTCTGATTTATTAAAATGTATAACAGTGCAAAATATTGCTCATTTGTAGTGGTCTTTCTTGAACTATTTGGAAAAAAAGACATCAAAATAAAAAATATGTTGTTGAAAAATAAACAAGTGATTCAATTGTAAATAAAGATTTCTACACAGAAGTAATTATCAACTAGAAGTGCCCTCATTGGGGATTGTAATAGACACGCTGAGCATCGGCTCCCCACAGGGCTGTGTGCTGACCCCCTCCTCTACTGCCTCTACACCCATGACTGCAGTCCAGCCCACAGTGACAACCTTATCGTCGAGTTCGCTAACGATACCACAGTGGTCGGGCTCATCTCCAGGGGTGACGAGGCTGCCTACAGGGAGGAGGTCCTGAAGCTGACGGCCTGCTCTTTGGAGAACAACCACTCTCTCAACACCAGCAAGACCAGAGAGATCATCGTCGACTTCAGGAGGAGCAGCACCGACCCTCCCCCCCTCTACATCAACGGCGAGCGTGTGGAGAGGGTCCACACCTTCAGGTACCTTGGAGTCCACATCTCTAACTACTTTTCCTGGACAGTTACACCACATCAATCATCAAGAAGGCTCAGCAGCGGCTACACTTCCCGAGGGTCCTCAGGAAGTACAACCTGAAGCCTGACCTGCTGCTGACCTTCTACCGCTCGTCCATCGAGAGCCTGCTGACCTACTGTATTAGAGTATGGTACAGCAGCTGCACTGCAGCAGACAGGGAGAGGCTGCAAAGAGTGGTCAAGACGGCTCAGAAGATCATCCGCCGCCCAAAGGACAGCTCCTTCCCCAGAGCCATGACCACCCTGAATGGACTGCCCCATTGACCCTCATAACTACCTTTTCTTCAGTGCAATAACCCATTCCACCAACCACCGTGTTTTTTTCATGTACCTATTCATGTATATATTCATTTCACCCACTGTATAGAGTCTACACTTATACAGAGTGTATAGAGTCACATTTGTACAGAGTGTATAGAGTGTACATTGTACAGAGAGTATATCAATCAATCAATCAATGTTTACTTATAAAGCCCCAAATCACTTGTGTCTCAAAGGGCTGCACAAACCACTACGACATTCTCGGTAGGTCCACATAAGGGCAAGGAAAACTCACACCCAGTGGGACGTCGGTGACAATGATGACTATGAAAGCGGATCCAACACAGCAGCGGGAGTCCCGTTCACAGCAGAGCCAGCAGGAAACCATCCCAAGCGGAGGCAGATCAGCAGCGCAGGGATGTCCCCAAGCCGATACACAGGCAAGCGGTCCATCCTGGGTCCCGACTCTGGACGAGCGGTCCATCCTGGGTCCCGACTCTGGACAGCCAGTACGTCATCCATGGCCACCGGATCGGACCAGACCACCTCCACAAGGGAGAGTGGGACATAGGAGAAAAAGAAAAGAAACGGCAGATCAACTGGTCTAAAAGATATATGTATATAGATGTATAGAGTGTACACTGTTCCCTTCCACACCTTTCTTTGCACTTCTATATTTTTTATATTTTCACATTGTTTTCTTGCATGCACACATCGCACTGTATGGAATGGCCTCAATCTTATTACCCTGCGTAATGCCAAAAAACTGATTCTGATTCTGATCTAAGAAGGATTGATGCAAAGTAGAAAAGTGTTCTGTGGTCTGACGAGTCCACATTTCAAATTCTTTTTGGAAATATTTGACATCGTGTCATCTGGACCAAAGGGGAAGCGAACCATACCGACTGTTATCGACGCTAAGTTCAAAAGCCAGTATCTGTGATGGTATGGGGGTGCCTTAGTGCCCAAGGCATGGTTTTGGAACAACATATGCTGCCATCTAAGCGCCGTCTTTTTCATGGACGCCCCTGCTTATTTCAGCAAGACAATGCCAAGCCACATTCAGCACATGTTACAACAGCATGGCTTCTTAAAAAAAAGAGTGCGGGTACTTTTCTGGCCCGCCTGAAGTCCAGACCTATCTCCCATCAAAAATGTGTGGCGCATTATGAAGCCTAAAATACGACAGCTTAGACCCCGGACTGTTGAACGACTGAAACTCTACATAAAAGAAGAATGTGAAAGAATTCCACTTTCAAAGCTTCAACAATTAGTTTCCTCAGTTCCCAAACGTTTATTAAGGGTTGTTAAAAGAAAAGGTGATGTAACACAGTGGCGAACATGCCCTTTCCCAACTACTTTAGCATGTGTTGCAGCCATGAAATTGTAAGTTAATTATTATTTGCAAAAAAAATTAAAGTTTCTGAGTTTGAACATCGAATATCTTGTCTTTGCAGTGCGTTCAATTGAATATGGGTTGAAAAGGATTTGCAAATCATTGTATTCCGTTTATAATTACATCTAACACAATTTCCCAACACATATGGAAGCGGGGTTTGTACATACTAGACTGTTTACGTGTTTATGTATCCTTTAAAAACCTGAAATCAACTCCTAACAAGATCTTAGTGATTCAAAATAATATTTTGATATAGACACATTTCCCTGTGGCGGTGAAATCTGTCAATATCAAAATATTTCTTTGAATCCCTTTTTGGAAACCCAGAATACATTAATTTAATGAATAAATCTAAACAATTTATTAATATTCATTATGTGCATGTACGAAGAACAGTTAATATTGTATGTAGCTTTTAAACAAGAATTAGGTTTTAGTAAATCAACATCTGATCAACAACATCAAGTGATTGATGAAATTAAGCTTTTATGAGTAGGTTGTGAGGGAAGATAATACTTTATAAATTCTGCTCCGAGCCAGTGCTCAGGTCGTTGTTCCTATAGTCGGACCTTTTCAGCGACAGACACACCGTTCAGACAAGCAACAACATTGCGTACATGCGCACGCACAAACATACATACACAAATACATACACACTCACATGCAGTACATACATCCACATGCAGATCACCTGTCCAAACATACAGTCGTGGTCCAAAGTTTACATACACTTGTAAAGAACATAATGTGACGGCGTGGCGCAGTGGCCGTGCGCAACCCGAGGGTCCCTGGTTCAATCCCCACCTAGTACCAACCTCGTCACGTCCGTTTTGTCCTGGGCAAGACACTTCACCCTTGCTCCTGATGGGTGCTGATTAGCGCCTTGCATGGCAGCTCCCGCCATCAGTGTGTGAATGGGTAAATGTGAAAGTAGTATCAAAGCGCTTTAAGTACCTTGAAGGTAGAAAAGCGCTATACAAGTACAACCCAATTATCGTTTATTTATAATGTCATGGCTGTCTTGAGTTTCCAATCATTAATACAACTCTTATTATTTGCGATAGAGTGATTGGAGCACAAACTTGTTGATCACCAAAAACATTCATGAAGTTTGGTTCTTTTATGAATTAATTATGGGTCTACTGAAATCTGCTGTGTCAAAAGTATACATACAGCAATGTTAACATTTGGTTACATGTCCCTTGGCAAGTTTCACAACAATAAGGCGCTTTTGGTAGCCATCCACAAGCTTCTGGCAAGCTTCTGCTTGAATTTTTGACCACTCCTCTTGACAAAATTGGTGCAGTTTAGCTTAATTGTTGGTTTTCTGACATGGACTTGTTTCTTCAGCATTGTCAGAGAACACAGAAGCTTGCCAGAAGCTTGTGGATGGTTACCAAAAATCACCTTTGCATACATACTGCACATACACATATACATCGATTGATTGATTGATTGATTGATACTTTTATTAGTATATTGCACAGTTCAGTACATATTCCGTACAATTGACCACTAAATGGTAACACCCGAATAAGTTTTTCAACTTGTTTAAGTCGGGGTCCACGTTAATCAATTCACGGTATACACGTATACATACACTCATGCATATAAATCACGTTTTATCAAACATGTATGACCGTTGTTACCTCCTTTCACCCACCAACCGAGGGAAACTGGGAAGAAACACATCAGACTGCTGAAGCTTAACCTATTTTGACCATAACAATCTGCAAGGTTAATATAGTCCGCTCTTCTTTCTTCCGCCCTCTCTATCTGCTTTCTTATGTAATGCAAGTATTCATTATATTTATGTTTTGCTGCATTCATTATCAATAGTGTTATTTATATTGGTGTTTGTATTTTTTATTTGTAGTGTAATAATGTTCATTGTCATTTCTGTGTCATTGCTATCTATTTCACTAACTGCTTACTTGCTATAGTTTCTGGTATGTGTACATATCCTATTTGCTGATGTTGTTGTTGTTGTCTCTCAGTCTTACTTTCCCCTTGTCCCTGCAATTTCCCCCTCTGGCTTCCTTTTTTTCTTCTTTCTATCCCCTCCGGTTTCGGTCCATCTGCACCAAACATTAAATACATAAATTTAATAAAGTCAAATAAGGAACTAAGAGAAGTATCCCACGCTTCTCTTCTGTAAAGCAATTCTGTACAGCAGATACAGACATCTACTTGTTGCCTGAGTGGCTTTACAGGAAATCCATCCATCCATTTTCTACCGCTTATTCCCCTTTGGGGTCGCGGGGGGCGCTGGAGCCTATCTCAGCTACAATCGGGCGAAAGGCGGGGTACACCCTGGACAAGTCGCTACCTCATCGCAGGCTTTACCGGGAATGTTAAAAAAAAACAAAAAAAAACATATTGATTCTTTCCATTTCGCCAGAAGAAATGCTGCAAAAAATGTGTTTCTTTTAAGCTTTAATACAGGTTGATTGGCAACACTGAATTGGCCCTAGTGTGTGAATGTGAGTGTGAGTGTTGTCTGTCTATCTGTATTGGCCCTGCGATGAGACAGCGACTTGTCCAGGGTGTACGCCGCCTTCCGGCCGAATGCAGCTGAGATAGGCTCCAGTACCCCCTGCGACCCTGAAAGGGACAAGCGGTAGTAAATGGATGGATGGATGGATGGATGGACATACCGGCATCTACTTTTTGCCTTAGTGGCTTGACAGGGAATGTTAAAAAATTAAATAAACATATTGATACCCCTCCAGCACCCCCAGCGAACCCGAAAGGGACTAGCGGTAGGAAATGGATGGATGGATGGATACCCCGCCTTCCGCCCAAATGCAGATGGAATAGGCTCCAGCACCCCCGCGACCCCGAAAGGGACAAGCGGTAGAAAATGGTTGAATTCATTATCTGATCATGCAACAAATACATTACATAATGTATAGAAAGAAAGAAAAGATAGTCACAATAGTACTAATAATACAACACAGACTAAAGACAGAAGTGTATAATGAAAAAAAAATTTTTTTATGAAAAAAAGATGTATTATTTTTTTATTTTATGGTCTCATTGTGAGGATAAACTTAAAGCCCTAATTTTACAAGAAACTACTCAAAAATCTAAATCACAATGTCACGACAAAATAGAATGATTATATAGAAAATATCAAAATCAAGTAATATACACGAGAACGAAGTTCTGAATTTATTTTTTTTTAAAAACAACAAAAAACACTTTTACTACTACAGAATAAAGTGCCTCAACAACAAATGTATAACTTTATGGGACAATTTGCATGGTATTATTATGAGGTAAAACTCGCTAAAATCAAGCCCAAATTTTTGCAAGATAAAAAAACGAGTTGAAATTTTACGGTGAAAAAAACTATGAAACTATGTGGCTTGAGTGTGAAATGTAGAGACGAAACATGCGCTAGCTATATTTACAAATCCACTAGGGGGAGACAGAGAAACATGTTGTTATCGTTTGCATGTGTTTCTTCTGTACATGTCTATACATATCTTAACTCTTTACCGTGGCAAAAAAAATGTTTTTACAGTGTTCTTGTTCTTTTCTCTGTTAAACCGCATAACGCTCGCACTATACACGAGAGGGCAACGTAGTATACGGAATCAGATTGAATTCACAGTCATTTGTTGTGACATCACATGACTGTGATTAAAGCTTTTATTGTGAAATAGCAGGTAAAGAGGATGTTTGTCACATTTACACAGATGTCTAAAGCAGTGTTTTTCAACCTTTTTTTTTTTGAGTCAAGGCGCATTTTTTTCATTGAAAAAATCCGGAGGCACACCACCAGCAGAAATCATTAAGTATTGAAACGCAGTAGACAATAAAAAGTTGTTGGCGCAATTGTTGGACATGACTTTAAACCATAACCAAGCATGCATCGCTATAGCTCTTGTCTCAAAGTAGGTGCACTGTCACCACCTGTCATATCACGCCATGACTTATTTGGATTTTTTTTGTGTTTTCCTATCCATATAGTTTTAGTTCTTGTCTTGCGCTCCTATTTTGGTGGCTTTTTCTCTTGCTTTGGTATTTTCCTGTAGCAGTCTCATGTCTTCCTTAAACGCTATTCTATTCCCCACATCGGCTTTGTTTTAGCAAGCAAGACTATTGAAATTGTTGCTATCCTTCTTTGTGGGGAGATTGTTGATTGTCATGTCATGTACGGATGTACTTTGTGGACGCCATCTGCTCCACACGCTGTAAGTCTTTGCTGTTGTCCAGCATCCTGTTTTTGTTTATTTTGTAGCCAGTTCAGTTTTAGTTTCGTTCTGAATAGCCTTCCCCTTTTCTTAGGGGCACTCACCTTTTGTTTATTTTTGGTTTAAGCATTATATTTGTTGCGTTTTGGAGGCATATTGATGCGCGAGTTGTCACCCCCGGATGCTGCAGGACTTCGGACAAGGCAGGATAGAACAGTGGTTCTCAACCTTTTTTTCAGTGTTGTACCCCCTGTGAAATTTTTTTTAATTCAAGTACCCCCTAATCAGAGCAAAGCATTTTTGATTGAAAAAAAGAGATAAATAAGTAAAATACAGCATTATGTCATCAGTTTCAGTGCAAAATATTGCTCATTTGTAGTGCTCTTTCTTGAACTATTTGGAAAAAAATATATAAAAATAACTAAAAACTTGTTGAAAAATAAACAAGTGATTTGATTATAAATAAAGATTTCTACACATAGAAGTTATCATCAACTTAAAGTGCCCTCTTTGGGGATTGTAATAGAGATCCATCTGGATTCATCAACTTAATTCTAAACATTTCTTCACAATATTTCTTCAATATTTATGGAACATGTCCACAGAAAATCTAGCTGTCAACACTGAATATTGCATTGTTGTATTTCTTTTCACAGTTTATGAACTTACATTCATATTTTGTTGAAGTATTATTCAATAAATATATTTATAAAGGATTTTTGAACTGTTGCTATTTTTAGAATATTTCCCAAAAATCTCACGTACCCCTTGGCATACCTTCAAGTACCCCCAGGGGTACGCATACTCCCATTTGAGAACTACTGGGATAGAAGGTAGTAGCTTGTTTAATATACAAAATGACAAAATAACACTTGACAAAAGATAAAGCAAAGACGTGCCAACGCACGGGAAGTTAAATGCTAACAGTTAGCAAGAGTCGAGTTCAAAGTCCACTAGGGAACGACGTGCAGAGCACACGTGAAGCTAAGATGAAACTTAGCAGAGTAAATACAAAGAATAATTACCAACGCAACTGCTGCATAGAGCAAACAAAAGATCCAGACAGAACTGAGGTAGCAGGCGGGCTTAAATACTAAAACAATAATCAAAAACAGGTGTGCGACCTGGGGATAGGTTGATTGGCAACACTAAATTGGCCCTGGTGTGTGAATGTGAGTGTGAATGTTGTCTGTCTATCTGTGTTGGCCCTGCGATGAGGTGGCGACTTGTCCAGTGTGTACCCCGCCTTCCGCCCGATTGTAGCTGAGATACGCGCCAGCGCCCCCCGCAACCCCGAAAGGGAATAAGCGGTAGAAAATGGATGGATGGAAGGTGTGCGACAGAAAGGCAGTGCAGGTGGAGCAGATGAAGTCGCCATGGTGATAGAAACAAATCAGGAAGTGCACAAACAAACTCAAAAATCTAAACAACAAACGATCGGTGCAGCGGATCGCAACAATATTACCGTTTCACCTGCACGCTGCCTCCCGTTGTGGTCTGCATATTGTGATCACGACAAACCATAATCGCGATAGGCGTGTTTTTGACATCTATAAAGCAATTAGATACCAGCTTCCACCTACTGATATGGTTGAGTATAACACAGTTACTCTGCCGACACTCAACAACAGCTAATTATTTGCAGACTATAATTACTGGTTTGCAAAAAAATATTTTTAACCCAAATAGGTGAAATGACATAATCTCCCATGGCGCACCAGACTGTATCGGCACAGTGGTTGGAAAACACTACTCTAGAGGGTGCTAACTTTTCCAACGTACACTGTATCACATAATGGCGTGATTACGTACGAAACACATGCATGCGCATTAGTTTTGGGTGTTTTTAGCTAATACCGTATTTCCTTGAATTGCCGCAGGGCATATAGTATGCGCCTGCCTTGAACTACTGCCGGGTCAAACTCCTTTCCCAAAATAATTAGCGCATGCTTAGTATTACCGCCTGGTCAAACTCGTGAGGTCACGAGTGACACTTCCCCTGTCATCATTTTCAAAATGGAGGAGGCTGATTTCAATACCGGTA
Organism: Nerophis ophidion; assembly: GCF_033978795.1. Classification (NCBI taxonomy): domain Eukaryota; kingdom Metazoa; phylum Chordata; class Actinopteri; order Syngnathiformes; family Syngnathidae; genus Nerophis; species Nerophis ophidion. The sequence goes on along the minus strand of NC_084614.1, from coordinate 11,402,182 downwards.
ATTTGAAATCGCATAAAAGGAAGAAGATTAAGAGCTATTCAGTAGGATTTAGGGTCCAAGCTTACATCACACTCAAATTTTTACTGCATGCCTTTGGTAAGTGCCGGAGTGAGAAGAGGTTTTAAAATCATTAGCGCATGCTTACTTTTACTGCATGCCTTTGGTAAGTGCAGGAGTGAGAAGAGGTTTTAAATTAATTAGCGCCCCGGCGGCAATTCAAGGAAATACGGTAATAGCAATTTGGAGTGCTAGTGGTAGCTGCCATTATTGTATCATATATGATACAATAATGACAGTGAAGTGAAGTGAAGTGAATTATATTTATATAGCGCTTTTCTCTAGTGACTCAAAGTACTTTACATAGTGAAACCCAATATCTAAGTTACATTTAAACCAGTGAGGGTGGCACTGGGAGCAGGTGGATAAAGTGTCTTGCCCAAGGACATAATGGCAGTGACTAGGATGGCAGAAGCGGGAATCGAACCAGCAACCCTCAAGTTACTGGCACGGCCATTCTACCAACCGAGCTATGCCGCCCCCCAGCGGCTAACAACATGACTGCAAATTGTTCCTTGCCTCTCTTGTACTGCTTTCGTATGTGTGCACGCGCTCTCTGCGCGTACATGTTGACGAGACTGGGTGAGTTACTGACGTAAACATCCATCCATCCATTTTCTACCGCTTGTCCAGTCAATCAATGTCCCTTTCGGGGTCGCAGGGAGTGCCGCAGCCTACCTCAGCTGCACAATAAACACCAATTTTTTTGGGGGGGCCCAGAAACCTTTTTTTAATATATAAAGTTAATAATTCGGAAAAATATATAAATGTAAAAAGTTTTGAAACAAATGTGTTCCGTTAAACTACTCTAATGGCAACGTAAGCTAGATTTTGATGTTCTAGTTATATTTTTTTTTTTGTCCTGAAAAAATGTAACTGTGAGGAAGTCACAAACAGCCCCCTTAAATGCTGTTAATTATAAGGGTATCGTGAATTTTACAGTCATCAATGCAGCTGGGATGGGCCCCAGCACCCCCCGCGACCCCGACAGGGACAAGCGGTAGAAAGTAGATGGGTGTTGTAAAGTTACAGTAAATTTTGATTACAGTCTTTTACTGTGTAAATATGTCCGCACTTTTTTTTCCCCATCACATGATAATAATCCCTAATTATATGTCAGTTACAAACAACGATCACACTCAACATTTCTCCAATGTTCCTCAGTAAAAGCAATGTGATGGTAAATACATTAAAGTTTGCTATCGACAAATACATTTATTCTCTATTGTTTTAACATACACAGAGAACATCTTCAACTTGTGGACAACGAAGCAGACAATAAGGAAGCCTTTAGTGGTGTTTGATTTTATAATGTAATTTGACAAGGGATTTAGAGATTGGGCTTTTACTGCTATCTAGTGTCTACTTGTAAATTAGGTTTTATACTCAGAAAGAGGGAAACGTATTTGTTTTTTAGCACTAACAAATAAAACATATTTTGATGGCTGCTTGGTGTCAGAGTAAGCCGTGCCTGCCTTGGGCTGGAAGATGTTTGTTTTATATGAATCATTTAGTGTTTTACTTCGGAGCAGGTAAAATAAGATGATCAGTAATCAAAACAAAGGCACGTTGAATAAGACGGTAAAACAAGTAAATGCCATGTTAGTAAAAGTATAAATACAGGACAAGTAAATTGACATACACGAAATACTTACCCATAGGAGAGTTACATATTTGATGATAATGTACCTACTGTACTGTTTACTTATTTTGTACCCACAAAATAGTTACATATATGATAACATTCCTACAGTACTGTACTGTTTATGTGTTAAAGTACCCTTTAAAAAGCTGAAATCAATCCCAAACAACATATTAGTGATTCAAAATAATATTTTGACATTAACACATGTCATATGTACATTTAAGGTTATTCTGGTAATGTATGCACATATGAGATGTGTCAATATCTAAATATCACTTTGTATCACATTTTGGCACCCCCAAATACATTCATTTAATGAATACATCCAAACACTTTATTCATATTCATTATGTGCCTGAACATTCATCCATCCATTTACTACCTCTTGTCCCTTTCAGGGTAGCAGGGAGTGCTGCAGCCTATCTCAGCTGCATTCAGGCGGAAGGCGGGTTACACCCTGGACAAGTCAAAACCTCATCGCAGACCCAACACAGATAGACGAATATCATTCACACTCACATTTACACACTAGGGGGGCATTTAGTGTTGCCAATCAACCTATCCCCAGGTGCATGTCTTTGGAAGTGGGAGGAAGCCGGAGTACCCGGAGGGAACCCACGCATTCACGGGGAGGACATGCAAACTCCACACAGAAAGATGGAACCCAGGACCTTCGTATTGTGAGGCATATAACAGTTAATAGTGTCTCTAAAACAGTCCTTTTGTTGTGATCCGATGGTTGGATCTTCACAGATTGTTTTTTTGTTCCATTTTCATATCACATTTTGGTGGTTTGACCTCCTTATTTCCTGTTTAGTCTGTCACCATGGTTACATATTATTTCCACCTGCTACTCTTGGTTCCCGCACATCTGTTTCTCGTAATCACCATCTTGATATAAGACAGTCTTTTCTGTTCATTCATTTTCGGACTCTAATTTGCTCTCATGCAATAGTTGATGTCTTGTGTTTCATGCTCTTTCTCGCTAGCTTCCACGCTAAGCTCTATTTCATTCCTAGCTTTCATGCTAGTCGTTTTATTTTCCCTTTTTTTGCCTTCGTGCCAAGTGTTTGTGTTTACGTTCGTTTTCCTAGCTTTCCATGCTGGCGCTTTTGTTTGCCTTTCTGTTAGCACCAGTGTTTTTGTTTTTAACCTGTTTTGAGTTAAATAAATCTTTATTTCTTACCGCAAGCTGTGTTCTTGCCCGACACATCCCTGGAGGAACAAATCCGGCATCGCTCTGCAGCACAAGCCTCACACCTTTACAATTAATACCATAGAAATGGCCAACTCTTTAGATTTTTTGGACACGATAAAGGCCTAAATAATTTTAAACACATAGACATATGATAACCACAAATATACAGTGTTTGTCTTACATGTAGTAATCAGCTGTAAACAGACAAAAGCCAGCATTAAAGGTTTAACAAGTGTATGCGCTATAGCGGCGGCAATACATTTTTGGCAGGTGCCCCCCTGATAAAAATTTGATGCACCCCCCATAAATATTTTTCTGCAGCCTAGTCTGCAACACACGTAATCATACCACTCATACCATTATGGCTGCAAGTGTCAATATTCAGTGTGATCATTTAACATTGACATAATACTTTTCGGGGCAGCACGGTGGAAGAGAGGGGTTAGTGCGTCTGCCTAACAATACGAAGGTCCTGAGTAGTCCTGGGTTCAATCCCGGGCTCGGGATCATTCTGTGTGAAATTTGCATGTTCTCCTCGTGACTGCGTGGGTTCCCTCCAGGCAATTTTTCCTACAATGTTTCATAAGTGTGAGCTAACGCCAAAACTCCTTGAGCATTCAGTGACGCACATGTGAGCGATGGCAGACGTGCACACTGTTATGCGCTTATCTTTTTATTCGATTTTGTGCGCGGCCTAGATTTGCCGTGCGCAGAGGACGTGTGAGCAATGTGCAATTGCACAGACGCGTACCTTAGAGGGGACGTTGCCCCCGGGTACTCCGGCTTCCTCCCACTTCCAAAGACATGCACCTGGGGATAGGTTGATTGGCAACACTAAATTGGCCCTAGTGTGTGAATGTGAGTGTGAATGTTGTCTGTCTATCTATGTTGGCCCTGCGATGAGGTGGCGACTTGTCCAGGGTGTAGACCGCCTTCTGCCCGAGTGCAGCTGAGATAGGCACCAGCGCCCCCCGCGGCCCCAAAGGGAATAAGCGGTAGGAAATGGATGGATGGATGGATAATACTTGTCTTGGGGATGAATTCAAAGCACCAACACATACAATTTTAGAGGTGTGTTTAGTTAGGCTTCTCGTCACGTTGGAAATGCTGCCCTGTTTCCTGAGGAAAGTGGACATGCTCAACTTCTGAATGCCACAGAACATGTTGTGTAAGTGTCATCAAATGACCAAACAAAAGAGTTAAACATAGTTGTTTAAACAGTTCAAATGTGTATATAGATATGTATTATTTTTGTTGAAAATATGCGTAATTTGTGATAAAGTTAATTCCTATAAGATGTTGTTTGGTTGTAGATGTGAATAATGAAAATGTTTCTGTCACGTCCGTTGTGTCCTGAGCAAAAAACTTCACCCTTGCTCCTGATGGGTGCTGGTTAGTGCCTTGCATGGCAGCTCCCTCCATCAGTGTGTGAATGTGTGTTTGAATGGGTAAATGTGGAAGTAGTGTCTAAGCGCTTTGAGTACCTTGAAGGTAGAAAAGCGCTATACAAGTACAACCCATTTATCATTTATCATTTAAATTCGTGAGAAACCGACATTATCGTAAGGGTTTGTAGTGGCATATGAGAGGTTGCTAGATATCTATTGTGGAAAGAGACGTCGCTCATGCCACCTGAAGCAACTTAACAAGTTACCGAATGTAAAAGGTATTTGTCACTTTTGTGTAGCATTAAATATAACTTTTGCTGTTCGATGTTGTACTTAGAATGTTTGTTCTGAACTCACAAGTACAAAGATTATTTGCTAAGGACATCTAAAGTGCATGGCGGCCACAAGGTAATTTTCTTTTATCATTCACATACAATACTTCGTAACCATATACAATATCTGAATTTTTTGTATGTCGTGTTTTTTGTTTTTAGAACCCAATGATGCAGTCATCAATGAGAAATTGTGCCGGAATTTGTCATTCTTGAAATGCACAGGTTGGGTTTCATGTTTCCTCTTTATGAACCGCAGCTCCCCAGTCCCATCAGCACTCATGCAGCCCCAAACCACCACCATGCTTGACTGTTTGAAAGACAGATCTAACAATCTTGGTACTGACTTGTATTGCCAGCTCTCTAAACATAGATGTGTGTTCAGGGGTTTTTTCAGTGCATATTTTAGGTATAAGCTGCACCATGACTACTCTAAAGTACATACAAGTTTCATGTTTATAGTATCTGTCCCTTGAAAGATTTACTGTAAAAAAATATATATTTCTAAAATGTGACAGGTGTACATAGCCAATGCATACACATAGTAGTCAATATTCAAAAGGAAATTTAATTACTTTGTGACTTTTGCTCCATTAAAAACACACCTAACAGTTCAATAACCATTACACTTTGCATTTTTTTCAATTAATAGAAACCTCTGCTCATGTCTTTCAAGACAATATACAAGTTCGATGAAATTAAGTGTTCATTCAAAATATTTATTTATGAGTAAAATAATAGATGGTACAACAGCACCATCTTGCGGCAAAAGCTGCAAACTAAAAAAAGTATCACAAGAAACACCAAATACTGGGGCTTTGATTTCCCCCAAACTACTTTTTAAAAATGCGATAAAACAATAACAACAAACACATTGGAAAACAGCGGAAGGATACAATTAAATATCTACTTTTTGTATCGCCAATCATCCTAATACAATGCCAGTGTGTATATGTGGACACGTCGCCACCTCATCGCAGATATATATACATATATGTGTATATAATATATACAAACACACACACACACACACACATATATATATATATATATATATATATATATATATATATATATATATATATATATATATATATGTGTGTGTGTGTATGTACATATGCATATATACATATATATACATAAATATATATATACGTATGTGTACATACATACATACATATATATATATATACAGTATATATGTATATATATACAGTATATATGGGTGTTGATAAATGGCTTTCGCTTTGCATAGTAAAGTTTGAACTTGCACTTACAGATGTAGCGATAAACAATAGTTGATAATAGTGGTTTTCTGAAGTGTTTTTGAGCCCATGTGGTGATATCCTTTACAAACCGATGTCGCTTTTTTTATGCAGTACCGCCTGAGGGATCGAAGGTCTATAATATCATCGCGTAAGTGCAGTGATTTCTCCAGATTCTCTGAACCTTTTGATGATATTAAGGACCGTAGATGGTGAAATCCCTAATTTCCTTGCAATAGCTCGTTGAGAAATGTTGTTCTTAAAAAGTTGAACAATGTGCTCACGCATTTGTTCACAGAGTGGTAACCCTTGCTACATGCTTGTTTGTGAATGACTAAGTATTACATGGAAGCTGCTATTATACCCAATCATGGCACCCACCTGTTCCCAATTAGCCTGTTCACCAGTGGGATGTTCCAAATAAGTATTTTATGAGCATTCTTCAACTTTCTCAGTCTTTTTTGGCACTTGTGCGAGCTTTTTTAAAAAATGAGCCAATATTTGCAAAAAATAACAGTTTTTCAGTACAAACGTTAAGTATCTTTTCTTTGCAGTGCATTCAATTAAATATATGTTGATAAATATTTGCAAATCACTGTATTTTGTTTTTATTTACGGTTTACACAACGTGCCAACTTTACTGGTTTTGCGGTTTGTACACGCATATACAGTGGGGCAAAAAAGTATTTAGTCAGCCACCGATTGTGCAAGTTCTCCCACTTAAAATAATGACAGAGGTATGTAATTTTCATCATAGGTACACTTCAACTGTGAGAGACTAAGTGTGAAAAGAAAATCCAGGAATTCACATTGTAGGAATTTTAAAGAATTTATTTGTAAATGATGGTGGAAAATAAGTATTTGGTCAACCATTGAAATCTCTCACTGATGGAAGGAGGTTTTGGCTCAAAATCTCACGATACATGGCCCCATTCATTCTTTCCTTAACACGGATCAGTCGTCCTGTCCCCTTAGCAGAAAAACAGCCCCAAAGCATGATGTTTCCACTACCATGGTTCACGGTAGGTATGGTGTTCTTGGGATGCAACTCAGTATTCTTCTTCCTCCAAACACGACGAGTTGAGTTTTCACCAAAAAGTTCTATTTTGGTTTCATCTGACCACATGACATTCTCCCAATCCTCTGCTGTATCATCCATGTATCCATATATACAAATACATATCTATACTGTATATATACATACACATACATACATAGGTATATTTATATATACAAACCCAGTTTCCATATGAGTTGGGAAATTGTGTTAGATGTATATATAAACGGAATACAATGATTTGCAAATCATTTTCAACCCATATTCAGTTGAATATGCTACAAAGAAAACATATTTGATGTTCAAACTGATAAAAAAATGTCATTCTTGCAAATAATCATTAACTTTAGAATTTGAGGCCAGCAACATGTGACAAAGAAGTAGGGAAAGGTAGCAATACATATTGATAAAGTTGAGAAATGCTCATCAAACACTTATTTGGAACATCCCACAGGTGTGCAGGCTAATTGGGAACAGGTGGGTGCCATGATTGGGTATAAAAACAGCTTCCCAAAAAATGCTCAGTCTTTCACAAGAAAAGATGGGGCGAGGTACACCCCTTTGTCCACAACTGCGTGAGCATATAGTCAAACAGTTTAAGAACAACTTTTCTCAAAGTGCAATTGCACGAAATGTAGGGATTTCAACATCTACAGACCATAATATCATCAAAAGGTTCAGAGAATCTGGAGAAATCACTCCACATAAGCGGCACGGCCAGAAACCAACATTGAATGACCGTGACCTTCGATCCCTCAGACGGCACTGTATCAATAACTGACATCAATCTCCAAAGGATATCACCACATGGGCTCAAAACACTTCAGAAAACCACCGTCACTAAATAAAGTTCATCGCTACATCTGTAAGTGCAAGTTTAAGCTCTACTATGCAAAGCGAATGCCATTTATATGTATATATACATATATATATATATATATATATATGTATATATATATGTATATATATATATATATATATATATATATATATATATATATATGTATTTATATATATATCCATCCATCTTCTTCCGCTTATCCGAGGTCCGGTTGCGGGGGTAGCAGCCTAAGCAGGGAAGCCCAGACTTCCCTCTCCCCAGCCACTTCGTCTAGGTATATATATATATATATATATATATATATATATATATATATATATATATATATATATACATATATATATATATATACATATATATTCATTCATATATATATATATATATATACATATATATATATACATATATATTCATTCATATATATATATATATATATATATATATATATATATATATATATATATATATATATATATATATATTTATACAAACCCCGTTTCCATATGAATGGGGAAATTGTGTTGGATGTAAATACAAACGGAATACAATGATTTGCAAATCCCTTTCAAACTATATTCAATTAAATGCACTACAAAGACAAGATATTTGATGTTCAAACTCATAAAAACATTTTTTTGCAAATAATAATTAACTTAGAATTTCATGGTTTGCAACACGTACCAAAGTAGTTGGGAAAGAGCATGTTCACCACTGTGTTACATCACATTTTCTTTTAACAACACTCAATAAACGTTTGGGAAATGAGGAAACTAATTGTTGAAGCTTTGAAAGTGGAATTCTTTCCCATTCTTGTTTTATGTAGAGCTTTAGTCGTTCAACAGTCCAGGGTCTCCGCTTTTGTATTTTACGCTTCATAATGTGCCACAAATTTTCGATGGGAGACAGGTCTGGACTGCAGGCGGGCCAGGAAAGTACCCGCACTCTTTTACTACGAAGCCACGCTGTTGTAACACGTGGCTTGGCGTTGACTTGCTGAAATAAGCAGGGGCGTCCATGATAACGTTGTTTGGATGACAACATATGTTGCTCCAAAACATGTATGGACCTTTCAGCATTAATGTTGCCTTCACAGATATGTAAGTTACCTATGCCTTGGGCACTAATACACCCCCATACCATCACAGATGCTGGCTTTTGAACTTTGCGTCTATAACAATCCGGATGGTTATTTTCCTCTTTGTTCCGGAGGATACCACGTCCACGGTTTCCAAATATAATTGGAAATGTGGACTCGTCAGACTACAAAACACTTTTCCACTTTGCATCAGTCCATCTTAGATGAGCTCGGGCCCAGCGAAGCCGGCGGCGTTTCTTGGTGTTGTTGATAAATGGTTTTCGCTTTGCATAGTAGAGTTTTAACTTGCACTTACGGATGTAGCGACGAACTGATAACTGACAGTGGTTTTATGAAGTGTTCCTGAGCCCATGTGGTGATATCCTTTACACACTGATGTCGGTTTTTGATGCAGTACCGCCTGAGGGGTCAAAGGTCCGTAATATCATCGCTTACGTGCAATGATTTCTCCAGATTCTCTGAACCTTTTGATGATTTTACAGACCGTAGATGGTAAAATCCCTAAATTCCTTGCAATAGCTCGTTGAGAAATGTTGTTCTCAAGCTGTTCAACAATTTGCTTACAAAGTGGTGACCCTCACCCCATCCTTGTTTGTGAATTACTTACCATTTCCTGGAAGCTGCTTTAATACCCAATCATGGCACCCAACTGTTCCCAATTAGCCTGCACACCTGTGGGATGTTCCATATAAGTGTTTGATGGGCATTCCTCAACTTTATCAGTATTTATTGCCACCTTTCCCAACTTCTTTGTCATGTGTTGCTGGCATCAAATTCTAAAGTTAATGATTATTTGCACAAAAAAAAATGTTTTTTAGTTTTAACTTCAAATATGTTGTCTTTGTAACATATTCAATTGAAAATGGGTTGAAAATGATTTGCAAACCATTGTATTCCGTTTATATAGATCTAACACAATTTCCCAACTCATGTGGAAATGGGGTTTGTATATATATATATATATATATATGCACATTCCCCGCAACCCCAAAAGGGATAAGCGGTAGGAAATAGATGGATGGATGGATGTCTAAATGTGTGTGTGTGTGTGTGTATACAGACATATATACATACATAGATACTGTATCTTTATGTATATTTTTCTATATATATATTTTATATATATATATATATATATATATATATATATATATATATATATATATATATATATATATATATATTTCTATATGGGGAATCCTAGTAAACAAACAATTTTATTTGTAGGTCAAATGTAGGGATTTTTTTTTAATTCAGTAGATAGCAGATGATCATTATGAAACACTAACAAAGTATCACTGCAGTGTCCATAGAGACAGTGAGTGTGGCATACGCTCACTGGGGTGATAACTGTAATAATAACTCGTATAAAAAAAAAATGTCTCTAGCAAGGACAGGAGTCCAAAGTGAAGCTACAGAAAATGATCATAAATAATTGTGTATCCTATGTGAAAGTATTGTATGGAGCATTGGCAGAAATGAAAAGTGCATATCTTTGGAGGTATTAAAAATGTAAAGATGTCACGTCACGATTTAATAGCGCCAGACATGCAGTCACCTTGCATCTGGCATGTTTCGCATGAGGGCCTGTTAATGCGTCAGTGACGCCATCCACTGTCCTTATGGTCCTCACGTTGTAACTTGGACGTCTTCATGCCGTAGAACTTTGTAGGTCAACCAGTAAAGGACATTAAACATGAGGAAACTCATAGGGAACACGGCCCGAGACACGGTGTCGATCCTTTTAGCTCGGTCCACGAAGCGTCGGCGTATATCGTAGTAGCCTAGACCGGGAGGTAAGTCGGCAAACACCGGGGTTGCATCCATCTCCGGAGCGCTCGTAAGCCCGTAACTCTGGAAGAGCAACCCTTGGCGTGCCAGCTCTTCCTCCTGGAAGAGAGACGACATGACAGAGAGTGACCAAGTTTTCTCGATGCTGTCTTGTTTTTCAGCATGTACCCTCGCACAGGCACTGCACTGCTGCCCTGCACTCCCGTGAGCCGCATCGTCGCCGGACATGTTTCCTTTGGTCTTACTCTCACCACTTCCCTGCTAAAAAAAAAGGAAAACTGTACTGTTATCATCAAAGTGCAAGTTCATGCGCACAACGCAACGCAAGCTGTAATCAATACATCAAATCCTGGTATCCGCGCTCTTCTTTTGTGATTATTGGGCAGTGTGGTTCAGGTGATAGAGTGGCCTACAAGAAGTGTGAGGCTTTCAGTCCCGCTTTCGCCATCCTCGTGTCTCCCGTTGTCTCCTTGGGCAAGACACTTCACCCACCTTGCTCACAATGCCACCCACACTGGTGTAAATGTAAATAATTCACTTCACTAATGCCTGAAAGTTTGCCGTCTTCTTCAGAAAGTTGCGCTAAAGTTGCAATGTTTTGACTTGTTACATGTATATTAAAAACCCAGAACCTGTGAAGTTGGCACATTGTGTAATTGGTAAATAAAAATAGAATACATCCATCCATCCATTTTTCCTACCGCTTGTCCCTTTTGCGGTTGCGGGGGGTGCTGGAGCCTCTCTCAACTGCAATGATTTACAAATCTTTGTCAGCTTATATTCAATTGAATAGACTGCAAAGACAAGATATTTAATGTTCGAACTGAGAAACAATTTTATTTTGCATATAATCATCGACTTAAAATTTAATGGCAGCAACACATGGCAAAAAAGTTGGCACAGGGGCATTTTTACTGCTGTGTTACATGGCCTTTCCTTTTAACAACACTCGGTAAACGTTTGGGAACTGAGGGGACCAATTTTTGAAGCTTTTCAGGTGTAATTATTTCCCATTGTTCCTTGATGTACAGCTTAAATTGTTCAACAGTCTGGGGTCTCCGTATTTTAGGCTTCCTTAAGCGCCACACATTTTCAATGGGAGACAGATCTGGACCACAGGCAGGACAGTCGAGTACCCGCACTCTTTTACTACCACGCTGTTGTAACACGTGCAGAATGTGGCTTGGCATTGTCTTGCTGAAATAAGCAGGGGCGTCTATGATAACGTTGCTTGGATAGCAACATATGTTGCTCGAAAACCTGTATGTTCCTTTCAGCACTAATGGTGCCTTTACAGATGTGTAAGTTACCCATACCTTGGGCACTAATACACCGCCATACCGTCACAGATGCTGACTTTCAACTTTGCGCCTTTAACAGTCCGGATGGTTCTTTTCCTTTTTGTTCCGGAGGACAGGACGTAAACAGTTTCCAAAAACAATTTGAAGTGTGCACTCATCCAACCACAGAACACTTTTCCAATTTGCATCAGTCCATCGTAGATGAGCTCGGGCCCAGCGAAGCAGGTGGTGTTTCTGGGTGTTGTTGATAAATGGCTTTCGCTTTGCATAGTAGAGTTTTAACTTTCACTTACAGATGTAGCGACAAACTGTAGTTACTGACAGTGGTTTTCTGAAGTGTTCCTGAGCCCATATGGTGATATCTTTTACACACTGATGTCTCTTTTTGATGTGGTACCGCCTGAGGGCTCAAAGGTCCGTAATATCGCTTACGTGCAGTGATTTCTACAGATTCTCTAAACCTTTTGATGATAATACGGATCATAGATGATGAAATCCCTAAATTTCTTGCAACAACTGGTTGAGAAATGTTGTTCTTAAACTGTTCTACAATTTGTTCACACATTTTTTCACAAAGTGGTGACCCTCGCCCAATCATTGTTTGTGAATGACTGAGCATTTCATGGAAACTCCTTTTATACCCTATCATGCCACCCATCTGTTCCCAATTAGCCTGTTCACCTATATATATAGGTAAATTGCGGTATAGCTCGTTTCGTAGAGCGGCGGTGCCAGCAACTTGAGGGTTCCAGGTTCGATCCCCGCTTCATCCATCCTAGTTACTGCCGTTGTGTCCTTTGGCCAGACACTTTACCCACCTGCTCCCAGCGCCACCCACACTGGTTTAAATGTAACTTAGATATTGGGTTTCGCTATGTAAAGCGCATTGAGTCACTAGAGAAAAGCGCTATTTAAATTTAATTCACTTCACCTGTGGGATCTTCCAAATAAGTGTTCGATGAGCATGCCTCAACTTTTTCAGTCTTTTTTGCCACTTTTGCCAGCTTTTTTGAAACATATTGCAGGCATTAAATTCCAAATGAGCTAATATTTGCAAATAGTAACGTTATCAGTTCGAACGTTAAGTAGCTTGTATTTGCAGTGTATTCAAATGAATATAGGTTGAAAAGGATTTAAAAATCATTGTATTCTCTTTTTAATTACGATTTACACAACGTGCCAACTTCACTGGTTTTGGGTTTTGTACACACACCGGCCCCATACACATTTTTTCACTCACTGTGGCCCCCGAGTCAAAATTATTGAAGAAGCATGCTTTAGATGGCATTAAAATCACATACTCAAAGCTCATCGTCAAATCACTAAACCGTTTTAATCATTTATACCTATTAACCATGATAATGAATTATAATTACAGAAACACCATCAAAGGCTTCCTTATTGTCCTCACAGTCTGCTCTGTCGTCCATTAATGTTTGACGCTTGAGTAGATTTTCCTGTCTTAAACATTCCCATATGTTCCAAGACATTTACGCCCACACATTAAAGGCCTACTGAAATGAGATTTTCTTATTTAAACGGGGATAGCAGGTCCATTCTATGTGTCATACTTGATCATTTCGCGATATTGCCATATTTTTGCTGAAAGGATTTAGTAGAGAACATCCACGATAAAGTTTGCAACTTTTGGTGCTGACAAAAAAGCCTTGCCTTTACCGGGAGTCGCAGACGATGATGTCACAAGTGTGGGGGCTCCTCACATATTCACATTGATTTTAATTGGAGCCTCAAATAAAAAATGCTATTCGGACCGAGAAAACGACAATTTCCCCATTAATTTGAGCGAGGATGAAAGATTCGTGTTTGAGGATATTGATAGCGACGGACTAGAAAAAAAAAAAAAGATTGCATTGGGACGGATTCAGATGTTTTTAGACACATTTACTAGGATAATTCTGGGAAATCCCTTATCTTTCTATTGTGTTGCTAGTGTATTAGTGAGTTAAATAGTACCTGATAGTCGGAGGGGTACGTCCACAGGTGTCTTGACGCCAATGTCTCAGGGGAGTCGACGGCAGCTTTATGGACGGCACAAGCTCAGCTGACTTCCGGTAAGAAGCGACTTTTTACCACAATTTTCTCACCCAAACCTGCTGGTTGGCATTCCGTTGTGATTCATGTTCGCTTGAGCGCGCTCTGATCCATAGTAAAGTTTCACCTCCAGGAATTTTAAACAAGGAATCACCGTGTGTTTGTGTGGCTAGAGGCTAAAGCTTCCCAACTCCATCTTTCTACTTTGACTTCTCCAATATTAATTGAACAAATTGCAAAAGATTCAGCAACACAGATCTCCAAAATACTGTATAATTATGCCGTTAAAGCAGACGACTTTTAGCTGTGTGTGTGTGCAGCGCTCATATTTCCTAAAAACCCGTGACGTCTTGTGTACACGTCATCATTACACGACGTTTTCAAGACGAAACTCCCGGGAAATTTAAAATTGCAATTTAGTAAACTAAAAAGGCCGTATTGGCATGTGTTGCAATGTTAATATTTCATCATTGATATATAAACTATCAGACTGCGTGGTGGGTAGTAGTGGGTTTCAGTAGGCCTTTAAGAGCATTTTTTAACTTTTGAGAGCGATCAATAATGCTCATTTTTGTTGGCGAATAAGAGACAAGGAGAGATTATCCTCACATTTCAACATCTCTTACATGTAAATCCTGGCTCTTTGCTAGGTCAGCATTGCAAATAAGAATACATTCTTAATGGCTTTACCTTGGATAAATACATGTTTAATAAATATATAAATACATGCAAACAAGGAAGTTAAAAAGCCAAGTGTGTTGCTTGTTGTTCATATACTACATTACCCAGAAGACCTATCGATAAAGATGGGAACCAGAAGTGCAAAAGTAGTTCTGAGCAACATAATAATGGCAAGATCGCCACATTAATATTAATATCAAACATTAATATCACAGTGCTGATTCTTTCTAGGAATATTTTAGACTTTTTCTCACATTGTTTATCCATTTCCAGGTGAGCTGGGAAGACGTTAAGAGTACGCAGCCGAGAGTGGCTTGAATTAATTACAGGTCACCGCTGTGTGCGTTTCCCCGGCTGGAGAGCAACATGCAGCTGAGCTGATTGTGCAGAGCCGGGCAAAAGGAATTGCAGGTGACAGCTGCCCGAGGAGCTGAGTGGGCGGGTTGCACTCACGGTTCTTTGCCGCTCTTGCTCTTTCAGCTTCTTCCTCAGCCTGAAGAACTCCTTGTGTTGCCGTGAAACAAAATTAACAGCTGCATACTCCAGGAGTGCGGCAAACACAAAAAGAAGACACACGGCCATCCAGATGTCTATGGCTTTCACGTAGGACACCTGCCAAAAACATTCAAATGTCAATGTTGACGCAAAACTAATAGGAAAAGTCCTCACCAGGATGTTGTTTTTTAAAATATACACATGTGGGTCGAAGTCCACATTAGTGCCGCTAGGAACTGTGGGGTAAAACCTCATGTGTCCTCAAGCTTAAGAGGAACTCAGTCAGCTACAGCACAGATCCCTTGCAGGCATTACCCTCACTTAAGAGCCGTCTTAAGTGAATACACATGTTCTGTCATATTGCCAAGAGGAACTGCTGTATATTGCATGCTTCTACTATATCTAGTCACTCCAAAACATCCATGAAACTGGGATTGTGAGTCACTTTCGATGCCAATATTGGAGGATTGAATAATAATGGCCATTACCAATATCAATCAAATACGATAACAGGATGAATCATACGGACAATTATTATTTTTTAATATGGTGTTTACCGGTAATTTTTAAAAACTGTTTTTTTGATCAAGTGATGTTAGTCGGATAGAGCAGTGGTTTTTGACCTTTTCTGAGCCAAGGCACATTTTTTTCATTGAAAAAATCCTGAAGCACACCACCGGCAGAAAATATAAAAAATTTAAACTCAGCAGCCGATATTGACAATAAAAAGTAGTTCTCACAATTGTTGGATATGAATTCAAATCATAAATAACCATGCAACACTTTAGCTCTTATCTCCAAGTAAGTGTGCTGTCACGACCTGTCACATCACACCGTAACTTATTTTGAATTTTTTGAAGTTTTCCTGTGTGTAGTGTTTTAGTTCTTGTCTTGCGCACCTATTTTTGGTGGCTTTTCCTGTTTTGTTGGTATTTTCCTGTAGCAGTTCAATGTCTTCCTTGAGCGCTGTTCCCCACACATGATTTGTTTTCGCAATCAAAACTATGCAAGTTGTTACTATCCTTCTTTGTGGGGACATTGTTGATTGTCATGTCATGTACGGATGCACTTTGTGGACACCGTCTGCTCCACACGCTGTAAGTCTTTGCTGTCGTGCAGCAGTCTGTTTTTGTTTACTTTGCAGCCAGTTTAGTTTTACTTTCATTTTGCATAGCCATCCCGAAGCTTCAACGACTTTTCTTAGCGGCACTTGCTTTTTGTTTATTTTTGATTCAAGCGTTATATACCTTTCCTTCACACTGTCTCCCGCTGTCGTCTGCATATCATGACAAACCATATTGACATCTAAAAAGCAATGATCTACCTGCTGCCACCGACTGATAAGAAAGAGTATTACATGGTTACGCTGCCGAGCTCTTGACAGTGCAGACACTCAACAACGGCACATTTGCGGATTGTAATTACTGGTTCGCAAAAAACATTTTTAACCCAGTTAGGTGCAATAACATAATCTCCCACGGCACACCAGACTGTATCTCACAGCACACTAGTGAAAAACACTGAGATAGAGAACACAGTAGGTATATTAAAAAAAAAAACACTAACCTATTTATTATTAACTGTCTGGAATGGATTTATGAAGTTGAAGTGGAGTGGTAAATTATTTTTATTGACACAATAATCCTTTAAAGGGGAACTGCACTTTATGGAATTTAGCCTTTCGTTCACAATCATTATAAAAGACATGATGGATTTAAAAAACAAAAAAACATTCTAAATAAATAAATAAATCAAAACTCTGCTTACAATTGCGCTTATGGGAGATGTTCAATTCTGCCTATAAAAGCCCTTAAAAAACATCCAAACACCTCCATTGATGTTTCATATACATGATGTAAGCATATTTGTAATGTAGTTACATAACAACATTTAATATTTGTGTATTTTGATCATGTTAAGCATACACGGTGCATTCATTTCAAAAACGCATCACATCTTTACTCTTTATTTTCTTCACTGATTATTACTCACTGCAGACTTTATGAGAGCCAACAAACATAATGAAACATCACTTACTGTGCAAAGTCTGCCGTCATTAGGATGCCGACTGCTAGGATGTTCATATATTCCCATTTAGATGAAAATGTCTCATAATCCTTGTGCAGAAACAGGGTCGGAAACAAGCGCTTTTTGTGTCGTCCTTGCCAGTTCCAGGTCCTAAATAGCTGTCAACCTGTCCCAACTTGTGGATTATATCACAACCAACCTTCTGTAAAGGTGTGAGTATGATATACATAGAATAAACTTACAGGGAGTAAGGAAGCAAAAAAGCAGCAGTCCACTCGATGTAAACATAGGCACAAACGAAATGATTACATCGCCGCTATAAATAGTTCTTCTGCGTTACCTCTTTTAATAAAAAATATCACTATGGATGGATGAACAAATAGTTGGTTAATATTCCATCCATCTATAAATTTCCTACCGCTTGTCCATTTCGGGGTCGCGGGGGTGCTGGAGCCTATCCCAGCTGCACTGGGGCGGAAGTCGCCATATTCCTATTCAAGTCACGAAATGTAAATGGAGTATTGTTGGCCCTTTTTAAATAATTATTTATCGTATTTTATGGGCGAAATAGTGGAGCTCCCATTGGCTCCGCTGTAAGTGGACTATTTAATTCAACATTTAATATTAATGTTTAATATTTAATATTTAGAATGCATTCAAATAAAATCTGTCCGTCATCATGTCTTTCATAATGATTGTGAACGATAGGCTAAATTCCCAAAAAAGTGCAGTTCCTCTTTAAATTTAGCCCATGACCCAGTGAGTTGACTGATGCAGAAAGGTTTGTTACACTACTGCCTTGGCAACTTTAAGTAATATGTAACTATAACCATCCATCCATCCATTTTCTACCGCTTATTCCCTTTGGGGTCGCGGGGGGCGCTGGTCCCTATCTCAGCTACAATCGGGCAGAAGGCGTTGTACACCCTGGACAAGTCGCCACCTCATCGCAGAACTAGAACTATTTGATACTAATTTTATGGACAAATGTCATGTTTTAGATTGCAATATTGTTTAATTAAGGTAGTTCTTAGTGTGGACTGCCACTGCTGGGAGGACACACGTGGCCCCGGGGAACAAGCATTTTCAGTATCATGCTCCAAACCAGGCTACTACAAACGTGCTCATTGTCGCAATTACTCTTGACTTAATCATTTTGATATAAAAAAAAAAAAAATCTATCGGCACAAAAAGTTGTATTCATTTTTGTTTTTTAGGTAAAAGTGGTTCATGTATTCTGCCCCTGACTTCATGTTGATGATCAATTAGAATTTATTATTATTTATTGAGTTTATTTTTTATTTTTTTTACTTTCAGTATCAAATGGCTAAAGTCAGTCAAAAAATGTTTATAGTTTAAATAAGTTGCATTTTGTTTAATTTCTTGCAAATTGAAGCACTTTAGATCTTTTTCATTACAAAAACAAAATGGTAAATGGGTTGTACTAGAATAGCACTTTTCTACTTTTTAAGGAACTCAAAGCGCTTTGACACTATTTCCACATTCACACACACACATTCACACACCGATGGTGGGAGCTGCCATGCAATGCGCTAACCAGCACCCATCAGGAGCAAGGGTGAAGTGTCTTGTTTAAGGAAACAACAAACGTGACGAGGTTGGTAGAAGGTGGGGATCGAACCAGGAACCCTCAGGTTGATGTCCCCAACATTAACAATGTTAATACAATTATTCTTTGACGTAAGCTGACCTATAGTTCCTTTTTTTCTCTATTCTTTGATGTTAATAAAGACAGAAAGTTATGCAGAGGTGTACCTATAACAATTTTACAGACAAATGATTATTTTTATAGTGATGGGGATTGCATGAAATATTTCTTCTCCCTGGGGGGTTCGGCAGTTAATTGAGAAGCACTGAATTAAGTATGTATGTCCAGCTTGCATGCTATTATGTGCTTAGCTTTTGGGTACATTAGCTGCCAGCTACTACTGTAGTAGCCTACAGCAGTGGTTCTCAACCTTTTTTCAGTGATGTACCCCCTGTGAACATGTTTTTAATTCAAGTACCCCCTAATCAAGGCAAAGCATTTTTGATTGAAAAAAAAGAGATAAAGAAGTAAAATACAGCACTATGTCATCAGTTTCTGATTTATTAAAATGTATAACAGTGCAAAATATTGCTCATTTGTAGTGGTCTGTCATGAACTATTTGGAAAAAAAGATGTAAAAATTAAATAACTAAAAACTTGTTGAAAAATAAACAAGTGATTCAATTATAAATAAAGATTTCTACACGTAGAAGTAATCATCAACTTAAAGTGCCCTCTTTGGGGATTGTAATACAGATCCATCTGGATTCATGAACTTCATTCTAAATATTTCTTCACAAAAAAAGAAATCTTTAACAGCAATATTTATGGAACATGTCCACAAAAAATATAGGTGTCAACACTGAATATTGCATTGTTGTATTTTTTTTCACAGTTCATGAATTTACATTCATATTTTGTTGACATATTATTCAATAAATGTATTTATAAAGGATTTTTGAATTGTTGCTATTTTTAGAATATTTAAAAAAAAATCTCACGTACCCCTTGGCATACCTTCAAGTACCCCCAGGGGTACGCATACCCCCATTTGAGAACCACTGGCCTATAGTATAGGCCACCATGCGTACCTTTTGTAAATCACTTCAGTAAAATACAAGAAAAGAACAACAGGAGGCCCTTTTCCGCCGCCGGAACTTTTTCAGGATCTTTCCCACTTACCCAGGTAAAAAAGTTCCCCCTGTGTTTCCACCAAAGACTACCCAGGGAGATTTAGATCTTCAGGAACCTTCCGGAGTTTCTCCGGGCTAGGAGGAACATTGAAACTTTGTACTGACTTTGTGCTGACGTCACTTTCTACGGTGTGTTGCAGGAGGGCGGTCATCATGATCATGTGACTGCCAAGCTCCGTTTGATACATAGGATTGGTGTAACGGAGTCATGTGACCGTGCCAGCTGGAAAAAGTCTTTCTAAAAAGCCAAAAGATTACATCTTTGCAAGCAGTAATCAATAGATTAAAAAAGTGTGGCTCGGTCGGTAGATCGGCCGTGCCAGCAACATGAGGGTTCCTGGTTCGATCCCCAGTTTCTGCCATCCTAGTCATGTCATTCGTGTCCTTGAGCAAGACACTTCGCCCTTGCTCCTGATGGTTCATGGTAAGCTCCCACTATCAGAGTGTGAAGGTGTGTGAAGGGATGAATGTGGAAATAGCTTCAAAGCGCTTTGAATACCTTGAAGGTAGAAAAGCGCTGTAGAAGTATAACCAAATAAAAATAAATTATTTAATTGAATGTAGCGGTCGGAATGAGTAAAAGTACTGTTTATTACTTTATTCTTCACTAAAACACAATAAATGTGTGTTGCATTAAAACTACTCTGGCTAGTAAATGTAGCGTGTTAACCCCCACGTCTGGCCAACAGACATGTTGATGTATTGCAGCGATTGGCCATGAGCTTGTCTTTGTTTGGGGCGTAAAAGTTTTTTATACACAAAAATTGAAAGTTGCCACTTTGATTTTTTTCAACACACTAAAAACCAAATCCAATGTGAGTTCATATATGTGATTAGTGTGATTCAGGACTTTGCGCTACTGCCTCGAGGCATCAACGGTGGGGCAAAAAAGTATTTAGTCAGCCACCGATTGTGCACGTTCTCCCACTTAAAATGATGACAGAGGTCTGTAATTTTCATCATAGGTACATTTCAACTGTGAGAGAAAGAATGAGAAAAAAAATCCAGGAATTCACATTGTACGGATTTTAAAGAATTTATTTGTAAATTATGGTGGAAAATAAGTATTTGGTCAACCATTCAAAGCTCTCACTGATGGAAGGAGGTTTTTGCTCAAAATCTCACCATACATGGCCCCATTCATTCTTTCCTTAACACGGATCAATCGTCCTGTCCCCTTCGCAGAAAAACAGCCCCAAAGCATGATGTTCCCACCCCCATGCTTCACAGTAGGTATGGTGTTCTTGGGATGCAACTCAGTATTCTTCTTCCTCCAAACACGACGAGTTGAGTTTATACCAAAAAGTTCTATTTTGGTTTCATCTGACAACATGACATTCTCCCAATCCTCTGCTGTATCATCCATGTATCCATTTTGGTATAAACTCAACTCGTCGTGTTTGGAGGAAGAAGAATACTTAGTTGCATCCCAAGAACACCACACCTACTGTGGAGCATGGGGGTCGAAACATCATGCTTTGAGGCTGTTTTTCTGCCAAAGGGACTGGACGATTAATCCGTGTTAAGTAAAGAATGAATGGGGCCATGTATCGTGAGATTTTGAGCCAAAACCTCCTTCCATCAGTGAGAGCTTTGAATGGTTGACCAAATACCTATTTTCCACCATAATTTACAAATGAATTCATAATTCCTACAATGTGAATTCCTGGATTTTTTTTTTACATTCTGTCTCTCACAGTTGAAGTGTACCTATGATGAAAATTACAGACCTCTGTTATCATTTTAAGTGGGAGAACTATCACAATCGGTGGCTGACTAGATACTTTTTTGCCCCACTGTATTTGGAATTAGAAGCATTTAAGTCCCATCTTAAAACTCATTCGTATACTCTAGCCTTTAAATAGACCCCCATTTTAGATCCGTTGATCTGCCGTCTCTTTTCTGCTCTAAAGAGAGGAGGGGGCACAGATTCGGTGACCACAGGTGATGCGCTAGCTGTCCAAAGTGGCGACACAGGGTGGACCACTCATCTGTGCATCCGTTGGGGACGTCTCTGCACTGCTGACCTGTCTCCACTCAAGATGATCTCCCGCTGGCCCCACTATGGACTGGACTCTCACACTATTATGTTAGATCCATTTGACGTCCATTGCACCGGTCGCCCAGGGTGGGGGGGCCCCACATCTAAGGTCCCCTCCAAAGTTTCTCATTGTAATCCCATTGGGTTGAGTTTCTCATTGCCCTGATGTGGGATCTGAGCCAAGGTTGTCGCTGTGGCTTGTGCAGCCCTTTGAGACACTTGTGATATAGGGCTACATAAATAAACTTTGATTGATTGATTGATTGATTGATTGATTGATTGATTGATTGATTGATTGATTGAATGACTTAAATGACCAATTACAGGTTCCGCCCGTGACCCAACGCTGCAACCGTCCTACCTTTGGCAGCGACGCCCTGGAGCCGGAGCTCTGCGTCGTCATGGTGAGCACTGTGGTGATGCCCAGCCCTACTCGGGCTGGAGCTGCGTCCATGTTGATCCAGAAGGACACCCAGGAAAGGATGACCGTCAGCAGGCTGGGAATGTACATCTGAATTAAGTAGTAGCCCATCTGGCGCTCCAGGTAGAATTTCACCTCAATGCAGGTGAATTTACCTACGCGCAGGGGGAGATACAGGCACCGACTAACAGGTTCATTAGAAGTAGACTGACAGGTGCGTCAGCATGTTGGATGCTGGTGTACCTGTGTTGTAGTGCTTGGTGCAGTAGCCCAGGCCTTTCTCCTCCTTCAGCACAAACTGAGGCAGCACCAGGTCATCAGCCACCTGCACGGCGCCCACGTCCAGCCATTCGAAGATGAGGTCGTTCATGGTGTAGCCAACTGGAGTCAAAGGAAACGATTAGTTTAAAACACCTGGGCGACAAATTGCTTTTGAATGAGAGTTGCTCACAGCTTTCCAGCTGCATGATGCAGGTCTGGCTGTCCATGGGGAAGTTTTTGAGATCCATGGGACAGGAGAGGGTCAAGGTCAGCCTGGATGACATATAATTATTATACATGGCAGGCTCTGCGTAAAACAAATTATTTTATTCTTTTTAATGTATTATAAAAGGCAGTTTGATCAAACCTGACGTCTGTAGTTTTATTTACAAATTGTATCTTATTTTGTTTCTGGATTAATTAATTTATTTTTTTATTTACAATCTTTATATTGATTGATTGATTGATTGAAACTTTTATTAATAGATTGCACAGTACAGTACATATTCCGTACAATTGACCACTAAATGGTAACACTCAAATAAGTTTTTCAACTTGTTTAAGTCAGGGTCCACGTAAATCAATTCATGGTGAAATTCATGGTATCACTTGTTGGAATGAGGAAACCATCATAAATAGTTTATTAATGATCTACCAATGATGTTATGAACCCAGGAAATCAGTTTATAGTTATTTTTAAATGTATTTATGTGTTTGTTAGTAAAATATTATTTAGGTTACTCTTATTAAATTACTATATGAAATCATTTTAATATTATGATTTTTTTAAAGTTATTACTTAAGTTTATATAAGTTTGTTAAGGCCTTACAAAAGGTAAATACCAATTTAATAACATTACCAACTTAATGGTAAAAATGGAAATATGGACAGTATATAGTCTGCATAAATGGCTGGTACCCCACTACTGTTGTATTTGTTTTTAATATGAAACACCACCGGATTTTACTGCTCCATTTTCAATGCTCTCATTTTTCTGAGACTCTCCATCCATGTATCTCCGTATTATCACGCTACACACACTGCTTTAGTGCCACTTAAGTGGCTTGAATGTATTTAGCCTACAGTTATTGTTTACTAGGAACATGTTCAGAGCTTTAGCCAATTACAGCTCAGCTGAACTCAAGTGAAAAAGAAAAACATGCAAGCGGGACATTTGTCTAATTGTTAGTAAATGTGGAATGATAATCATGTACGTGCCATGTTATCGTCCTCTGGACACTTGATTAAGTACACTTGAACAATCTGATGTGATTCGATGCTAAAGCTGTAACAAAATTTGAGCTTTCAAAGAGGTTTTTTGAGTTTTGAGATTGACAATTTCAGAGAGACGTTCATTTAATGATATGTTGATTTTGGGTCTGCTTTCTATGTGCATGATTTCCAAATGCATTGTTAACATATTTTAAAACACCAAAAAAATAGTTCAAAGAGCAACAGGTGGATACACAAGTTAATTATGTACATTGTGCCACAGTGAAACACAAGCTTATTGATATTCAAAGCCACCATATACTATATCTAATTATCAGTGACAGAGCAGGAAGAGGCTAGGATTATACCTAAGGTAAATTTTCATATGAAGCTGAAATTAATTTATTAAACATTTTGCATGTGCATATTCATGCAAAACGGTGCCCACTCTGATTGCGGTATCCTCCGCAAAGCACGTGATTTTCGTATAGGGAGGAACGGCCCTGTCGATGTTCAATAGTACTGCGGTACCCCAATTTAAGCATGTTTTGAGATAAAAGCTATCTCTCAGCTAATTGTTATGCTTTACGTTACAGGACAAACATGAGTTATAAACATCTCCGCCATTAGTTGGCGTAGCAAATGTTACAGTGAATCCCATAAGATCAGACCAAAACACTTTGGGGCTCATGTAACTGGATTTGCGTAGATTTCCTGCTAAAAATGGACGTACGCTCATATCCAGAAAACTACGTAAGCAAGTAAAAAATTCAGATGTATTCTTTTTACGTCACAATCAGCTTGAAATTTACCGCAGTCGTGTGAGTGACTTGTCACGTCAGGACCCTGCCCAGGCGGCGCCCCATTATTAATACGCAAATCAAATTGAAAATAGCCATGTGGCTGAGTGTTGCATGCTCTGACCAATCAGGACTCAGTAGGAGGGGCTTCTTTCTCATGTTTTTTTTTTAGAGGAGTGAGATTGAAAGCCAGCCGCCATTGCTGTGTCTCCGAGAACTGAACTGAAATGAAATAGAAATGGTTGGGTTAGGAAGGAAGAAGATAAGGCCAAAAAGACGAATGGACTGGAAATGTAGAGCTGCATCGCGTTCGAAAATATAGTCGCTGCAATGATATGTAAAACATTAGCAGAGGTGGATCACTGTGATTCCGCTCAATGTAGATATCATTTGTGTAACCTACAACATAGTGTGAAAAAGAGCATACGCCAGCGGCATAGCTTGGTTGAAAGAAAGGTCATGCCAGGAACTTGAACCATCCTATTCACTGCCATTGTGTCCTTGGGCAAGACGCTTTACCCACCTGCTCCCAGTGCCACCCACATTGGTTTAAATGTAACTTAGATACTGGGTTTCACTATGTAAAGCGCTTTGAGTCACTAGAGTAAAGCGCTATATAAATATAAATTCACTTCACATTCACTTTATTTTGTGCATACGCAAGTTTGTTACACGAGGGCCCTGGTCTCACTTGCTAGCATTAACTTAACAGCCAGAGATGTTCATAACTTTATTTTCCAACCACAGGAAAGGAAGAAGGTGAGTGTGAAGGACAGGGCTGAGAGGAAAAGTGGATGTAGTCAACTTGGTGAAGCAGTTTGAGCGTGTCACTGCTAGTCTGCACCAGACAGAAGCAGAATGAGTCGAACGCCAGCCAAAAATGTCAAAATGATATATAAACGGTGGACATTTATCCATGAAAGTTTGGGGTAGCTGTTGATGCTGTGTTTGATGAAGAAGCAGCTCGAAGGAAATATTGTAGATGTCCACTTTCCAAAGTAAATGCTGTACATTATTACTTCATGAAACTAATGCTGTTACTTGTACCTCCTATTGTATTGTTTGGATACAATATTTATTATCTATAAGTCACTTTTTCTTTTCAAAAGGCATGTTGCATGTGGGGGGATAGCACCAATTAAATTGATTTCAGTTCATTTCAAAGGAAGACGTTAATTTAATATACAAGCGTTTTGAGTTGAGAGCGCCGTCACAGAACCAATAAGTGGAGGTACTACTGTTCTAGCTCTTAAAAATCATGAAATATTCTGGCCCCGGTCCATCAAAAGCTATTGACTGAAATTACGTGTACCTAATGTCATATGTTATGATAGACAGGTTACTTCTGTGACAGTGTTGCTAGATGGGAAATGATGGCGGTTGTGTGTCAAAAATTAACATTTCTAAAGGCGTCTTACTCACGTTTTTCGCCATTCACAGGTGGTTTCGGTATGTAACCCCCGCCAATAAATTTATTGTGTATGATAATGTTTGGTTTTTTTTACATATGGATTATTACGCGTTTTACCTGATGCTGTAGAGAACATTTCCATTTTGGAATATTCTGAGCAGTTTGTTGTCTGTGGTGACTTCGTGGAAGTTTGCTCCCTTTTCATTGGCAAAGAATAAGTCAGGCTTCCAAATAGAGTCCAACATGGAGGGGTCCAGGTCTAGCGAGTCGTCAGGGTACTCCTTGTTAGCAAGTCGAGGGTCGTTCCACTGCTGTCGCAGAAATACATTCAGCCGGTAGTCCTGCAATCATTAACATACGACAGAGTTACAGAATTTATTGTTTTTGTAATATAAGGGTGAGGTGAAAGTCTCTCAAGGGGAAATGCAGCAGCTTGACAAAAATTGACAACAACAACAACAACAACAAAAAAAATAATATATATATATATATGTATATATATATATATATACACACACACACACACATTTGGCCCTGCAATGATATATATATATATATATATATATATATATATATATATATATATATATATATATGTATATATATATATATATATATGTAGGTGTGGGAAAAATCACACCTACATATTGTGCTCTACCACGGTATCGAGCACTATTCACTGGATAATCCAATCAAGACATATATATATATATATATATATATATATATATATATATATATATATATATATATATATATACAAGGGCTTAGAATTGGGTAGGGACGCTAGGGACACGTCCCTACCAATATCCAGCCGCTACTGTGTAGTCACTATCAATACAAGCGCTGCCCGTTAGGTTTGGTCAATGATTATGGCACAGAAAGGGTTAAATGTCGGTGTCTGCTAGAAGTCCCGCCTCTAACCTAAATATCGCTCCCTGATTGGTTGCCGGTTTCATGCCAACTAACGTGTGATTGGCTGTCCCCGCTGTCCCTCCTTCTGCTTGTAAAAGCTAGCCTACATGCTAGTTGCTAGCGAGCGGACGAGAGGCAGTGTAACTGTCAGTGTAAGTTGTCAACATGTTTGGCATTTGTTGTTCCTGGCACACGGTAGCTAGAAGGATTTTAATATCAGTGGTGTGACTTACATTGTGTTTGTTTCTGTTTGCGTGCGTGTGTGCTGTAGGTTTTGAAGGATGTCAATGAAAAGAAAACTGGATATAAGAAACTTCTTTAGGAGTCAAACTGTAAGTTACCTCAAGGGTGTATAGAGCCTCAACAATATTGAATAATTCAACAATATATCACTCCAGTCACGCCCCTTAGAGTGCTATAATGAGCATATACCATGGACTGGAGTGATATATTGCTTTTATAAAACGGTTACCAATAAAGGCAATATGAAATAGGAATACTCAATCAATTTAATGTAGTTTTATTCAACCAGAAATACATATTATCCAATAAAATAGCCTCATTGTGGAAAAAATAGTCCCACCTATCCAGATGTTAGCTCCAAATTAGCACTGCATCTCGTCTTTTCCTCCGCTTTTTTTCAGGTGAAAGTCAATGCTCAGTCCCCTCTACCATTGTTAAACCTCCCCGGAGGTGATAGTTAGCCTTAAACATGTGAATTCAACTACTTTAGTCCGCTTTTTAACATCGTAAAAACATCAGCTGTCTTTTACTACGGACTGCAACAGTCCGTTGTCATGGATACATGACAACAACTTCCATTCATATCAGTCATACGTGCCTGAGGCGGAGTGATAGCCTGCGCTGTGATAAGGCTTTAGAATATTTAAACCACGGTTAACAGCCAATCACATCGCCGGATTTCACCTTTCCGTTTTATTTTTGAAATTATTTTTTAGTTTCATGTATTTGTGTAGAAGTGAGCAACGGTTTGAAAATACCAATGAACAAAACTTTGTGGTGGAAATACAATAAAACCTCACTAGATGATCATGTGATTTTACAATTAGAAAATATAATTAATTAATATTAAGTCCATCCATCCATTTTCTACCGCTTATTCCCTTTCGGGGTCGCGGGGGGCGCTGTAATATTCATATTTAGTAAAAGCCTTTTTGTTCAGGCAGTAACTGTACCATCAAGCTCTATGGCCATTGTCCCTAATGTATCTGTTATGCATCAACATATTTTTTTGTAAGGTGACAGACAGCAGAGAGGCTGGAGGAGATGGAGGAGGAGAGGCCAGAGAAGTTAGAGGAAGAGAGGCAGGAGAAAGTAGAGAAGGAGAGGCTGGAGATTATTACAGTTCATTTATGTTTATTTACAACTTTTTAAATACACCAATGGTGCAACTGGACACATCCTCAGTGATGTAACCTAGGATCACAGGGGGTTTCGGGTCTTTCAACAATCAGACCCCCTCCCCTAGGTGACCCAGCCAGGGTTGATCAGGCCCCAGCCTGTGTCCAGGTAGCGCTACTGCCCTACATGCCACGCCTCTCCCCTCCTGATCCACAGCCACCTTGATGCCACTTCTGCTGCATCTGTGACTAACTTCATGGCCCTTTGCTGGCTGGCCCCTGTGATGCCAAGCATTCTGTAGGCCCTGCAGAGAGATTTGCCCACAAACCCTCGACACCCCACTTCAACCGGCCGGCACATCGCTCGCCACCCATTGCTCCGACACTCCTCCACAAGCTGAGAGTACTTTGCACTCTTCCTCTCATTGGCCTCCTCCATACGGTCCTCCCAAGGCACTGTGAGCTCCAAGAGGATTACCTGCTTGGAGGCCACTGAGGTGAGCACAATATCTGGCCTTAGTGTTGTTTTAGCAACCCCGTCAGGGAACTTCAACTGCTTTCCCAGATCAACTGACAGCTCCCAGTCGCGTGCTGTTGCCAACAGGCCAGACGAGGTGTTCCGGGCAGCCGGTGTTGACTTCTCGCCAGCTCTGATGAAAGCAGTACTCTTCACTGGGCGGAGGCTCTTGCTGTGACTGACTCCCCTGCAGATGGCATCAGCTATGGCCTTCAGGACCTGGTCATGTCGCCAGCGGTACCGCCCTTCACCCAGGGCTTTTGGACAACAGCTTAGGATGTGCTCCAAGGTTCCTCTCCTCTGGCAGAGGGGGCACCCTGGTGTCTCCACCTTTCCCCAGGTGAAGAGGTTGGATGGACTTGGCAGCACATCGTAGACCGCCTGGATCAAGAACTTTATTCGATGGGGTTCGGCTTTCCAGAGCTCGGTCCATGTGACCTTACGCTCTGATACTTGTTCCCATCTCGTCCAGGCGCCCTGTTGCCGCATTCCCGCCATCTGGCAGGCTCGCCTTTCCTCAACTCCTGCTCGCACTTCCTCGAGGATCAGTGACCTCTTCTCTTTCCCCTGCGCCTTATCATAGCGAGGTGTTCTTCTGCTACCTAAGCCAGATCTCCCCTGCGCCACTGTTCCCACCAAAACCTTTTGCCGTAGCCTTGCCTCTGCAACATCCACAGCCTCGACAGCTCTCCACTTCCGCCCCGTCCTGACTTCAATCCCAGCCTGTGCAACCTTTGGGTCACTGGACTCCCGATACTGTAGGAGCTCCCTGGACCGTGTCACCATGAACTCCTCGCTCAGGCTGCTGATGGGGAGCTTCAGTTTGTTGTTATGCCCGTATAGAGCAATGCTGCTCAGGCTTCGCGGCAGTCCTAGCCACCTGCGCAGGCACCTACTGACCCTCATCTCAAAGCCTTCCACCGTTGAAATGGGGACTTCGTACACCATGAGGGGCCAGAGGATCCGAGGGAGAATCCCGTGCTGGTAAATCCAGGCCTTGAACTTGCCAGGAAGGCCAGACTTATCCACCACGGTCAGCCAGGTCTCCAGGTCTTGGTTGGTCGATCTTGTGGAGGCTGCGTCTCTCAGGCTGCAATTAAACACCTTTCCCAAGCTCTTCACAGGTTCCTCGGTGAGTGATGGTATTTTGGTGGTGCCAAGTGAGAAGCAGAACTTGCCAGTAACCTTTCCTTTCTTTAGCACTAGGACCCTCGACTTGGCCGGCTTGAAGTTCATGCGAGCCCAGGAAATCACCTCCTGAAGGCCATTCAAGATCCACCTGCAACCTGGGACGGATGTAGTGGTCACTGTCAGGTCGTCCATGAAGGCTCGGATGGGTGGCTGCCGGACTCCAGACCTGGAGAGGGGACCTCTGCACTGAACTTCCGCAGACTTCACCAGCATGTTCATGGCGAGCGCAAAGAGGATGACTGAGATGGTACAGCCAGTGATGATCCCCTTTTCAAGCCTGTGCCAGTCGGAGGTTGTTTTTCCGGAGGAGACTCTTAGATGGAAGTTGGCATAGTAGTCCAGAATGAGGTCTCTGAACTTCTTTGGAATGTGATGCCGATTCAGTGCCTCTTCGACCAGCTTGTGGGGTATGGATCCATAGGCATTTTCGAGGTCCAGCCACAGAACAGCCAGGTCCCCCTTATTCTCCCTGGCTTCCCTGATGAGCTGAGTGACCACGCCTGTGTGCTCCAGACATCCAGATACCTCTGGGATCCCTCCTTTCTGGACCGATGTATCAATGTAGGAGTTCTTCAGGAGGTAGTCTGTCAGTCGCCTGGCCATGAGGCTGAAGAAGATCTTCCCTTCAACACTCAGCAACGAGATGGTTCGGAACTGATTGATGTTCTTAGACTTCTCCTCCTTTGGGATCCACACACCCTCTGCCTGTCTCCACTGGTCTGCTACCTTGCCCCTCCTCCAGATCACCTTCAAGATTCTCCAGAGTCTGTGGAGTAGTCTTGGACAGTTCTTATAGACCTTATAAGGTACTCCACTGGGCCCTGGAGCAGAGCTCGTCCTTGCCCTGCGGACCACCTCCTGGATTTCCTTCCAGCCGGGCTCTTTCCCATCGAAGTCAAGCGTTGGTCTTGGTGGATTGATCAAGGACCTGCAGGGGCCTAGGTCTTGTTCTCTGCATCCATCGCTGTAAATTTGCTTGAGGTGGTGGTCGACCTCAGCTTTGGAGCAGGCCAGTCTACCGCTTCGCTTCTGTCCTAGCAGCTGTTTTGTGACTCCAAAGGGATTCGCCAGAAAGGCAGCTCT